>NW_022900939.1:5626122-5627977 GCF_012274545.1 Fukomys damarensis | reverse complement strand
GACCCCAGCCTGGGCTACATAGTGAGTTCCAGGTCAGTCCCAACTATATAGTGAGGCCCTGTCTCAAAAAAAAAAAAGAGAGAGAGAGACTGAATCATATGCACCACGCACACGTGTGCATGCACTTTCACTTATCCATTCGTTTATCAGTGGATAAACAACCTGAGTGGCTTCCACCACTTGGCCCCTGTGAACCCAGGTCTACCAGCCTGGGCTACATAGTGAGTTCCAGGTCAGTCCCAACTATATAGTGAGGCCCTGTCTCAAAAAAAAAAAAGAGAGAGAGAGACTGAATCATATGCACCACGCACACGTGTGCATGCACTTTCACTTATCCATTCGTTTATCAGTGGATAAACAACCTGAGTGGCTTCCACCACTTGGCCCCTGTGAACCCAGGTCTACTCAGACCTCTGTGACATCTGCCTGTGGACCCTTGGCTGTTGAGCCCCAGGAGTGGGGTTGCTGTGTGAACTGCTGCCTCTGTTGTTGGAATTCTGAGGAACCCCGATTATATCCTCCACAGTGGCTATACTCATGTCCCCTTCCTCACCAACATGGTCATTTTTCTAAATATATTTTGTTTTATTTTCAGTACTGGGGATTAAACCTAGGGCTTTTGCACTGAGCTTTTTTATTTTGAGACAAGTTCTAATTAAATTGCTGAGGCTGCCTTGAATTTATGATCCTCCCACGTCTACCTCAGTTTTTTTTTTTTGGGGGGGGGGTTTTGAGACGGGGTCTCACTATGTATTTGAGAATGACCTGGAACTCACTATGGAGCCCAGGCCGGTCTCAAACTCACAGCGATCCTCCTGCCTCAGCCTCCCGAGTGCTGGGATTACAGGCGTGCACCACCATGCCCGGCTTTCTACCTCAGTTTTTATTGTAGCTGGGATTATAGACATGTGCCGCTACATCCTGCATTTTGCTTGCTGAGTTTATTTCATTTTGCCACTCTGTCTGCCCATCTGTCTGTCCACCCATCCTCCATTCACCCATCCACTTACTCGCACACCCACCCAACCACCCTGTCTTCCATTTATTTAGTTTGTATAGTTCAGGCTGGCTTTGAACTCAACTGTGTAGCCCAGGCTGGCCTTGAAATTGAGGCAGTTGTCCCGCCTCACCTTCCCAAATGCTGGGCTCACCACGTGAGCCACCATGCTAGGCTTGTCTGTTTGGACATGGGCCATTGGAAGGGGTGTAAGTGACATCACCGTGGCTTCACCTCTACCTCTACTGATGAGAGGCAGCATTTCATATGCGTGTCAGCCATTTGCACGTCTTTGCAGAAACGTTGAAGTCTTTTGCCTTTTTTTTTCTTTGTAAAACAAGGTCTCACTGTGTAGTGCAGGCTGGCCTTGAACTCACTGTGTAGCCAGGGCTGACCTCAAACTCCCAGTGATCCTCCTGGCTCGGCCTCCCGAGTGCTGGGATTACAGGTGTGTGCCTGGCACGTTCCTGGTTTTGCAGTTGGTCTATTTGGTTTGCTGTTGCCAAGTGGTAGGAATTTGGTATATATTCTGGATATTAGCCCCACTTAATTTTTTTTTTCAGCTTTAATTGAGTTTATTGGTACATTTTAGGGATACAGTACACTTACATTCATTGTTGGGATCTTGTACCTCCATATGGTAAGTCTTGATTCTCATTTTTTCCCCTTAACCCTGCCCTCCCTTCACCCCCTCCTCCCTTCCCCATCTACAAACACTTTATTTCCATCTTTTCATTATCTCACATTTTTTTCTTTTCCCTTATTACCCTTCCCCTACCCATCCCACCTTCCCTACACCTTTAGCTTCTTTCTTCCCATTTCTAAATGTCAGTAATCTTATTAGTATCTTATGTATTA
>NW_022900939.1:5616074-5625758 GCF_012274545.1 Fukomys damarensis | reverse complement strand
TTCTTTTGAAGTACAAGAGCTTTTTAGTAAGATGAGATCCCAGTTGTTGATTCTATCTGCTAGTTCCCGTGCTACTGAGGATTTGTTCATAGTCTTTTCCTATACTAGCGTCTTCCAGAGTTCTGCCTAACTTACCTTCCAGCAAGTTTAATGTTTCTGTTTTAATATTTAGATCTTTAATCCATTTGGATTTTAATTTAGTGCATGGTGAAAGATAAGGGTCTAATTTTAATCTGTGGCAGGTTGTTGATTCTATCTGCTAGTTCCCGTGCTACTGAGGATTTGTTCATAGTCTTTTCCTATACTAGCGTCTTCCAGAGTTCTGCCTAACTTACCTTCCAGCAAGTTTAATGTTTCTGTTTTAATATTTAGATCTTTAATCCATTTGGATTTTAATTTAGTGCATGGTGAAAGATAAGGGTCTAATTTTAATCTGTGGCAGGTTGACATCCAGTTTTTCCAACACCATTTATTAAAGAGGCTATCTTTCCTCCACTGAGGATGGTCAGCTCCTTTGTCAAAGATGAGGTAGCTGAGTACATCTGGAGTTGTTTTTGTGTCTTCCAGTCTGTTCCACTGATCCTCAGGCCTATTTCTTTGCCAGTACCATGCTGTTTTTATCACAGTGGCTTTGTAGTATAGTTTCAAATTGAGCCCCACTTAATTTTTAATATTTAAACCAACTTGCCTTATTGGAATAAATCCCAATTCAACTTGGTCATAATGTATTTATATATCACTCAATTGAGTTTGTTTGTTTGTTTGTTTTGGTTTTTTGAGACAGGGTCTCACTATGTAGTTGAGACTGACCTGGAATTCACTATGTAGCTCAGGCTGGTCTCAAATTCACAGCGATCCTCCTGCCTCAGCCTTCTGAGTGCTGGAATTACAGGCGTGCACCACCATGCCCAGCCACAAGTTTGTTAATATTTTGATTAGGATTTTTCCTCCTGTGTTCATGTTTACAATTGCTGTAATATATATTTTTTTGTGTGTGTGATAATTCTTATCAAATGTGAATATCAAGATGATACCTTATAAGCTTGAGTATCATTCCCTGTTTTCTAGTTAATAGTTCAAAATATCACAAACTGGGGATGTTGGTGCCCGCCTGTAATCCCAGCACTCAGGAGGCTGAGGCAGGAGGATTGCTGCAAGTGTGAGGCCAGCCTAGGCTATATATAGACACCCTGTCAAAAAAAGATCTTCCTTGTACCCAGCTATGGAAGAATAAAACATTGAGAGAAACCGCTAAAAAAAAATCTTTTCTTTCTGTTCCTCACCATCCTCCTGAACAGTTCAAACCAGTAGACATTAGGTGAGGGTTAACCAAGAGATGTTTCTATAGCGGTTGGCCACAGAGGCCTGGTGGTCCTGCTGGAGCCAGGGAAGCTGTGCTGGCTGTCAGTGCAGGGGCCGCAGGCAGGGCTGAATCCAGAAGAGGATGTGTGTGCTGGCCATGAGATGGGGCAGGGGTACAGGGAGACCTTGGCAAGGGCCAGGACAGCCTTATCAGCTGGCAGGAGCACAGCTGTATGTGCGACAGCCCGCAGCACTGCTGGGGGTGGGACCCAGGGCTTGCACGTGCTAGGTGAGTGCTCTGCCTGGCACGTGTGCAAGAACAGGGAGGCACACGGGGCTCGCACCTGCCCTTCTGACCTAGTCACTATTTAGAGCTGGAGTTTTCCTACAGTGAGAACTGTGAAAATGATAAACTGGGAGAAAAGGGGAAGTATTGTTGGTGCACACAAGACCTGGATGGACCTCAGAGAAATAAAAAAGGCAACCTCAGAAGTTTACAGCCTGAACACAGAAGACAAGTCTGCAGACTTTATGATTTATTCATTTCTATGAATTCTATAAAGGAAAGCCACAGCGATAGTGATGAAGATCAGTTCTTGCCAGGGGTTGAGGGGTGGAGGAAGGATGTGGTTCAAAGAAAGAACAGGAAAGGTGGGGTTTTTTGTTTTGATTTTTTGTTTTTTGAGATAGGATCTCAATATGTAGCCCAGGCTGACGTCAAATGCATGGGCATGGTGATCCTCCTGCCTCAGCCTCCTAAATGCTGAGATTACAGGCATGCATCACCACACTTGGCTGAGAAATGGGGGGGGCAACAGAATTATTGCTAAAATCTATAGAACTGTATTCCCCAGCAGTCATGCTTACTGCATGTTAAAGTAGAAAAGCAAACATAGAGAGCACTGCAGAGGGTGTCTCCACTCACTGCCCGTTCCCTCCTCGCGTCAGATCGGAGCTGGGGGCAGCATCACTGGGCTGAAGTTCAACCTTCTCAACACCGACCAGTTCTACACCGCCTCCATGGAAGGAACAACAACGCTGCAGGACTTTCGAGGCAACACTGTCCGGGTTTTTGCCAGAAGCGACTGCTGCAAGTGAGTATGTCGCTTCGGAGCAGAGGGGCTCATTCTGCGACGATCCCGGCCCCTCCTGGCACAGGGGCGGAAGGAAAGGTGTCGGCCACTTGCTGGCCCCCTAGATGGCCGCGTGGACCTCAGCCCAGCTGGGCTCCTGCTTTGGGGAGGTGGTGTGGCTGGGCTTCCTTGTCTGCGCCGGCCCTCCGTGGGAGCTTGCAGGTGTGGAGCCGTCCCCTAGGAGCAGGTGGAGGGAAGTGAGCAGGGCCTATCACTTCGCTGTCCGGCTGGACACAGCTGTCTTGTGTCAGTCACTTGAGCTGTCGAGACGGGACAGGCAGGACCCCGCTCCAGGTTTGCCTGTCCCAAGGAACCAGTCCCCCACCCCAAGTACTGACACCTGCGGTGGAGGGCAGAGGGTGCTGCGCATCCTGGAGGATTTCAGAGAAACAGTGGGTCCGCTGTCAGGATCCCCTCAGGAGAAAAGCGCCCCTGGGGTGCGTGTGCTTTTCCCCGGATGCTCAGAAGGGGGCAGACATTGGTTTCTAGCCAGCTGTGGGGAACAGAGCTGCCGGTTCCCCTTTGGTTTGACATCTCCTTTGGCCCAAAGGCGGAGAGGGATGAGGCGAGAACAGGGAGTCAGGCTTCCTCAGAACCCAGCTCCAGTGGGCAGGCTGGCCTCAGACTTGGGCTGTCGCCTGAGGTCTGGCTGCTTCCGGCAGCTGTCGTAGCCGAGGATGCTGGGCTGGCAGGAATGGGTTCGTTTCCGAGCCCGTCACCCCATTCCCTCTCTGGACCAAGGATGAGTCTGAGTGTTCCTCACTGAGAATCCGCGGTCACCCGATCAGACCATTCACCCTGCAGTACCTACTGAGGGCCCACTGTGGCCGGATGCCAGGCCTGGCTCAGGCCCTGTCTCACAGCAGCCTCCCCTCCAGCATCTGGTTCTGCAGCTTGGATGTGTCTGCCAAGAGCCGAGTGGTGGTCACAGGAGACAACGTGGGCCACGTGACCCTGCTGAACACGGACGGCAAGGAGGTACGGTCTGCACGGCCCTGGCCTCGGCCCTCCTGCACCCGCAGCCTCAGTTTTGCAGTTTTGCATCCCACCCTGAACGAGGCTCTTCTCCACAGCTTTGGAATCTCAGAATGCACAAAAAGAAAGCAACCCACGTGGCCCTGAACCCCTGCTGTGACTGGCTGCTGGCCACAGCCTCCGTAGATCAAACAGTGAAACTCTGGGACCTGCGCCAGGTCAAAGGGAAGGACGGCTTCCTCTACTCGCTGCCACACAGTCACCCAGTCAACGCAGGTGTGTGACACCCAACCCCATCTCTCCCACAGACCCTGCCTGACTCAGCACAGCTGCAACTTTTCCTCAAAGTTCAAGAGCCACTGACGGGGTCAAGCTGGTACCCCGGTAGCGTCCGCCACGCTGATGTCCAGGCTCCTGTGGGGCTGTGGCCGCCCCACGGACTGCTGAGTTTCTAGAATTCTTGTTCATAGCCCAGAGTCAGATTCCCCTTTTCCTTCCCACCCTTCGCTCCCCACCCTGCACGGGCAGAGCGACGGGTTGGGTTCCCCTGCTCACGGGCTTTCCACTGTGGCAGCTTGCTTTAGCCCTGACGGAGCCCGGCTGCTCACCACCGACCAGCGGAACGAGATCCGGGTTTACTCGGCTTCGCGGTGGGACCGCCCCATGAGCCTGATCCCACACCCACATCGCCACTTCCAGCACCTCACCCCCATCAAGGTGAGCGACAGGACCGAGACGGGTGCAGGCGCGCTGAGCCCGCTGCCTGGTGCGGAGGGGCAGTGGAGGTTAGCCTCCCTCCCTGCCTGCCTGCAGCCCTCGCCTCCCCGCCCCACAGCAGCCTCTGCCCCTGGGCTCTGCCCACTCCTCTTGTTCTGCCTCTGCGGCGCCATTTTGAACTTTCTTAATCTAACAAGCTATTTTTGTGGGTCTTTTCACCTCATCCCTAGGCACTTTCTATGATGCCGACTCTCTGTCCTGTCCTCACAGTTCTTCCGGTCACTGTTACGTGCAGTTTGTCCACAAACTAACCTTCACCTTAGTTTGTCTTGCAGGTTTAGGTGGCTTCTAGTAATAGAAATAAATCCCCTACCTCCCCAATTTGGATCTCCGTGTCCTCATTTGTAAAAAGGCAGTAGTAGTGTCTGATAGGGTGGTCGTGATGATCAGTGCGCTGAAAACACTTGCACCATGCCTAGCACCTGGTAAGTACTCAGTACGTGGTGCTCAGCACCTGAAATCGAACCCAATCATAAAAGAATACCAAGAATCCTTTGCCAGCTGGCATTCTTGCTAATCAGCCTGTGCTCATTTCCCACCTGTGACTTGTTAGTGACTTATTCCCAAGCCACTGTATGCACCATTGCTTCCTGCTAACCACGGCTTTTGTCCTTCGCAAGTCCCTTGTCATGTTAGGAAAACCCCATGAAGTTCTGCTATTCCGTCAACTGCCTGGTTGGTTTTGAGTGGGGCAATCTGGGGACTGTGGGTTTTCTCTCTTTTTAGCCACTAGTGATTTTGTACTCAGCTCCAGGTTGTTTGTGTGGAGAGGAGTTTAGCAGTGGTGTTACTTTAGGACTTATGGCCGGTTAGGTTTTACCGGAGCTTTTGAGGCTCACCTCTTGGGTTGTGATGAGACAGAGAGGGAGCCTAAAGGGGGCCTCAGGGCTGGGGAGGCCACCGGGATTGGCACACACAGTTGAAAAACTACCCTTAGTTTCACAGGGGTCTTATCTCCACTATGAAGTACCTGGATGTTAGTAATGAAACATCTTTTGTTGTTTCTCTTAATGGGATTCCCCTGTGACCCCGTCTTATCTCCTAGGCAACCTGGCATCCTCGGTACAACCTCATTGTTGTGGGCCGGTACCCAGACCCTAATTTCAAAAGTTGTGTTCCCTACGAGTCAAGAACGGTTGACGTGTTCGATGGAAGCTCTGGCAAGTTGCTGTGTCAGCTCTATGACCCAGCGTCTTCTGGAATCATCTCGGTGAGGCTCAGGCCCTCTCATGATGGAAGGATCTGGGGTTCACCCCACTTCCTGACCTTAGTCCTTATGCATCCTGTCGGTACTCGCCACCCTCCTCATGCTGAGTCTCTCGTCTCTGCAGCTCAATGAGTTCAACCCCATGGGGGACACGCTGGCCTCAGCCATGGGTGAGTAGGAAGCAGCAGTGTGCCTTGGACTGGCCGAGCCCAACCCTGCTCCCCAAGGTTCAGCACACGGTGCTGACGTGTGCACCCCAGGGCAACAGCCACACAAGATGGGGACACAGCAGTCTCTGGCCTAGGCCCTCATCATCTTGCTTTGGCTTGGTGGCGGCAACGCCCGGCTGCTGTGCTGCTAGGATTTCCTTACCAAGCGCTGGGCTCCCCAGGCCAGCCCCAAGCCACAGAGCCTGGCAACGGGAGGACAAGTCAGACTGTTCCTCCTCCCCCCAGGTTACCATGTTCTCGTCTGGAGCCAGGAGAAAGTTGGGCCAGAGAGAGAGAGCGAGAGCCAGTGAAGGAGGTGTGGGCCAGGCGACGCCTGGAACAAGTTGTGCGAGAAGAGGCAGCTGTTTGTTAAAGGGGCAAAAGTGCCCAGTGTTAGGGTGGAGCAGGGGGACTGTGGCACGGGGCACTGTGGGACCGGGGCACCAGATTTTTACCGCTGTGCATTTAGCTCCAAAAGCTGAGTGACCCAAGGCTGTGTCCAGCCTGAAGCAGAGGTGGTTTCATCCTTCTGACGGGGATGGTAGAGTGATGAGTGTTTTCATTTGTTGTACTACTGACGTGGCAATAAAACCATACCCAACCAAGCTTCCGCGTGATCTAGCACTGCCCAGGGCAGAGGGCCCTGTGGGTCTCAGAGCTGAAGAACAGGCACAGAGCAGCACGCGTGGTCCAAACCTTCATTCTCCGGAAACTGCCATAGCCATTCTGGGCCATGGTCAAGAGCGGTCCAGCTCCCCAGCCCAGGATGGGGAGAGCAGGTTCCCGATTCAGTTCGATTTGCTCCCCCCACCTCCCCTAACTCCCTCCCGGTAAAGTACAAAGCCTTCCAACCTGCTCAAGCCCAGGGGTGACAAAGGTGCTTGAAGCACAATGTCACACATTAATGGTGGCTTCTGCCAGATACAACTGGCTGGCTAGTTGTTGGGCAGTCTAATTCCTTGGTAGCCAATGTTTATACCCCAGCGTTGTGCAGTTTTTTCTTCTAAAATGTGCAGTGAGCTGCAAGGCAGTATCCTCTTGAGTTATTTGCCAAAACTCCAAACCAGAAAGGAGAGAGCAGGGTTTGGTGGAAAAGCAAGGCAGATCAGGTACTGATTCCTTCGGGTTTTTTATCCCACGTCCTGAGTGAAATGAATGCTTGTCCACACCTCAGGTCCTGGGGGAAGGTGGGAGAGGCACATCCCTCAGGAAGAAGCCAACATCCAACACAGTACTTGGTAGAAGTGAGCTCGGTGAGAGGTGCCACAGGACAAGCCCCATTGCCTGTTTGGGCTGGGGGATCAGAAGGCCCAACCCAGCCTCCTGTCCATGGCTGGGAGCAGCAGCAGTCAAGAGCAGGCCCAGCCCACTTCCCTAGGAGGCCGCGGGAAGGGGGCCGAGTGGTTGTCAGGCGTGGTCCTCCCCGTCGGCCACATGGCGATAGCCAGGAGGCTGGGCCTGTGTCCGGAAGAGGACAGTGAGGAGCAGCACGATGAGGAGGAAAAGGATGGAGCCACACACAGCCAAGGCTACAATCACCTCTGCACAGAGAGGGAAAGAAAGATGACATTAGCGTTCACCCTGCAAGCATCGGGCAGCTACCTCAGGCCAGGTGCTACTCTGACAACGGGACAGACAGTCCCTGTGCCATGGAGTTCACTCTGGGAGGAGCTCTGACACAAGCAGGGGACAGGAAGGACACACTAGTGATGACTGTTATTAAGCACGGTAGGTCAGCCCGGAAAGGCATCACCAATGAGCAAAGACCGGGTGTCAACGAGGGACACACACAGACCTGAGAGCAGAAGCTGGGCATGATGACACAGACCTGTAATTCCAGCCCCCAGAGGCTGTGGCAGGAGGTTCACAAGTTCGAGTCCAGCCTGGACAGCTCAAGAGACTTAGACTCTGTCTCAAAATTGAAAAAGCGGGTAGGGACTGAGGATGAGACTCAGCGCAAAGGCCCTGGGTCTAAACCCTAGAAGCATAAAACAAAAGACTAACAGGTTTGGGAATTTAGCTCAGTGGCTCCACTGACTGCCTCGCAAGTGCAAGGGCCCGAGTTCGATCCTCGGTATCCCCCCCAAAAAAAGAATAATAGATCTAAGAATGTTTGAGTGGGAGGTGGGGAGTCAGGAAGCAGATGCAAGAGGCCCTGGCTTGGGAATGAGCTTGGTGTGACCTAAGGTCAAAAGAAAGTCAGCATCCCTGGGCTAAGTGGGACCTGGCAGGTCGAGGCAGAGAACTTGGACTTGTGTGGCAGGAAGCCACTGGGAGGCCTAGGAGGATGGCAACGCGGCCAACTGACATTTCTTAGAAACGAACTCTGCTGCGCTGAAAGACTAGCAGGGACAAGAACAGAACCAGAAAGAATACCAGGAGGTTCTTCGGCAACTGTGACGAGCAGGACAGGGTTGGAACAGGGAGGTGAGAGCGAGTATTGCAAAGGCTGAGCAGAGGATCTGCTAGTGGCTTAGACGTGGGTAGAAGCAGGACACTGCCTAAGACTCCTAAGTGATGGACACAGCACTGACTAACTGGGAGCCCCTGAGGATGTGCTCATGTCCCGCCCACTCACTGGACCTCCACAGAGAGGCCTGGAGTCAGCAGCTGGGGGCACAAGCAGCTCGGGGATGAGGCTGCGAGTCTGTGTTGTAACACAAAGAGCTCAGCACGGCGGGATGAGGTCACTGGGAGTCGCAGAAGGGCAGAGTGATAGGGACTGGCCCTGTGCTGTCCCCTGGTCAGTGGGGAGGAGCAGCGGCAAGGGAGCTGCCCGGAGGTTAGGAGAAAACCAGGAGAATCCAAGAGAGTGGAGGTTTTGTTTTTCCTGCAATTACAGGAATAGAACCCAGGGCCTCGCATGTGCTCTGCCACTGAGCTATACCCCCAGTTACCAAGAAAGTGTCTGCGCAAGGACTGATCAGTTCTGGGATGCCGCTGAACGGTGACAGAAGCTGCTAAGAACTGGTCACTTGACAAGAGGGAGACAGAAGACGGTAATGTCAGTCTCGAGTGAGGATGGAAGTGAGGAAGTGAAGCCAGTGTCCAGGCAACTCTCAGGAAAATTCTACACCAAAGGAATCAGAAACGACAGCTGGAGAGATGGCTTCATTGGCTTTAGAATAGCTGTGATCCGTGGGGAAGGGGACACAGGTGTCACAGGTCCTGTGGAGAAGAGCTGGGACAGGTGAGCTGGTGGTCTGTGATGGAGAAGTCCTCTCCTGGCTGCTCTCACTCTCAGTTACACAATGGAAGGGATCACTTCCGGGTAGAGAGCAGGCAAAAGGTGGAAAGTGGTCTCGGGGCCGAAGAGGGACTGCCCAGTGAAAACGGAGGTGACGGCTCCCTCCAGACTCGGGATGGGAATGGAGCGCTGACCTGGACCGACCAGCATTGGCAGGGGCAGCTCACCTGTGTCTGCAGTACTGTTTGCCAGCTGGCACTCCTGCTGCCAGTCCTTGGGCACGACGGGCTCTGTGAGGCGAAGGAAGTCCTGCAGTGGGCACCGGTGAGGGCAGCCAGGCAGGAGCAGGGGCCAGGGAGCCTTCCGACTTTCATTCCGGAAGTACATCTCCACTGAGAAATTCCTGGGGCCGACGGGAGAGACAGGCTGCTTGGTTTCGTCACCCAGGCACGCCCCAGGGGACACCCTGAGAGCTCCACTTACCCACTGTCTTCCTGGTATAGTTCAAATATGTGGCAGGAAGCATAGGGAGCCTGTGCGCCATTATAGACATCCAGGGCCATCTGCAGAGCAACCAGGGTCGTGTCGTGCTGGAAGGGAGAGGGGCAGCCCATCAGCACTGCTCCCCAACCCCAGAACTGAACAGATAAGAAACCCAGCTCCCGGCCTGAGCTCTGAGCTTACCGCAGAGTAGACCAGCAGCTTAGGGAGCTGGGAGGTGGTTGCCATGAGGGTCAAGTTCTTCCGTATCTGAGCCAGCAGGACTCCTGGAGCAGAAAAGTCCCCGGTGTCAGCTGCTACAGCCATCAACATCTGATCAGCCAAAGTGCTCCTCACCCTGCTTCCACTGCTCTGTTCACCAACCCAGAGGACTTTTTTTTTTTTTTTTTTTTT
>NW_022900939.1:5609459-5615602 GCF_012274545.1 Fukomys damarensis | reverse complement strand
TTTTTTTTTTTTTTTTTGTCAGTACTGAGGATTGAACCATGGCCTTCACAGTGAGCCACATTTCCAGCCCCTTTTTGTTTTTTTTATAAGACAAGGCTGTGCTAGGTCATTAAGTTGCTGGGCTGTGCTAGAACTTTTGGTCCTCCTGCCTCAGCCTCTTGAGTGCTGGATTACAGGGGTGTGCTACCACACTTGCCTCAGAGAACTCTGGGTTTGTGGGAACCATATCAAAACTCTACCCCACATCCTGCTCTCTAAGAACTTCCAAATTTGAAGAAGGAAGCAAGACAACACAGGTACCTATATTTAAAGACAGACGTAAAAACCTGCCCATTTATAGATAAGCCAGGAGGCCTGCCCTGTTCGATTCACTCCAGTGAGGAACAAGACGAAAACTGAAGACGACTTCACGACACGTGATGATGGCTCCACGCCAGGGCAGCTTCCATGTGCAGGCTCCGAGACTACAGTGGGGTCAGAGTCTAACACCTGGTGAGCCCTTGGATGCTACAAGGTGGCCGCTGGCGGCTGGCACCTGCACCCCTCAGCCCTCTTTCCAAATGGCCTCAGGGTTCTCCAAGGGAGGATTTACTTTGGGAGGGTGCAACTTAGAAATAAGCGGCAGAAAAATAGCATGTGACCCTGACAGTGACACATGGGCTAATGTGAGGGAAACTGGGGACCTGCATGGTGAAAGGGGACAAGCAGAAATGCTGGTTTTTGGTTTTTGTACGGGGCCTTTGCACTGAGCTACATCCCCAGTCCTCCTCCTCATTTTTTATTTTGAGTCAGAGCCTTGCTGAGTTGCTCAGGCTGGGCTCAAACTTCCGAAAATCCTTTTCCCTCAACTCCCAAAGTGCTAGAATGACAGTCGTGCGCCACCACAGCCAGCAGAGTAGAATTTCGGTACTGGAGGGTCCTGAGGAGCAGGGTGCCACACTGCTCTCATCACTCACCCCCCTGAAGCCGGGCCTTCGTTGCCTGCTCGTGGATGCCGAAGAGGAAGCGGAAGCTGAAGTCCTTCAGGCGGCTCAGTCGCTGCATGGTTTGGGCCGAGGCCCAGGGAGGCAGCAGTAGCCCGTGGGTTTGCTGTGTGATGCAGTTGGGCAGGTTAGCTCCCGGGCCTGGGCCAGAGCCTCGCAGGGGGCCTCTCCTCCCCAGAGGGGAGGTGCCTGTGTGTGTGAGGGGGACAGGAAACAAGAGGTGAGGCGGAGGGGCTTGGGCACTCATTGTGAGTGGTGCAGGCCAGGGCATAGGGGAGGAAGCTTAGGCTTGAAGAGCAAGATCAGCAGCTAGGATCTGACACCACCAGCTCTAGGTTAGGGGAGCAAGAACTGCTGACGACCAGCAAAGCAGTTCCCACTCTGAGATTCTCTTCCCCCGGAGGAAGTTCCAGTGTTTCACAAGCAGCTGCCTGCTGGGCACCCAGACACCGTGCTCCACTGTCCTGAGACCTGGGCCTGGCAAGGGTGAGGAGAGCAATCCCACGGGCACTCCAGCGGGCTCACCTCACAGAAGAGAGTGTCATACACGTTCCACACGGTCTCCAGGGTCAGGTCGGCGAGCCCTGTCTCGTTGGCCACCATGGCCAGAAATTGCTATGGAAAATGAATCAGATCAGTCTCGCCCTGGGGGACAGGGATCAGGGCTCCAGCTGCCCCCACTCACTGTGTTCTGGGCAATCTCATTCTGATACTCTGCTGTCTGCCGGGTCTCATTCTGCAGCTGCTCGTAACGGGGACACGGGCCCAGGGGGAACTTCAGCAGCTGCAGACCGAAGGGAGAAACAGAGGCACAGAAGGAGCCTAGGGTGAGCAGGCCAGGATCCCAGCTGTCCCAAGTCATCTCCAGGGAAGGGCCGGCCAAGCTTACCCTGTCCTCGGCGAGGGGCACAGTGTGCACAGGGATGGGCTGCCAGGATATGTTCGGGTTGAAGCGCTGCGTCCCGTCAGGAGGGAAGAGTCCAGCCAGGTTGGCCTCTGCACTCATGAGGGTGCGGTCAAAGTCTGTGCTGCGCACATAAACCTGCCAAGATGGCACAGAGGCTGACCAGCGCGTCACTGGAGCCTGGCACACTGGAAAACCACCGTGCATCAGGCCCCCTCCCCTTCCCCAGGGTGAGAAAATAAGGAACAGAGTAGCTTGTGAAAAAGAACAAACTGCAGGTGAACAAGCCCAGGACAGAGATGGGCCTCAAGGGAACAATAACATGTAGACTCTTGGGACAGATGTGGCTGGGAACAGTAACCAGAGCTACCTGCATCCCCAGGGTGGGGAGAGGACCCAGGAGCCAGCATACTTGCCAGCCTTCCCTGCTCCCCTTTATCTTGTCTCTGTCTGGCTTATCATCTGACACTCCCACTGCACTCTACTCTAGACTCCAGGAAGTCAGACTGTATCCCTGTGGTACGCTATTATTATGACATACAATGTGCAAGGGAATTCTGTAATTTCATAGTCAGTCCTTTGCCAGGCTTTTCCTTTCTTTTTGGTACTGGGGATTGAACTCGAGACCTTGTGCTTCTAAGGCAGGCAGCGGAACCATTGTGCTAAATCCCTGGCCCTGATTTTTTTTTCAGTACCAGGGATTGAACTCAGGACCTTGCACTTGTAAGGCAGGTGCAGTACCACCGAGCTAAATCCCTGGCCCTGCCTGCGTTAGATGCTTGATTACTTTTGCCTCCTCCCAGCTAAGCAGAGTCAGCTCAGCCTCCAGGCCTGTGTTGTGGACCTCTTGGATGTCTTGTCCTGTGACCAAAAATGCTGGAAGAAGGCCAAAGTGTCCAGCCTCTTAGTGAGGCTCCCTGAGGACAGTGGGTGATAACAGATCCCCTTCCTCTCACCTCGAGCTCCCAGTCTTACCTCTTGCCGGCAGTAAGAGGCATTTAGGAAGCCATGGTAGCGCTGTCGCAGAGCCTGGCCCAGCTCCCAGTGCTGCTGCATCCCTTCCTGTGGGCAAACTCAATGTTAAGAGAGTCCAGGCAGGAGGGATGGCTCACACAGCCCAAAGGACTCAGGCACTGTTTCTTTCTAGATTGACCCCTGGCTGGAAGTGAAGCCATTTGGCCAGTTGCACACCGCACTCTCTTGGGCACGGAATGTAATGTAAAGTTCTAAATCTGGTCAGGGCTGGATGGGGATGTAGCTCAGTGGCAGAGAATGTGCTTGGCATGCCTAAGGCCCTGGGTTCATCCTCAGCACCACAGACAACAACAACCAAAAATCTGGTCCAAGTTCACACGCATGTGGGAAATGGCTGTTTAGAGGCTCCCAAATTCTGTAGCCTGCTCCAGAGGTCACTCACTGTTCAGCTCATCCCGAGGGCAGCTGGCATCTGACCCACCTTGGTGAGCTGACCGAAACCCTGTGGCCATTCCTCTTCCTGATGGGGGTCCTTGGGATATGTCTTCACTGGGGATCGGTCTCCATGTCTATACAACTGAGGAAAGAAAACGGCTTGAAGATCAGAAGGGTCTCCTCTGCCCCCTGTTGGAAAGGGAGCCTCAGCCCTCTGGGAAGCCTTATTAGCCATTGCAAAAGATCCTCCTACACGAGGATCTTATCTTGGTTAAGAAATGTACCGGAGGGCCATAGGCAAAGTGAAAGGCATAGATGGGAAGGACTTTAAGAGTAGTGAAAGCAATGCATTCGGTGGGGAAAACCGGAGAGAGTGAGCACCAATGTCATCTTGATGAGTGAATCTCTTCACCTTTTAACTACATCCCTGTCCCAGGCCAGACTCATCCCAACCTGCCTTGATCTTTAACTCTTTACTCGGGTGCCTGACCTCCAGAATGGCCCAGGGCTCCGCAACGACGCTGAGCCCCGCCTCTCGAACTCCCCAGGCCAGGCGTCTCCTACACCGCCTCGTCCTCCTCAAGACCCCTGACCTCAGCGCAAGCCCTGCCCCTCCCTCCACAAGCCAGCCTTTGCCCCCTAGCTCTGGCGAACCCTTTGGTGACTCCGTCACCCATTACCAAGGTAACGAAGCGCAGGCTCCGGGCCTGGGTGGATGGCATCACCATCAGGTTCACGCCAAGAAGAAGCTGGAGAAGAGCCGCCCGGCTCCAGCTAGACCATCTGCCCGCCATCACCGTTGTGGTCCGTGCAGCGAAAAGAGCGGAACGCACCGCACTGCACCTGCTCCCGCCGCCCGGACTCACCCGTAGGACACCCGCCGGAAGTGCGCTTGCCGCCATCTTTGTAAGGGAGGCTCCGGGGAAGGCGGAATCGGGGAGGGAAAACGTTGAGCAGAGTGGCTGTAGCAGAGGAGTACGAAAATGTAACACAATTTCGCGTGGCAGAGAGGTCTTGAAGACCTCGTCTTGGTAAAGAGGGTCCAAGATCCGGTTTGCCTCTTCCCCTACCAAGGTGGTGGTTTCATCGGGATGAACCATGGCAGGAAGAAAGCGCGCCCCCTCCCTCAGGCCGGAGTGTTGCTGGGCGCGACCAAGAGCGAGGCCCTGGGGCTACGGGTGGGTAAACGCAGGGCGTCCTCACCACGCGCCTGCCCTCGGGTGGGGCCTGGCTCTGGGCCTTTACCCCAGCAGAGCTCTTGTTTGGGATGCGGGGCACAGCTTTGTGAAGAGGGCTTTGGACTGCCTGTGACCTTGAAATCGGTCCCCTTCTTGTCTACTTGCTCTTCGTGCCCCAGCAAAGCTTAAATAATCCTCTTTTATTTCCTTTTCCTTGTGCTCCTGCCTATCCACTGCCAACTTTCAATTAATCAGAGTTAAGACTCAGTCTTCCCCCAAGGATTTTGGTCGCGCAGAATGTTCAGACTTCCCAGACCCAAAGCTTGAATCCTGCAGGGAGATCTTTAATACTACTGGAGTGATATTTTGGGGTAGGCACATAACTGAAGTCAGTGTAGATTCCACAGAATCAGAGACCTTCTTGGCTTTGGGCCTTAGGATTCAGGTACACCCAGTTTGGCCTCAGGACTTTGAGCTTGGAGTGACGCACAGTTCAGCACAGTTTGGGCCTTAGGACACTTTGATTAATATCCTCTAGCTAGGAACAAATCCACCTCAGGCCATTGGCAAACAAGGCTGATCAGAACTGTTGTTATCTTGTTCTGGGACTCCAGATTCAATTGTTTGTGTATACCTCACAGCCTGAATTTACTGAGTTGTCCTGAAGAAATCTAAGCAGTGAGTAGTATAAGGAGGCTGGATAGCTAAGAAGCTGTTCATGTTATTAGTCATAAGCACTGTTGTGAATCCTTCGGGAAAAGCACACTAATAGAAGACACACATATAAACACACTCAACGGAATTTTGGTATAATCCCGAGTTTCCATAAAACCCTCCATAGGTTTATAAATCAGTACCTCTAAATCCCAATCTAACCTAATCCTCTTCCTTTACAGCTTGGGAAATAACCCCAAAGAGAGAAGATGATTTGTCCAAGCTCACACAGTTTAGGGGAATGTGTTGAAACTGAAGTTTCCTGCCAGTTAATCTTTTCTTATGAGGGTGTGTGTGTGTGTGTGTGTGTGTGTGTGTGTGTGTATGACTGAGAATTGAACCCAGGACCTTTGCAGCAAGCTACATTCCTGACCCTTTATTTTTGCTGGGAGAGGGGACAGATTCTAGCCAAATTTTCCAGGCTAGGCTCAGATGCAGTCCTTTTGTCTCAGCCTCCCAGAGTGCTGGGATTACAGGTATGTGCCATCAAGCCTGACTCCAGTTAATCTTGGTAATGGCCTGTTGTTCACAGACTGCCCAGATTGCACTGCTCAACTATACTGTCTTTGGTATCCTCAAAGAGATTTCTGCCAAAGGAAACCTTTTCACATTACTGGGATTGAATGGGCCATGGCTGACTGGCAAAATATTATACATATTAGTGGAGGTTTTACAGAATGTTTTGTTTTCATGGGAACCTTACTCTTGGAAACTAGCCAGACCATTGTGCTTTGCGAATGTAAACCTTTAGCTCACCAAATTTTAGCAAGTAGAACAAAATTCATCTTTTGCTTTTCTTCCCACTTGTTTAGATATGTCTATATCCTTTGGGCCTGCAAGTATCCATGTAGGAGGGATTGATGAAGTTGTTTTTGTTTTTGTTTTTGCTGGAGCAGATTTTCTTTCTTTCTTTCTTTTTTTTTTTTTTTTTTTTTTTTTTTTTTTTGGGGGTAA
>NW_022900939.1:5597408-5609383 GCF_012274545.1 Fukomys damarensis | reverse complement strand
TTTTTTTTTTTTTTTTTTTTTTTTTTTTTTTTTTTTTTTTTTTCAGTACTGGGGATAGAACTTTATTTCCATTTTTACAGTGAGAAATGATTCCAGGATGGGTGGGTATTGCAAGTAAATGGTAGGGCCTGGAGGTGAGCCTCAATTTCTGGGTTCCTCAGCTTTCATATATTTTCTACCAGGTGATTCTGTGCTCCTCGTGCCTTGGTTCCTAAATACAGACGTGAAAAGGATGGCTAGATGGATACATGAGCCTACCCAAGCCCTAGTAAATCAGTGTGTGGGTGTGAGGCCAGGTTTGGGAACCACCACTGCACGATGGCTTGGAAGGTGAGTTAACCATTCTTCCCATCTGGGGAAGGAGATTTGTGTAACAGTGAGGTTGTTTTAGCTTGTGCTTTTGAATGAGCCTTATCTGAATTCAAATTTGATATTTGGGCCTTGCTAGTAATGATCTCCCAGGGTTTATTGTGAAGATGAAATAATACCTATAAGGATAAATTATAAGAAGAACCTCCTCTTTATTTTCTGCCTTCTGTGTCATCTCTGGACTTAGAAGTCTAGGAAGCAGGAATTCCTGGATTCTTCTGTCTTGATGTTGGGCCGAAGTCCCTTGGGTAATAGTCTGCAAGATGAGCCCACACTTTCCACAGAATGGGGACAAGCATTTGACCCCACCCATGTCTACAGACCTTAGCTTGTGGCCTGCATCACAGGAATGAGTGCCCTCAAGGAGGTGTCCCAGCAGGGCAAGTGACCATGGGTGGGCAAATGCTCCCCTTCCTGGCTGGGCTCAGTCTCCCTTTGTTGCCAGTATAAGCCTCTAGAGATTGGGTGGGTGGGTGGAAGTGTCAGAAATGTGACTTGGGAGATTCATTCCTAGGGGTGTTCCCAGAGAGTTGCCTCCAGTAGGAGCCAAGGATTCATACGCCGGGGACACTCTGGGCCTGACACCTGTTGGCCTGTGGGACTGTGCCATGAGGGTGGGGCTGGCAGAGTGGCCCGTGTGGATCCAGCTGTGGATCACCTGATGGCTTGCCTGAGCTTGCACGCAAGTCCCACTGGCTGGTCTCTGGACTCTGGAACAGGGCCCAGACTTCCCCGTTCCCCTCCCTTCCCCTTCCTAGTAGGGGGCTCCCCAGCCCTTGGAGCTGGTAGAAAACACTGGCAACACCCCCTCTACAGAAGGCCAGCCTGGGCTGACTCCCAGCTGGGAGCATTTTTTCCTTGACCTACTTGTTCCCTGCAGCTCACTCTAGCCTGGCTCAGGATCTAGCCTGGCTCAGACAGCCCCAATGGGGCTTGTGTGGCCCTGGGTCCTGGGAAGCCACCTGTGGGAGACTGGGGGTCAGGAGAGGGAGTTAAGGGTCAAGAATAGGTGAGGGAGGCCTTTCTCAGCTCAGGAGATGAGTCACCAGGCCCCAGACTGATGTTATGTCCCAAGTCCTAGGGATTCAGGTGTCTCAGGGAAATCTGTGATGTGGTTGCCACGCTGGAGCCTGGACAGAGGCAGTGGGAGCTGGGATGCGGGTGCAGGGACAGAGCAGTCCCTATCTCCCTGTGGATGGTGTCCCTGGTGTCTGCTTTCTCAGGACAGCTGGGGCCTGTGAAAACCAGGGAAGGAACTTGTGAGAGGAACAGAGAACCTTGTGCTCATGACTCAGGAACGCCCAGGCCAGGGTGGGGACCGTGGGAGGGGACAGCCTTGTGACGAGAGGGAACAAGAGCAGGAGTTGGAGGCAGAAGTTTGAGATGGGGGCCGTCAGAGGGGCTTTTGGGAAATGCAAAAGTGAATGCATGGGCAGATTTTGCAACAGCTCCAGGCCGGCTGTCTGCCCATGTGCGCGCTGGTCCCTGCCCCACCCAGGGCTTCCTCATCTCCCACAGGCCCCACTGCTGCTTCAGCTTTCCCAGCCTGCTCCCAGCTCTTCGCTGTGCCTCCATCCTTCCCTGTGCCCGTTCCTCTCTCCATCTTCCCTTGCTCCCTCTGGCTGCCTGCCCTGGCCCCTATCCTGTGCTTCAATGTGGGCCCTTGGGAACTGGAGTTCACAGCAAAACAGGAAGAGCCCATGAACAGGAAACTGGGAATGGGGCGGGGGTGAATGGCCAGCAGTAACCTCAGCTCCTGCCTCCCTCTGCATCTGGGCAGAAGCATGGTGCAGGCTCCCCCTCTCCCCACAGCACCCCCCAGCTCCTCCATCACAGTCCTCCACTGTTCCAGCAGATGCCACTGGCAACAGGACCCAAGCGTGCTGGACGCTGACATGGAAGGAGAGGAGTTCAGGGACTCCGTGGGGCGCGTGGGTTCTGACCCCAGCGTCGCCATGGCGTGTGGTCTTGGGCAAGGCCCCTGTGAGTGGAGTTATTCCTGCTCCCTCCCTGCTGGCACTGCTGTAAGGACCACAGAGGTAGTGAAGGCTATAGGACTTAGGATTAGCTATGGACAGGTTCAGGACGATAGGGAGACCATAGCTTGGAGGGACTGGGAGAGATGCCAGCTCTGGACATGCTGTAGGCCACACATAGTACAGGGATAGGTTTGATTCTCACAGCAACTTTATGTTGTTATTATTGTTTTTATTACTGTTATCATTATTTGAGACAGGCTCTCATTATATAGTTCAGGCTGGCCTTGAACTCACTTGTGTCCCAGGCTGGCTTCAAATTCTTGGTGCCTTATCCTCCAAAGTACTGGGATTACAGGCGTGCTCCACCATGCCCAGGTATTATTATTATTATTATTAACACTGTTCTTATTGCCCCCATTTTAAAGAGGCTCAGAAACATTTATCAAGCTGATACGGCGGGGCTAGGGTGTAGCTCGGTGCTAAGGTGTTTGCCAAGCATGTGTGACACCCTGGGGTGGATCCCCAGCACTATGGAAAAGGACTGCCGGGGAGTGTCATGGCCAGGGCCTGAACCCACTATCTGAGCCCAGAGCCCAGATGCTAAATGAGCGTGCTGAGCTGAAATGCCTCCAGCTGACAAGTATGAGACAGGAAGAGCCTTATTTTCTAGTTTACTAATTGATTCAGCAGACAGGAGCACAGAACCTAGTCTGTTGCCTCCATTGTGCCAGGTTCTGTCCCAGGGATTCTGGGGGAAAGAAAAATAAATGGAGCCTGGTGTTTTCTCCAGGGATGGACCCCAGGCATGGCTTTAGTCTCAGTGGAACCTGCCACGGCCTCATGTGTCTTTCTGGGCCCATCCTGGGCTGGCTTCTGGGTGCTGCCATCTGCTACCCTCCTGTCCCAAGCCTGCCATTGCCGCCAGCCCCCACTGTGGCCCTGCAGGGCACCCACACAGACTCACTGGAAGGCTGGGCACCTGCCTTTCCACCCTTGGCCTTCTACCAGCTTGGCTGTGTCCTGGGGCTGATGGGGAGAGCTTGGCCCCTTCCCAGAGGCGGGAGGAGGAGGCAGCCTGGGAACGCAGGCTGGGCTCAGTGTCGCAATCATGGCCAGTGCGAGACCTTTGCTCCGAGAGGTGTCTGGAGGGAGGGAGGGAGGGACGCTGACTTCGGAGGCTGCCGGGATTGGGGTGGGGGTGCCTGGGAAGCAGACCTTCTGGGAGAGCCAAACCCTCAGCGCGGTAGAAGCGGGAAGAGGGGAGAGACGGAGTCGCCCCAGTCTGCAGGACACGCGACTGTCGTGCTTAGGGTAGGGGACTGGGTGGTGACGGCTGAGGGGGCGGCAGGCTGGGGAGGAGTCAGCCTGGTGGGGAAGCTACTGAGGCCCGCCGGCCAGGAAGGAGAGGCGGCCCGACCCCTCTGAGGTCCCTCCCCTCAGCCTCTCCCCACATCGCTCCTTCCCTCTGAGTTCAGCGCCAGTCGCAGAGGGGACTGCACCATCCTCCTGTCCCAGCAAGGGGGCTCCAGAGACTGTGCAGCCAGGAAGTCGTGACCTGGGGACGCGGTGGGTCTACTGTCCTGCGGCCTGGGCTCTGCGCATGGTTGGGTGGGTGGCCCCTGAGAACCGTAGAAGGGGATCCTGGGGGAATTGAGGGGTGACCGCGAGGAGCTTGGCAGGGACAGACTTCTGTTTAGGTCCCAGAGGAGCTCTGAGGAGTCCCAGGGGAGGCGGTCCTGTATGTGAATTGGGGAGACACTTGGAGCAAGAGATTGTGCTGTGACCCCAGGAGGCAGGACTGAGATTCTGTGACAAGCAGCCTTCTGTCTGCGCAGGGTGCTGCCCACCTCTGGCTCTCCCCAGTGCTGCAGCGAGGGGCAGGAGCCTGACAGAAGCAGGGCAGATGTCCCCGCCATTCTGATGGCCCCGAGTAGGGGCTTGGGATGAGGGGTGGCGTGGTGGCTGACAGCTCAACTTTGCAGTCAGAGAGACCAGGGTTGCAGTCTTAGCTGTACCATCGCCTGACTGAGGTCGTGGGCCGCGTGCTTAATATGCTTGAGCCTTGATTTCCCCAACTATAGGGGCTTATGAATAGTCACAGCAGGGAGGATTGCAAGTTTGAGGCCAACCTGAGCAGCTTAGTGAAAGGCTTTGTCTCAAAATCAAAAGTAAAAAGGGCTGGATGAGCACTTGCCTAACATGTGCAAGGCCCTGGATTTTATCTGCAGTGTCGCCCCCCCCAAAAAAATGAAGTCCTGACCTGAGGGGATATTATGAGGATGAATGTAAGTCTTAGCATGGGCTGGTATATAAGTTCAGTGCCACCTGCTGAAGAAAGGCAGGAACAAGAGCAAGGAGCTGCGTTCTGGAAGCGTATGACTTGGGTTGTGCCTGCAGGACGGTGCCTTGGTAATGTCCAGGGTTCCAGGAAGAGATGTCCTTGTGGCTGGAGGCCCCTGTGCCTGGTAAGCATCTTCTTCCAGCCCTGTCCCCTGTGCCCAGCCTCCAGCTCCTCTCCCCCACCCGGGACCTGGCCTCCTCCCTGCTGCATTCTGCCCCCCTCCAGACAGCAGTGCACAGCTGTCTCTGGTTTGCTTGCCCCTGCTCAGACCACCCATGCCCTGGCTCCAACCCTAGGAGAGCTGGCTTGTCTAGTGCTTACCAAGCCCTGGCTTGGGAAAGCTCTGATCTCTGAAATGGATGCCCACCAAGGGCAAAGGTTAACATCTTCATTTAAGCTCTTGATGTACAAGGATCTGCACCCGACCAGTCCTAGAACCCTGGCATCCAGGGGCGGGAGCTGGGGTCAGGCACCCTCTAAGGGTGGAGGGCACTTTGCAGTTTCCCAGCCTGGGGACCTCCGTTGGAGGGGCTTTAGATTCCCCTGTACCTCTCTTTTGGGCTCAGACTCTGCAGTGGAGCTGTGGGAGCCAGAGGCCCATGATGCCAGCAGCCAGGCCCAGGGAGGCAGCAGCTGCATCCTCAGCAAGGAAACCAGGATGCCTCCATCTGCCAGGGGAACTTCGGCAATGGGGCTGGAGGGGGAGGAGCCCAGAGCCCTGCTCCCCAGGGTGGAGGCCCTTCCAGAGCCCACAGGTGAGGAGCTCTTGGATTTGGAGGAGATCAGGGCTCCCTGGATCTGTGTTTTAGGGTGACACCTTGAGGTCTTAACTTTTTGGTGGGGGCGGGTACCGGGGGTCAAACTCTGGTCCTTGTGCTTGTGAGGCAGGTGGTGGCACCACTAAGCTAAATCCCCAGCCCCTTTGATCTTACGTGGTCAAGCCCTAAGACTTCGGGGAAACAACCCGAGTTATTGGAATGTGAGTTCTGTTTCTACCTGAGGATTTTCTGAGCCTCTGTTTCCTTGTTTTTTTGGTACCGGCGATTGAACTCAGTACCTTGTGCTTTCAATGCAGGTGTTGGCACCACTAAGCTAAATCCCTGGCTCTGTTTCATTCTTTAGTAAACAAAATGAATAATTATGATTGTTGTAAGGATCAGTGCATTGTGAAGGGCTCCTACAGTACCTCGGAATCACTGCCTTCCGTGAATGAGAGCTACTGGTTTTACAGTACAGAGACCAAGCCTGGTGTGGCGGCTTGTGCCTGTGGTCCCAGCTACTTGTCAGGCCAAGGTGGAGGTATTCCTTGCACCTAGGAGTTTGAGGACAGCTGAATCCCATCTTGAAAAAAGAGAGAGAGAGAGACTAGACTTGATATAATGAAGGGAAAGAAGGTCACTGAGTGCCCACTGCAGTGACTGAGTCTGGTCTTCCCTGACTCCAGAGCTCCGACCACAGAAGCGGAAAAAGGGGCCGGCTCCCAAGATGCTGGGCAATGAGCTGTGCAGTGTGTGCGGGGACAAGGCCTCCGGCTTCCACTACAATGTGCTGAGCTGCGAGGGCTGCAAGGGATTCTTCCGCCGCAGCGTCATCAAGGGGGCCCACTACGTCTGCCACAGCGGCGGCCACTGCCCCATGGACACATATATGCGTCGCAAGTGCCAGGAGTGTCGGCTCCGCAAGTGCCACCAGGCGGGCATGCGGGAAGAGTGTGAGTGTCTCAGGCAGGAACTAGGGAGAGGCCAGAGGGGAGAAGCGGGTGCCTTGCCTGCCGGGGCTCCCAGCTCCCGCAGGCAGGTTTAAATCCCTTCCTTGCTCATACCCACCCTTAAAGGAGCCTCAAGCCACCCTCCGTGCGCCATCCTGGCTTCCTGTGCTCACAGCTGGCCCGTCCCTAGGTGTCCTGTCCGAAGAACAGATCCGCCTGAAGAAGCTGAAGCGGCAAGAGGAGGAACAGGCTCAGGCCATGTCTGTGCCCACGGGGGCTGCCTCGCCCCCCCAGGTCCTGCCCCAGCTCAGCCCGGAGCAGCTGGGCATGATCGAGAAACTGGTCGCTGCCCAGCAGCAGTGTAACAAGCGCTCCTTTTCTGATCAACTTCGCGTCACGGTACTGGACAGGTCTGGGGAGCGGAGGCTGTACCCGAGCCCCATGTGGCTCCTGACGCTCAACTCTAAGCAGTCTGCCCTCTCCCTCCTCGCCCTCCTGGGTAGCCTTGGCCCATGGCACCCGACCCCCAGAGCCGGGAGGCCCGGCAGCAGCGCTTTGCCCACTTCACGGAGCTGGCCATCGTGTCTGTGCAGGAGATTGTCGACTTTGCCAAACAGCTCCCTGGCTTCCTGCAGCTCAGCCGGGAGGACCAGATCGCCCTGCTGAAGACCTCTGCGATCGAGGTGGCTGCAGAGGTGGAGGGAAAGAGAAACACCAGAGAGGGTTGGAGGGGTGTCCAGACATCTGGCCGGGAGAGCCATCACTAGCTAGCAAGCAGGGATAGGGGACTCAAGCTGCCCTTGAGGACCATGCACCAAGAGCACCCTCCTTGCCCTGTGCAGGTGATGCTTCTGGAAACATCCCGGAGGTACAACCCTGGGAGCGAGAGCATCACCTTCCTCAAGGATTTCAGTTATAACCGGGAAGACTTTGCCAAAGCAGGTAAGAGTTGAGGTCACCAAGGCCCTGGGTTGGATGGACAAGATGCTTTCAGTGCTGGGGCCTGTGGTGATCACAGGTGTGGGTCTAAGGGAAGGTGCCACTTGCTTTTCCAGGAGAGGAGACTGAAACATTGTTTTGTTTTTTGTTTTTGGTACTGGGGATCGAACTCAGGCCTTCGCGCTTGCAAGGCAGGCAGCGGAACCACTGAGCCAAATCCCCAGCCCTGGAAGCTGGAACATTGATGGGCCTCTCTCATCCGCTCTGTAGACCCCTGGGGCCCTGCAGTGGGCCAGCTGTTCTGTGTTCCAAGAACCTGAGGGGTTCAGGGGAGCTGGAGGAATGGCCTTCATCCTTAGTTGAGCTAAAAAAGAAGGTCCATTTAAATAGGCATTCTGGCCCGGTGTGGTGGTGCACACCTGTAATCCCAGCACTCGAAGGATGAGGCAGGAGGATCACTGTTAGTTCAAGACCAGCCTGGGCTACATAGTTCCAGGTCAGCCTCAACTGAGACCCTGTCTCAAACAAAACAAAACAAAACACAATCTGTGTTGGGCTTCTGCATAGCATGTTTCCCGAAGAGATCTTCTAGCTAGAAAACAAGTTTGGAAACCATTGCAGCAAGCCTTTCATAGTCAGAATGAACAGGACTTTTTCAGATGTGCTCTTTCAGGAACACGTGGACCAGTCATTCCCTACTCTTTTTTTTTTTTTTTTTTTTTTTTTTTTTGTACTGGGGATCAAACTCAGGACCTTGCATTTGCGAGGCAGCACAGGCACCACTGAGCTACATCCCCAGCAGCTCCCTACTCTTGCAGTCGCTCGTGGAACTTGAGGTGAAATACCACAGGCATCTCCAAATGAGATTGCTGTGGGATTCTGGAGTGGTCCCCATAAGCGATGGTTGGCTGTCTGCTGCTTTCATGGGGCTAAGCAGAGGTTTCCTCATATCCAGCTGCTACTAATTTTTGTGTGTGGAAGCAGGGTTGGGAAAGGTTGGGAGGCTGTGGCATTTTGGAAGGTCTGGAACTGGGACCCAGTAGCTTAACAGCTGAGGGAGGGGGTCTGAAATGGCTCATGCTATGACTCCAGGGCTGGCAGAGCCTGGTTCATAAAGCCTTCCCTGGTTTCCGGTGACTCCGGCAGCTCATGTGTCTCTTGTCCCACCATGGGCCATGCAGTGAGTTCTCTGGGAAGATGTCTCCCCTTAGCTGTAGAGCAAGACGGTGTTGGCCCCTGTTAGCTTCTGTAGTGCCTGGCATGTTGCCTGAATGTGTCAGCAGTCAATGGGAGTCATGTGACGACTTTTGCCCCCTTTTTTGGGGAGGGGCCATGCTGAGGATGAAACCTAGGACCTTTGCACTAAGCTGCATTCCCAGCCGTTTATTTTGAGACGGGGTATTGCTGAGTATTCAGTCTAGCCCAGCTCCCCATCTCTACCAAACCGCGTTTGGCTCCAGTGGTGATCGTCTCAGACCTCCTTTCCTTCTTCAGAATGCCCTCCTCCCTCACCCTTCCCAGCTCTGACATCCCTGTCCCTGCAGCTCTGTGGACTCGTGCTGTCTGAATCTGCACCTATTCATAGATTTCTTTATATAGCAGTTTTGATGTCATCGTGTTTGTCTTTCTCATTTAATCAATGAGGAATGGGGGAAAGGGGACGAGGGCTTTTCTATGTTTATTGTTTTTTTAAAAAAAGTACTTGTTTATTTCTTTGGTCTTTTGCTCTGTTGCTTTTTCCCCTGAGGAGCTGTATTTTTGGGGGCCTCCTTTCTGCTCTACATGCACCGCCATCTGTTGTACATGGTGGGGGAGAATGGGGGGCCAGTGCCCTTCGAGGTCCATCCAGCGAGCATCAGCAGCCCTGCACAGATACATATGCATGGCCCCTTCTAGAGCCTTCTCTGAATCTTTGTAGAAAGGGGCTGCAGGGCATATTTGGGGGCTTAAAACCTCACCATAATATGCTTTATAAAATGGATCTTGCCCATTAAATGGATCAACACACAATACTTGATAACCACCAGGATGAAAGTACAGGAAGCGACTAATTGAGAGGCTTCAAATGGAAATGTGTAGCAGATGGTTTCTGAAAGAACTCTGAGAAAGCCTGGTGAACAGTGAGGTACAGAGGCTTCCACAGGGTGGGGGACGAGTGCTCTGAGGGCATGGCTTTCAGTCACGGCTTGTTGCATTTCAGTCTTCTCTGTTAACTTTTTAAAAATGTAACAAACACATGGTAGAAACCACATAGGACACAATTTATTCTAGGGACTCTTATGAGATAGGTACTATTCTTATCTCCATAATACGGGTGGGAAAACCAAATCCCAGAGGGGTTTAATGAGTGATTATGGTCACACAGCCTAGTGAACGCTGGACAGAACCAGCACCAGAGCCCACACGGGAGGCACCTCCTTGCTGGATTCCCTCTGGGAGGTGACGCATGCAATGGATCCCTTCAGAGTAGTGAGGCCATTTGCCAGCACAAGGGCTTGTCTACAAACGAAAACAGAAGACACTTCTATTTCTCAAAATGTGGAACCCTTAGGCTGGGAATTTAGCTGAGTGGTGCCTGCCTGGCAAGCACAAAGTCCTCAGTTCGATCCCCAGTACCAAAAAACAAAACAAAACAAAAAACACCAAACAAAAAACCGAAAACGTGGAACTCTCAAGAATTATAATAACAGACTATTTTCATATAATTCTCTGGTGCTAAGTACTCTGCACAATTTACAATTTAACCATCACAACAGTGTTATGAGGTTGATTCAGCTATGAGGCTCAGAGGTTAAGAAGTTTGGCTCCACACAGCAGGGCCGCAGAGACTACTTAGTGAGTTCCGTCTAGTTCCCCAAGTTATGGAGCTGGAAGTTCCTGCTGCTTTTGCCACGAGCCTCAGCCTCCCTTCTCCTGACCCAGGGCTGCAGGTGGAGTTCATCAACCCCATCTTCGAGTTCTCCAGAGCCATGAATGAGCTGCAGCTCAATGATGCGGAGTTCGCGCTGCTCATTGCCATCAGCATCTTCTCCGCAGGTGCTCAGGAGAGGCCAGCGGGACCCCAGCGGGACCCCAGCGGGACCCTGGCTCCCGGAAGGGGTGGAGGGGAGCAGCTGGGTGGGACACATGCCTGCCCTGGGGGTGGTGACTGGGGTGCGGCACTAAACCCTGGCCAGACCTGCTTCTCAACTCTTGGTGACCTACAGACCGGCCCAATGTGCGAGACCAGCTCCAAGTGGAGAGGCTGCAACACACCTATGTGGAGGCCCTGCATGCCTACGTCTCCATCCACCACCCCCACGTGAGTGTCCAGCGTCCCGCGGTGCCTCTTCCCTCCGCTGTCACGCCCTGTGCCTCCATCAGCCTCGGTCAGCTCCCCTGCCCCAGACCTCGCAGCAGGCGAGAGGCAAAGCCGGGACTTGGCCCTCTCCCTCCCTCAGGACCGACTCATGTTCCCGCGGATGCTGATGAAGCTGGTGAGCCTGCGCACACTGAGCAGCGTCCACTCGGAGCAAGTGTTCGCCCTGCGTCTGCAGGACAAAAAGCTTCCCCCGCTGCTCTCTGAGATCTGGGATGTACACGAATGAAGGTCCCTGGCTGTCCCCTGGAGGTGGACCAGAAGACAGGAACAAACGTTGCTGGGAACTGAGCAAAGGAGATCGATCCTCCGTGGCATTAGAGGAGCATTACAGGGTTGGGGCTCTGTGGCTGCCGGGCGTGGGGGCCTGCTAAAGCTGTGCTCTGTGTGAAGACCTCCTGCCCCGCTGCGTGACTGACCTGGGGGCCGCTTTGCACAAGGTTCTCCAGGGTTAGCCCTGCCCATCCTGCTTCCACCACTTCCTGTTTTTCTCCACAGGGCCCCAAAAGAAATTCTCCACTGTCACTCTGTGGGTTGGCCATAAATGCCTCGGGGGTGCCACACTGATAGGTCTGGCGTGTTGGAACAGGAAGACACAGATGAACGCAGAGCAATGAATGCAAACCAATTTCTGGGTGGGGGGGCGGTGAGGAGGAGGCAGCCCCTGTCCTGCAGGATCTGCTGCCTCGAGACTCAGTCAAGTCAGAAGTGACAGCCAGAGGGGAACTCCTTTTTCTAGCCCCGTTGTGCCCTGTGGATCGATGAAATGCCGAGGCTTAACGACCCTCTCCTCTTTAATGATCCAGTGGTCGTGTGTACATAATGTCTTAGTTTTTCCTTTGGCATCTGAAAAAGGCATAACCTGAAATACTCAGGGCCGGGTAGTCTCTACTTCCAGTCTCCAGGCCCTGTGGGTTAGAAAGAAAAGCCGCATAAACCAGGCGAAGCACTCCCCGCCCCCGCGCGCTTCGCGCGCGCCTCCCCGCGGAGCGTTGAACCCTCAAAAGCCTGGACTCCACTTCCCAGCAGACGTCGCGGCTCAGGCCACGCCCCCTCCTGGGCGCACGCCCGGGCAGGTGCGCCTTCGCCTCTGTGCACCCCTATCGCCCAGAATTGGTAGGCTCCAGTGTCCGGGCTGTCGACTGGGCTGCGCAGGCGGCTGGACGCTTCCAAGTCGCGTGCGGGGGGGGGTCGAGGTCAGGTGTGAGGAGCGGGCCGGAAAAAATCGCAGGAGCGGTTTATTTTGAGAAGTCATTTTCGGATTAAACAACCTGTCGTCGA
>NW_022900939.1:5596159-5596748 GCF_012274545.1 Fukomys damarensis | reverse complement strand
CTTCCAGTCTCCAGGCCCTGTGGGTTAGAAAGAAAAGCCGCATAAACCAGGCGAAGCACTCCCCGCCCCCGCGCGCTTCGCGCGCGCCTCCCCGCGGAGCGTTGAACCCTCAAAAGCCTGGACTCCACTTCCCAGCAGACGTCGCGGCTCAGGCCACGCCCCCTCCTGGGCGCACGCCCGGGCAGGTGCGCCTTCGCCTCTGTGCACCCCTATCGCCCAGAATTGGTAGGCTCCAGTGTCCGGGCTGTCGACTGGGCTGCGCAGGCGGCTGGACGCTTCCAAGTCGCGTGCGGGGGGGGGTCGAGGTCAGGTGTGAGGAGCGGGCCGGAAAAAATCGCAGGAGCGGTTTATTTTGAGAAGTCATTTTCGGATTAAACAACCTGTCGTCGAAATGGGCTCTACGACTGTGTCGAATTAAAATCTCTTTGTATCACCTGGACAAAAGGTATTCCCTTGGATCCTCCCTTGGCGTTCAGCGGCGCTGAGCTGGCCCAGCGCTTCTCACTGTGTTCCCACTCCCACACGGCTAAGGTGTGCGCAGTCGCCTTTTAGTCGTCGGCGCCACCTTTCGTCGGTGCACCCCCGGGGG
>NW_022900939.1:5558810-5595963 GCF_012274545.1 Fukomys damarensis | reverse complement strand
GGGGTGTGGGGTGCGCGTGTGCACGGGCGTGCGCGCGGGCGTGGGTGCGTGCGGCGCCGTGTTTGGGGTTAGGGTATGGAGACATGGAGAACCACGTCTGATTCTTTACACGCGCACACGCACGCACACACACACACAGTCTCATTTGATGCTTCAGGACTGATTGGAGTGCAGACATCATCTCATCTTGCCCGCCACTGCTTTGCAGCGGTGCGCGTGTGCACGGGCGTGCGCGCGGGCGTGGGTGCGTGCGGCGCCGTGTTTGGGGTTAGGGTATGGAGACATGGAGAACCACGTCTGATTCTTTACACGCGCACACGCACGCACACACACACACAGTCTCATTTGATGCTTCAGGACTGATTGGAGTGCAGACATCATCTCATCTTGCCCGCCACTGCTTTGCAGCCCGTCCTCTTGCATCCCACTCCCTCCCCTTCTTCCCCATCCTTGCCCATCGCCGTCCTCAGCACTCCAGTCCTCCATGCTGGACCAGTCTGTGCTGATGAGCTTGCAAGGTCACTGCCTGGAGAGGGGAGGAGGGACGGCAGCCTCCGTGGTACTCACGTCAGCGAAGATGTCATGTCGCCCTCGGGTTCCTGTGGTTTTACTAGGAGATCCTGCCCCAAAGAACGGACGGATCCAAAGCATCCGGTAGTGAGGCCACTGTAGTCTGAAAAAAAGCGTAGATGACCTCAAGGTCTGTGGATTTGAGATGTGGGTGGTGATTTGGGATTTCAGAGGTGTGCATTTTGAGTTTGATGCGTTGGACCACATAGAGATAGGAACGGAGGCTGTGTGTTAAGTAAACCAGTGTCAAGGTTGTGGCCCGGTTGGTTTTGAAGACAGTGTGAGTTATAGGTGATCTTAGAGGATTTAGATTCTTCGTGGGGAAGGGAAAGGGGAGAGAAGAGCCCTCCTTATCTCTGCAGTCTGAATAACTGAAGGGAATGGCAGTTGATGAGATATAAATTGTGGCTAAAAAGACATGCCGTTTGTAGCCAGGAGAGTCCTGAGATCTCGGAGTCCTTGTAGCTCTGGAAGAAGATGAGGAATCTGATACAGAACATGACAATGACCTCAGTGTTATTGGATAGTTCTCAGCAGAGAGGGGTTGGAATCCTGAGGATAGAGAAGTCCAAGTGCCTAATTTATTGGTAGATGCTTCGGGTCCAATCGCTGAGATTTTAGCCAGCAAGGGCTCCTGGCTCCTCACTTGTTCCTCCGTGTCAAGGTTTAGCCTAGAGCTCTGCGCCTTTAAATTGTACTTTGGCTCTCACTTTAGACATTTTCTACATAATCTTTTGGTTTTTTGAGACAGGGTCTCACTGTATAGTTGAGACTGACCTGGAACTCACTATATAGCCCAGGCTGGTCTCGAACTCACAGCAATCCTCCTGCCTCAGCCTCCCGAGTGCTGGGATTACAGGTGTGTGCCAGCACGCCTGGCTTCTACCTAATCTTTTTATAGAACAAATTATGTTTTGATCCATATCCTATCTCATTTCTCCATCTGTCTCCCTTTTCATTCTGCTCGGCTTTATACCGGTGTCTCCCATGACTCTAGCAGTTGGGAGAACAAAAAGACTGTTTGGGGTCATTGAGCAAAAGTGACCCCAGAAATGAGTGAAAGTGTGACATGCTCAGGAACCTGGTGGTGAGATGCTGCTACCCAGAAACAAAATGGGGACCAAGTGCAAAGTAGCAGCCGATGAGAGAGAAGGAACCTAGTTCCTGGCAGACACTGTGAAGGAAGAGGCAAACCCCGGTTTAGGGCCCTGCTAACTCTGGAGTAGCAGCCCGCTAGCACTGTGTGGTCACCAGGCAGGGGAGGGGCTGTGGCTCAGCTATAAATAGTGCTGGGTGGCCAAGTCGCTATGGAGACAGCATTGAATCCTATTACCTGCCGTCCTCTGTTGGGAGCAAGGGAAAAGAGGGAGCGGTAGGCCAAGGACACAAGAGGTGTTGCAAATAGTTCTTGTTTGGTATTAGGGGAGAAAAAAGATAGAACTTCTACACACTATCTAAGTTAAATAGGGCCTTAAGCATACGTGTGTGTGTGTGTGTGTGTGTGTGTGTGTGTAAGTATGGGAGTGCACGCAGAGTTTGTGTGTGTGACTCTCTGTAAACAAGGTTGCAGTGTGGTCATGCATGGAGCTTTGAGGCAAAATTCTGGAGCTGTGCAATAGCCCTGTAGTGGAATGAAACATTTTATTCAGAGAAATGCATGTATATGGAGACCTAACAGGAAGTAATAGCTAATTAATTTCATGTAGGCTTTTCCTAATTTTAGGACAATAGTTTAGAAATTCTTCTGAGCTTCTCCCCCGCGTCCTTGCAGGAATCCTGATATTTCTGTGCCTAACGCATGTCTGTATGTCAGAGTGGGCCAAGGCCTCATCTGTGTATTTTGTTGCTGACTCCAATCCTGAAGCCGGAATAGAACTCTGTGTTCAGCACCAAGGGCAGAGCTAGCAGCTGCAGCCACTGAGACCCTTGCCTGAAGGGCAGAGAAAGAGGTGGAGAGAGTCGGTTGGGACGCAGGCGTTCTTCACGTGACATTACACGTGCTGGGTTTCCAGCTGTTGTTATTGTCTAGGTGCGAGTAACTAGGCCGTCTGTGTGGAGGTTTCTTATCCCACTGAATGTAGATCGTTGGGACAGGTTTCATGACCTAGAAGACCTAGAAGTGCAGGTAAGTGCTGGCTGAAGAGTCTGGTTTGATCCTGATCTTTCCGGGAGCAGTTCTGAAAGTGACTAATTTGAAGTCAGTCATGGTAACCAAAATGAAGTCACTTTCAGAACAGAGCCCCAAGGGCTAGGCTGGAAATGAGCTAGATTGGTGGGGAGGGGAGATGAGCCACTGTTCATCTTTTTATTTTATTTTCTTCCTGTGCTGGGAATTGAACTCAAGAACTCTACCACTGAGCTGCATGCACAGCCTCTTACCCTATTTCTTCTTCTTCTTCTTTTTTTTTTTTTCTCTCTCTCTTTTTTTGTACTGGGGATTGAACCCAGGGCCTTTTCACTAAGCTATACTCCCAGCCTTTTTGTTTTGTTTTGAGTCAGGGTCTCACTAAGTTGCAAAGTTGCCCAGGCTGGGTTTGAACTTGTGATCCTCCTGCCTCAGCCTCCTAGACTGCTGGGATTCCAGGCATTTGCCACCATGCCCAGTTTATCCTACTTCGTGCATTTACTCTGAGCTCATAAGCCCACAGTGTGGGCTGGGCAGGTGTCATGTTTTCCTTTCTTTAGTATGAGAGTCAAAGGCCTCTGACCTGTGCCCCAGGTGGGGATGGGTTTAGAGGGATGATTCCCTGAGGAATAGATCCAGCTGTGGATTTTATCGGTACATTTTTCCTATTAACCTTGGGTTTGCAGATAACATCAGAATTCCTCCTGGGATCGCTGACTCCTTGCTTGAAGTTTTTCTGAAATGAACTGATGAGTTGGAACCATGGTGCAGAAGAAGAAGTTCTGTCCTCGGTTACTTGACTATCTCGTGATCGTAGGGGCCAGGTAACCATGAGGAGGCTGGTCGTTGCCTTGTCATCAGGGACGGTCACACGCTGCAGTTGCTTCCCTTCCCTGTTTCTATGTGGCTGCATAGCTCACTCCTCCCCTCCCCCAGTATTTACCCCAATGGGAGCATCGAGGCCAGTAGGGAAACAGCACTGTGGGGTGGGTTCTGAGTGTGGGTCTCAACAGAGGCAGAGCAAAACTCTGCTCTTGTTTTTTTTTTTTTTTTTTTTTTTTTTTTTTGGTACCGGAGATCGATCTCCAGACCTTGTCCTTGCAAGACAGGCGGTGGAACCACTGGGCTAAAACCCGGCCCAAATCTCTGCTCTTAATTAGTATCTTTGTGACTCTTTAGCAGATATGCTTTTCATACTTGAGTTTTCTTACGCTGTGGAAAGGGAAAGTGCGCCATGCTCTCTCCCTACCTGCGCTCTTCTGGCGCTTCCTTAGCGCTCATTTGAGGTGCCTGTCAGCTGCAGGTGTTTTTGCTGTTGTTTGCTGGGCGGAGCTGCCAGGCTGAGTGTCTTCAAAGCGCCCACACTTCCCGGGCCCTCCGGTTGGGTTTCTTTATCCAGGAGAGCACGCTGATTGGGCTTGCTGAGCAGGAGACAGTCGGACTGAGGCGCGGGTCCCTGCAGGCTCTGTCTCTGTGCTCTGTCCTAGGCACCCAAGCAGTGACAGTGTGGCCCAGACACCGGAGCTGCTGCGGCGATACCCGCTGGAGGACCACGCCGAGTTCCCACTGCCCCCTGATGTCGTGTTCTTCTGCCAGCCGGAGGGCTGCCTGAGCGCGCGGCAGCGGCGCATGAGCCTGCGGGATGACACCTCCTTCGTCTTCACCCTCACGGATAAGGACACCGGAGTCACGCGTTACGGCATTTGTGTCAACTTCTACCGCTCTTTCCAGAAACGGCTGCCTAAGGAAAAGGGGGAAGGCAGAACGGGGTCCCGGGGAAAGGAAGGAGCCTCAGAAGAGGGTGTCCCCGAGAGCTCGGAGAGCGGCGGGGCCCTGCAGGCCCCCGGCACCGACTCCGCCCCCGCCCCCAATGTGACTCAGTCCCCGCGGGCTAAGCGCCGGCCCAAGGGTGCCAGCCGGTCCCGCAACAGCACCCTGACGTCCCTCTGCGTGCTCAGCCACTACCCTTTCTTTTCCACCTTCCGGGAGTGTCTCTACACCCTCAAGCGGCTGGTGGACTGCTGCAGCGAGCGGCTGCTGGGCAAGAAGCTGGGCGTCCCACGCGGTGTACAGAGGTACAGCAGCCGGCAGACGGACAGTGGGAGCGGTCCGGAGGGCTTGGGGTTGGGCTGTGAGAGGAGGAGAGTCCCCTGGCAGCCTGAGGCCCTGTTAGCCCTCGCTAAGAAAGAGGCTGCCGAGGCCTTGGGCCTCCTGTCACAGGCTGACTTTTTCTAAGTCGGGGGTGGCTAAGTTGCCTGGGCTGGCCTCAGGCTTGGGACCGTCCTGCCTCAGACCTGAGTATCTGGGATTGCGGGCGTGTGCCCTGCCCCTGGGCCACACCCGTAGTTTTACACTGGTCCCTGCACTTGTGTGACCCCGGTCCCTCTGAGCTCAGAGAGTGAGCTCTGCTAAGGAGACCTTCCCCGCTGTCATCGCAGAGGCTCTCTGTTGGCTTGCGGTCGGGTTTCAGCTCCCACTGTCCCCAGGGACACCATGTGGCGCATCTTCACGGGCTCCCTGCTAGTGGAGGAGAAGTCTAGTGCCCTCCTGCACGACCTCCGCGAGATCGAGGCCTGGATCTACCGACTCCTGCACTCCCCGGTCCCTGTGTGTGGGCAGAAGCGAGTGGACGTTGAGGTCCTCCCTCAGGAGCTGCAGCCACCCCTGACCTTTGCTCTTCCGGACCCCTCTCGGTTCAGCCTGGTGGACTTCCCGCTGCACCTGCCCCTGGAGCTGCTGGGTGTGGATGCGTGTCTCCAGGTGCTGACCTGCATCCTGCTGGAGCACAAGGTGAGGGGCGCGGGCACCCTTCGAGGACAGGGCCAGATCTCCTTGGTTTCCTTTCTACCTCAGTGGTAGCACGATGCCAGACAATGGCAGGTCCTCAGTCAGCGTGGGTCGGATGAAGTTGCAGGGGTTGTGGGAGGTATTCAGAGAGGCTGCTGCTCACTGGGATTACCCTCACCAATACCGATGGAATCCTCTGGAAATAGCAGTCCTTCTGTTTTAGCCACTGACCCTGGGATGGGGTCCCAGGGAGGGTTACTCCAGAGCCTGGGCTAAGACGTGTGGGATGGGATTGGGGGGGGTGATTCTGGAAACTAAGCTTCTGCTACAGACAGAAATCAAATTGTAAGTCAGGTGCAGTGGGCACACGCCTGTAATCCCAGGTTCTCAGGAGCCTGAAGCAGGACGATCACAAGTTCAAGGCCAGCCTGTGAAGTTTAGTGAGACCCTGTGTGAAAACCAGATTGTAGAAAGGCTGGTGATGTAGCTCAGGGATAGAGCTCTTGCTAACATGCGCTAGGCCCTGGGTTCAATCCCCAGTACTTCAGAGGAGGAGTAAGGGAATTGTGGTGTCAGAAGCTGTGTTCTGGTCACCCTTACTTTGCACTGCTGAGTGACCGTTCTGGTGTGGCTCTGGCAGGTGGTGCTACAGTCCCGAGACTACAACGCACTCTCCATGTCCGTGATGGCGTTTGTGGCAATGATCTACCCCCTGGAGTACATGTTTCCCGTCATCCCACTGCTTCCCACTTGCATGGCATCGGCAGAGCAGGTGCGTCTTGAGGCATCCTCTACCTTTGTCTCCTCTCTGCCTGAGGGAGGAGACTCCATGTCCACAGAAGTTGCCAGTACTGGTTCTCAAGCCCCTGTAACTCGTCTGCAAAATCTGAGTGCTTTGGAGTGATGTGTTCGTAGTCTCTGATCATAATGCGTGGTGATAGATGCCTCCTTCCGCTGCTGCTGTGGGTTATGTGACGCGCAGAAGCTGCATTGTGGTATCGTTCCAGCATCGAAAACAGTCTGTTCTGAAACACATCCAGCCTGGAGGGTTGTAGAGAAGGACTCGTGGCTCTGTGTTTCCTTATCTAGAAGAATCCTGACTTGCGAAGTGCTCCCAGGAGCCTTGGCCTTAGCTTTTTATCCTCTGTGTTCTCTCCACAGCTGCTGTTGGCACCAACCCCATACATCATTGGGGTCCCCGCCAGCTTCTTTCTCTACAAACTCGACTTCAAGATGCCTGATGATGTGTGGCTGGTGGATCTGGACAGCAATAGGGTGAGGTTGGGTCCAGAATAGGATTATGTTCTAGACCCAAGCCCGAGGAGCCTGTTTTTCTAGGTGATTTCTCTGATGAGACTCACTGAAATGATTCCTTCTGAGCTGCTTTACTTTATTGGCCAGATAGGCCCTTTGTGAATGTCCTGAGAATCCGCAGGACTTAATTTTGCCAGAATTAAGTCCTCCCCCTGCGCCCTCCAAGATGAGCAGTAGGGCAGTTACTTTTGTGGGATCATTCTGTGGTACAGACCAGTGGTGGCGAACCTTTCAGAGTTTTCAGTGGTAACAAACAATCAGCTGGGCACGCCTGCCACAGGTTCACCACCACTGAGATCATCTCCTACTGGCTCTATCGGGGATCAGTTTCTGATAAAACCCCTTCCACGTGGACTTTGAAAAATTAACATTTGTGGCATGATGCATTAAAGCTTTGATAGAAAGCTCTTATATGTGTTCATTGTAAAACTTCAGAAAAGGAAAATAAGGGTAAAGAAGAAAATCAGATCCATAACCCTATTATCTGGTCACCAGCAGTGTTCAGGCATTTTCACTCATGATAGGTATGTGTGTTACATATAGACACATGCGTGTGTGCACATACACATATGTATCACTGAGGCGTGCTTTCCCAGCACCACATAGTGAGTTCAAGGCCACTGAAGTGAGACCTTATCTCAAAACAAAACGTGTGTACATCATAACACTCAGAAGTGTATATATATCTATATCTATATCTCTATATCTATATGTGATGTGTGTGTATGTGAGTAGGTATAAACCTGCATAAAGGCCTCCTGTTCTTGTTATCTGTCTGCACATAAGTGCAGGTCCTGAGCAAGTGAAGTAAGCTCACACCTTCCGTCTTTCTCTGGTGTAGGTGATGGCCCCCACCAATGCAGAGACGCTGCCCATCCTACCGGAACCAGAATCGTTAGAGCTGAAGAAGCATTTAAAGCAGGTAGGTGAAGGATGGAGAGGAGGAGGAGTGAATGCTGGGGTTGCAGTAGGAAAATGGCTATTCTAAGAGCCAGGTTTCTTCCAGACCTCAAGTGTGTACTCCATTTTCTTTGTCTCGGGTGGGCATAAGAGGTGTGCTCACGCCAGTTTGGGCAGCAGGGTGAATCTCAAAGATTCTGTGTGTGTGTGTGTGTGTGTGTGTGTGTGTGTGTGTGTGTGTGTGACAGGGTCTCACTGTGTAGTTGGGACTGACCTGGAACTCACTATGTATCCCAGGCAGGTCTCGAACTCACAGCAACCCTCCCACCTGAGTTGCTGGGATTACAGGCGTGCTTCAAAGTTTCTTTCTAAGGCACCATCATCCTAGGAAATTTGTGATGCCGTATGAAAGGACCCTTTACGTTCTGCTTGGTGTCATGTCCACTGTCCTTCATGGCCTTGGTCTCTCCATCCCTAGGGAACCCTTTCCTTAGACTTCCTTTCTGAGTAATATCGCACATCTGCTTTTTTTTTTCTTGTACTAGGGATCGAACTTGGGACTTTACACTTGCAAGGCAGGTGGCAGAACCACTGAGCTAAATCCCCCGTCCTCATCTGCTGCTGCTGTTGTTGTTTTGAGACAGGGTCTTGCTGTGTGGTCCAGGCTGTCCTTGAACTTACTTTGTATCCAAGACTGTCTTCAAACTCACAGCGATCCTCCTACCTCAGCCTCTGGAGTACAGGCGTGCGCCACCACGCCCGGTTTCCCTCTTAGCTGCTTTTTCATTGATCGCTTTTCTTCTTTGTTTGAGATTTCAATTCCGTTATTTATTTTTCAGTTTCCTCATTGATAACATTGAGGATAGCAGCTACATCTCTGTCATGTGAAGACTTTTTAAAAAGTACATAGCCCAATCCCAAGTCTAACATTATGGCTGTCGTGTGTTTTTCTATTTATACTTAAACTTTTCTTGTAACTTGTAGTTTTATTGTACATGTTTGCAGTACCTACTGATTGCATCCCTCGTGGGGAGTTGGGAACTTGTACATAGCACGCACGTCTTAATCCTTTTTTATGTCCCCTCCCCTCCACACCACTTTTCTTCTGCTTGCTGAACACAGCACCTGAAAGTAAAGCTGGACCAGGCGCATTCCCTCCCCTGCCCTAGGACTGCCATAAACAGGAGTCCTCTCGCTCGGAGGGTCCTTGAAGTTGCGTGTGCGTGTCACGCGGAGCATCCTGTGGTCCCTTAGACAGCAGCTCTGAGTGAACGCAGGTCGTCCCACATCCCTCGCTCTCCCCTGCCTCGTCACTGCTGCCGTGACGTAGCATCTCGTTCTGCAGAGTCTGGCGAGATCGCAGGCTCAGAAAGTTCTCTCCCCACCTTCACTTGCTGCGTCCTCGTTCCTGGGATAGTGAGGCCTATCTGAAATGATGCCAGTTCATTACCCTAAATACTCGTAGGTGCTAAGATCACTGTTCTGACCCCTGCTTCTCAAAGCGTGGTCTACAGATCAGCCACATTGTCCTCACCGGCTCTGTTGAAAGCACACGTAGTCAGACCCTGTGTTGGGGGCTGCTCCGGGTGGCCCCGGGCTCCCTCATTGGAGAAGCGCTGCTGGGCTATGGCAGTGGTTTCCGTGCTGCCCCTTGGAGCTTGTTAAGGGCGCATTTAATTTGTGATCACCCAGTACACGAGGCTCCCTTCCTTTCTCACCTGAGAAGCTGTTTTCACATCACAGTTATTTATTTTTTTGTGTAGATTTAAATGTGAAAAACACTTGGTGACCAAAATAAATTGGAAACTGGTTCCAGACTTCAGGTGTGATCAGGTTGCCATGAGCTGCAGGTGTGAACAGATTCCCTTCAGCAAGATTGGCTCAAACATGAAGAGCTGTGTGTTTAGACTATTTTCTAAGCCAGAATATTTGGATTCTTTTTTTTCCTTCCCCAAAGATACAGGCTCTGCAGTGGGTTGGCAATGGCTTGCAATTGGCCACTGTTCTTTGCTGAGAACTTTCTGATCCGAGAGTGCGGTGTAGAAGACTTGAGGGGCTTCCGCCTGGTAGTGCAGATTGTTTTGCAGACCCAGGAATCAGCCTTAGCTGAGGGGTTTCTTGTTCTGCAGGCCCTGGCCAGCATGAGTCTCAACACCCAGCCCATCCTCAACCTGGAGAAGTTCCACGAGGGCCAGGAGATCCCGCTTCTCTTGGGAAGGCCGTCTAGTGACCTGCAGTCCACGCCGTCCACTGAGTTCAACCCACTCATCTACGGCAATGACGTGGATTCGGTGGACGTCGCCACCAGGTGAGACCGAGTGGACGACATAGTCACGGCTTCCTGGGTGGTTTCCTTGCTGTTGCCTCTGGGGCAGACTGTTTCCTAGAGCCATGTTTGCCTTGTGAATAAAATGTGTTAGAGGTTTGGTTATGTTTCCACCTTGGTGAGAGCTAAGAAAGTAGCTGGCAAGGCCCTCAGGAGGACAAGAACTGCTGGCTGTCTCGATGCCGGAAGCCTGTGCTCTGGGCGGTGGTCTGAGGCCCTTGCTGTGCGAGGCTGCTGCTTCCCCAGCACGCGGGTCTCCGCCACCTCCCTCCCCTCATTCCCAGAGTGGCCATGGTGCGTTTCTTCAATTCCGCCAACGTGCTGCAGGGCTTCCAGATGCACACGCGCACCTTGCGGCTCTTCCCTCGGCCCGTGGTGGCCTTCCAGGCTGGCTCCTTTCTAGCCTCGCGTCCCCGACAGACTCCCTTTGCTGAGAAATTGGCCAGGACTCAGGCCGTGGAGTACTTTGGAGAGTGGATCCTCAATCCCACCAACTATGCCTTCCAGCGAATCCACAACAGTGAGTCCCCCGCCCTCTGGTGGCCTCACCTGGTGACCTGTCCTTTGCTTGTTCCTTGCTAATTCTTGACCTGCCCCTTCCATTCCTGTTTGGCTGTAGGCTTTTTCCTACTGTCTTCTAGTACTGAGGACTGAACCCACGGCCTTTGAACTGGGCTATATCCCCAGCCCTTTTTATTTTATTATTTTGGGACAGCTTCTTGCAGAGTCACCACGTTGCCCGGGCTGGGTTCAAACTTGCAGTCCTCCTGCCTCAGCCTCCCAGAGTGCTATGATCACAGGCCTGCACCACCAACCCTGGATCCCACTTTTCTTTTTGTGTGTTGTTTTCCTTTTTTTTTTTTCCTCATTGCTAACTGTCCCCTTCCTCTTGGGATAGATGTGTTCGACCCAGCCCTAATCGGTGACAAGCCCAAGTGGTACGCCCACCAGCTGCAGCCCATCCACTACCGAGTCTGCGACGGCAGCTCCCAGCTGGCCGAGGCACTGAGCGCACCGCCAGAACGCGACTCGGACTCCGACCCCACTGACGACAGGTGAATGTCCCTCTCACCGGCCCTTCCTTGGCACATAGGAGACCGAATCTCCCAGGAGGTGCCCGTCATTGCATTGTAATTTTTGGTGGGGAGGGGTACTGGGGATCAAACTCGGGACCTCGGCTTGTGAGGCAAGTGGCAGCACCATTGAGCTGAATCCCCAGTTGTCCTCGCCTTCTGATTTCCTGGCCTTGAACAAAGTGTGCTTGTCTTACTGTTTCCTGAATTCTAATTGCATGTTACTTTGCTGGTCCCTTTCTGGTTTCTTCCGCTCTCCTCCCCTGTGTCCTTGGCCTGGCAGTGGCAGTGATAGTATGGATTATGATGACTCGAGCTCTTCTTACTCCTCCCTCGGTGACTTCGTCAGTGAGATGATGAAATGTGACATCAATGGCGATACTCCCAGTAAGTGTGCCCGGGGACCTCTGCAGGCGCTGGGCTTGGGACTGAGGATGAGGCCGCCTTACCTGCGTCCCTTGGGTTCGGTTCTGGCAGATGTGGACCCTCTGACGCACGTCGCCCTGCGGGATGCCAGCGAGGTGGTGATCGACGAGCTGCAGAGCCAGAAGGAAGCGGAGGAGCCTGGCCCCGTCGTGGTCGGAGAGAACTCTCAGGAAAACCCCGCCCTGCGCTCCAGCTCCAGCAGCAGCACCACCACCAGCCGCAGCCCGGGCCCGGGCACCCGCGGAGCCCTTACTGTACGCAAGGGCAGGGCTCGGCGGGGCGGGGCCTCACGTCTGTGCGGGGGCGTGCTGCGGCTGTGCACGAGCCTTCATGCTCCCCGTCTCTTCCCTTAGGGGTCAGGGTCACAGCCTGTCAGATAGAGTTTTGACCCCAAGAGATCACAGGGCTTTTTTTTTTGGTACCGGGGATCAAACTCAGGACCTTGTGCTTGCAGTGGAACCACTGAGCTAAATCCCTGGCCACAGGGCTTTTTGGTGGGTACAGTGAAGATCCCTCTTGTGTAATTTGTGGAGACACAGAACGGGTACCAGAAACCTTTTTTGCCCACATATGCCGCAGGGTAGGGATCTGACGGGCATGGCTCGGCCCTGCCCAGACAGGAATGTGGGAAGGTACCTGGGCACCAGGTGACCGCTTTTGGTTGAATGTGGCCCTCAGGAGCCTGCTGACTCTGCGGAGGTGGACGACAAGGTGGCATTCGGCGTCCCCAAGCCTCTGTCTCCCAGCCTCGGCAAAGCGAGCACAGACCGGCGGCCGCCGGAGACCGGAGAGGGGTCAGTGTGCTGGCGAGCCTGTGACAGCCCCTACTCGGAGCCCCAGTATGGCCTTCCCCCTGAGGAGGAGGAGGAGGAGCAGGGGGAGCGGTACACGCCCCGCTTCGGCCAGCATGTTGATGGCAGTCGGTGAGAGCAGGGTCCTCCTCACCGGGGACGCGGACCCCAGGCTGGGGTTAAGCTCCTCGCAGCCCTGCCTTCCCCGGGCGGTGCTTGTTCCGGGGCTCAGGCGTCCTGTCCCGGGAGGGCGCCCCGACTGCAGTGTAGCCTAAGGCCCCACTCCAAGTTCGGTCCCCGCCTGGGACTCACAGGTGCCACTGTGCCTTCAAGGGCTCAGAAGCTGCTGCGGCCCAACAGCTTGAGACTGGCGAGCGACTCGGATGCTGAGTCGGACTCCCGTGCGAGCTCCCCCACCTCCACCGTCTCTAACACCAGCACAGAGGGCTTTGGGGGCATCATGTCCTTCGCCAGTAAGTGCCCGGGTCCAGGCGGCCTCCTGCGTCCGTCCTGAGATGTGGGGCTAGGCGGTGCCATTGCGCCTTCATCCGGGCCCTTTGGATACTACAAAAAGGAGGTTTACATGGGGCCACTGAGGGACAGAGAGATCTGTCACCTGATGTTGTACCTGGAAGTTTTGTCTGTTTCAGGCAGGATGGCCTAGTGGTCCATTGAAATTGAGCAGTAAATTCAGTCACTATTTTATAGAAATATCCTGGTCAGATTTGCTTTAGGTTTATATCTGATACACTTTTTGCCTACTGAAGCACTTCCATGATGGTTCCTTGAAATTTACATGAGGTTGATTTTTGCGCTTAGAGAACATCCCCAGTAGTGATTAGCGGTGTCACTGTAAGTGTGGGACAGGTAGAGGGTAGGGTAGAGAGAGCCAGCATGGGGGATAACGCATCTGACTGTGGGACTTTTCAGAAGCCAGGGAGGCACAGCAGCCCCTTCAGACTGCAAGCTCATTAACTGCAGCGTTCGGGCTGTGTGAGCAGAGGGCGAGGATGTTATCTGGAGGTGGCCAGGGAAGGTTATCATTGGTTTCCAGCACCCCTGGTGCTGATTCCTCTGTCTGCCCTGAGTCGGCCTCAATCCCTTCTAAGAGCAGTGACTGTCTGGCCCAGCTCACCCTTGGACAGAAGGGAGGCACAGATCGAGCCAGGCGAGGGTGCTTTGATTTCCTCACGGAACCATTGCTCTCACACCCTCCCCTCCGCAGGCAGCCTGTACCGGAACCACAGTACCAGCTTCAGCCTTTCAAACCTCACGCTGCCCACCAAAGGTGCCCGAGAGAAGACCACACCGTTCCCCAGTCTGAAGGGTAATGACTCCCTTCCCTGTGCCAGACCGGGTTTGCCTACGAGCCCGCCAGGCCTGCCGTGCTTGTCAAGGGCCCTGGCACGGGGCTGCTGCCCCTCATTCGCTTCTCGTGGCTTTCACTGCACATCACAGGCGCTTGGTGGTTGTCAGGTGGAAGCCGTCTCTGAACACAGAGAAGGCCCTGTTCTGTGTCATTCAGGTTCATGGCAACTGTGGCATCGTGGCTGCTTGTGGGGTGGAGAGGCCCTGGTCAGAGATCCGTGACTGACAGGGGTTCTCAGCTGTCCCGACCCCTGCACTTAGGATGGCTCTGTCCCCAGGGGCTGCCCCTGCAGCATGTGTGGGCTGGGCTGGCAGGGTTGACAGAGCTGGCCTCTTACCTGGGCTGTGTCCCTTCTTGGGACCTGGGTGAGGGCCGGGTGGTATAGATTGGCTTTCTGGGCCAGTTTAGACCTAACTTCAATTCTCTTGTGACCTCTGACAGTTCGAACTGAATTTGGCTTTCAGTTGTTTTATGTGGCTATCGCGCTGAACTGTTTCAGTAGGAAGTAGAGTGAGAAGCAGCTCCATGATCCCATGACTGAGCTCTCACTCCCAGAGATTGAAAATGCCAGGAGTCTATGCGATGGGTGCTCCTGGGGGCGGGGAAACGTGGTCCAGGTGGGCCGAAGGACCCGGGGTGGAGGCATAGGTGACTGAGGAGCCCTGCTGAGCGGATGGGCCGAGGCTGGGCAGGCTGGGCAGGGAGAGGCAGGCGTTGGTGCGGCTGCTTCTCGGATCCACCGGAAGTGGAAGGGGCGAGCGTGAAACCTTCATCACATGCTGACGCTTCATCCCATCCGCTGCTTCTGCCCCTCCCAGCACCTCCCATCCTCATGCCCCACCCCTCCCCACAACCCTGTCTGCAAGAGGAGCCTCTCCCCAAGACACCCGGGCCCCTGTGATAAAGGGTCGCCCTGTTGTGCATGTGCCTGTTGTGCGCTCGAGGCTGCGTTAGTCCTTTGTTCCGCCCTGGCTGCGAGAGGCCCCAGGATAGTCTTTTTGGGAGCCCTGGCTGTCTCCGGGTCGCTCGGCCTCCAGCGCTGGTGTGACGGAGAACCAAGGTCTCATGCACTCTGGAAGCTTCGGGAGGACTCTCAGATGCTTGACTCCCTGCTGCATCAGAGGGTGTATGGGTCGCGGTACTGTGGTGCACCTACTAATTGTGTATTTTGTGTCCCAGTATTTGGGCTAAATACTCTAATGGAGATTGTTACTGAAGCCGGCCCCGGGAGTGGCGAAGGTGGGTCTTGCCTGTGAGCTGTGCATGATCTCTTTTCTCTTAGCATCCTCCATGCCTGCCTGAGGGCCATCCTCCCTGTGGAGGAAATGGCCTCCCAGGGTGACCTGCCTTGTGGTCCCGCGGGGCGTGCTGTGGTGCATGTGGAGCGGTCCAGGCTCCATCCCCACCTCCTCCACATGGCCGTGGCTGCTTTCTGCCTATGTGTGATGTCCCGGTGCCCCATCCCAGCCTGCTGGGCTTGGGCCTGGAACACTGCCACCCAGGGCTGTGCTGCTGTGAGCCCGGCACCAGCAGTGATGTCTGTCCTTCCTGCCTTTCTCACTACAGGAAACAGGAGGGCCCTGGTGGACCAGAAGCCATCCGTGATTAAACACAGCCCGACAGTGAAAAGAGAGCCTCCGTCTCCCCAGGGCCGGTCCAGCAATTCTAGGTAATAAATGACAGCGCCATTGTAAGAGTTCTCAGGTGGAGTAGCTGGATGTGATGGTGCAGCCCTCTAACTCTATCTGTCTTGAGAGGCTGAGGCAGGAGAATCTCAGGTTGGAGGCTACCCTGGACAATGTAGTGAGACCCTATCTGAAAATGAAGATTATAAAAGGCTAAGATATAAACCAGTGGTAGAGTTGCCCTGGGTTCAGTCCCCAGGAGAAAACAAGAGAAGGTTCTCAAGTTGGGTTGTGGGTGGTTACTGTCCAGAATTCTAGGCCACGCAAGATGAGGAGAGAAGCTCTGAGGAGAAGGGAGGAAGCCAGTTTCCTGCCAGCCCTTCCCATTCCAGTCCAGTCCCCAAGGGGCAGTTGTGGCTTCTGGTGGAAAAGGGGAAACTAAAGAGAGGGGATGCAGTGGCCGGGGACATCACGGGGCTTGGCTTGGCCTTCAGCGCTGGAGACAGACAAGTGGTCGTGGGAGGGAGCCACACTGCTGGGTGGTCGAGGCCCATGGTGTGCCGCGTGCCTGCAGCGAGAACCAGCAGTTCCTGAAGGAGGTGGTGCATGGCGTGCTGGACGGCCAGGGCGTGGGCTGGCTCAACATGAAGAAGGTGCGCCGGCTGCTGGAGAGTGAGCAACTGCGGGTCTTCGTCCTGAGCAAGCTGAGCCGCGCCACACAGTCTGAGGACGAGGCCCGGCCGGACATCATCCCGGACGTGGTCAGTGTGGGGTCCAGGGGGGAAGGCGGTGGTGCCAAAGGGAGTTTGCCCACACCAGGCCCTGTTGTGGTTGCAGGAGATCAGCCGGAAAGTATACAAGGGCATGTTAGACCTCCTCAAGTGCACGGTGCTCAGCCTGGAGCAGTCCTATGCCCACGCGGGGCTGGGTGGCATGGCCAGCGTCTTCGGGCTCCTGGAGATCGCACAGACCCACTACTATAGCAAAGGTAGGGCTGCCCTCACCTCAGAGCCGGCACTGTGCCCACTGCTCGTGTCCACCAGGCTTGGGACTCTGTTCTCAGCTCACGTGTATGGACTGGACCTGTCTCTCTCGCAAAAAATAAGATGTCGGCTCCACTCTCCCTGCACCACCTTGATTCTACATCCTCCTGTGTCCCGGCTTCTCCCGCCTCTTTTCCTTGCCTGGATTCCCATTCGCTACCTCTTAACCTCCTTCTGTGTTTGACTTTTCCCCTCAGAGCCAGACAAGCGGAAGAGAAGTCCCACAGAGAGTGTAAATACCCCAGGTGGCAAGGACCCTGGTCTGGCTGGGCGGGGGGACCCAAAGGCTATGGCCCAGCTGAGAGTGCCCCAGCTGGGACCTCGGGCACCAAGTGCCACAGGAAAGGGTCCCAAGGAAGCAGACACCAGAAGTTTAAAGGAGGAGAACTTCGTAGCATCCGTCGGTATGTATCATTGCATTTGGTGTGCCGCAGGGGTCCTGGCTCCTTAAATATCCCTTCGTCCTCTCCGTCCATCCAGAACCTGCCTCTCTCCCCCACCCATGCTTTGCTTTCTGGAGAGGGAGAGACCTGTGTCCATTTCCAGTGGCATTGCCTTATACTTCTCTGTCCCGTCCGCGCCATCTGTAGCCGCCCCCGCTGACATCTCAGAGGAGGAGCGGAAGTGTTCAGAGTCCGGGCTGTACTCCTGTCCCTCTATTCATTGATTTCTGGATTTCTTCACGTAGCAGGGAGGCCTGTGAGAAAGTTTACAGGTGCATCTCTGGGCTGTAGATGGATGATCGCCTGGGTCTCTGAAGGCAGTTTTTCCTCAGCCAGGTGCTGGCTGTCAGGACGCTGCTCCTTCGTGCTGCGTCTGCAGCTGCCGCTTTCCTCGGTTTAGGGCTCAGAGCCCCAGCTCTCCAAGTCAGCGCTTCTCTTGGCCCTTCCTCGCCGAGCCAGTGAGCTGGGTGCTCGTGCCCATGTTGTGTTTTCTACCACGTGGGTCACCTCAGTTTGTCTCCCTCCCCGCTTGGCCCGAGTCACCTAGCCTGTCTGTGTCTGTGTGTTTTTCTGGTTCTGGGTCCCAGGCACTCTGCCTAGCTGATGTCTCTGTCACAGCCACTCGCAGTTGCCTTACGGTCTCATAAATGATGAGGAGGAACCAGTTCCCTTTTTGGGGGCTCTCCACTTCTCTGGCCAGCATAACATTCTTCTGAAGGCTGGCAACCCTGCTTTCTCCTGCCTTGATGGAACATTCTAGAAAGGGAGTTGCCATGCCAGGCTGAAGGTCTGGAGTTGTAGTCCTGCCTGCCCTCAGGTACAGGGGACTGTGGCTTTGGGCCGTCCACTTCCCCTCGGGTTCCCTGTCTGCTAAGCTGGAGATGAGGAAGTCCTACACGTAAACTGAGGGTCCTTCCAGGAGAGGAACGGCTGCAGTTGGTATCGTCTCTGCTTTCCCCATGAGACGCCAGTCTTAGCCATTCTGCGTTCTGTCGCTTCTCACAGAAGCGGAAGTGTGCGCCCAGGCCACCGGCTGAGCGTGGGTCTCTTGGTAAGGCAGACTCGTTCTGAGGCTGAGGCGATTCTCGGGAGCAGCCTGGAGGGATGCTGACTAGCTCGGTCAGGCCAGTGAGCCCGAAGCCCAGCTGATGGGGACGGTCGTCTCTCTCACCTGGAGTCTCAGGACTGCTGTCCCCAGCTCATTTGGCGGAGAGCATAGTGCAGCGTGAGTTCCATGTTCCAGCCGATCCGTGTTATGTGCTCCCGAGCCCTGGGTCCAGCCTCATAAGGATCAGGTTGCTCAGGTCAGGCAAAGGCGCTTCCTCAAGGCCCTCCCAGGGGTTCTACTGGTTTAGAATTTGGAGTCTTGAGTTCACACGTTGGGGGAAGGCCTTGGATGTCTTGGCTCTCGTCCCCTCACTCAGTGCAGACCTCTTCGTGCCTCTTGGTTGGTGATCCTGTGCCCGAGATGGAGTCCGCCTGGGTGGGTGGGTGTCCCTGCCACCTGTCTGACCAGCCTCTGACTCTCTCCTTTTTCTCCTGCTTGCATTGCATCTGGGGTAGAATTGTGGAACAAGCACCAGGAAGTGAAAAAGCAAAAAGCTTTGGAAAAACAGAGTAAGGAACAAATGCCCCTTCCTGTCCCCAAGTCTCCCATACCTGCCAACTCCCCAGGCCCAGTTGGGGCAGTCTCCCTGCTCAACCCCACCCCAAATTTGCTCTTGGTGGGGGTGTTTGGCCTGAAAGCAGGTAGGTGGTGTGTGACTTCTAGGCGTCCGGCTTGTAGGCTGCTCCCTGCCCTGCCCCACAGCACATAGGACACAGGGTGTCCGGAGAAACCCGGACCTCGCAGGGGAGAGGCTTTGCTGATTGCAGTGCCCCCCATTGGCCGACGGCTCCCCACTGCTAGGAGGCCTGTGGGCACAGTTGGCAGAGATGGTTGCTGTCCCTCCGTGTTGAGTCTGTAGCTGTCCACCTCTCTGGTGGCCTTCCTAGGCACGCATTCCTGCTTCTTGTCATTCTGTCTTTCTGCCATACCATTGTGGGTGCGGTAAAAGGGTGGTTGGTTTTCTTTTGTTTTTGTTTATTTTTCCATCAAGTGTAGCTGTTGTAGGGGAGGGTGGGTGGCATTTCCTTTTCTCTTTGGGCCTAGCCTTTCCTGGTTCCTTTGGATATGTTTGGGAAGTGTGACGGCCTGGAGACCCTTAAGTGGCCGCAGGCTCTGATTCGGCTCTGACTCTGGGCGCCGCGGAGTACGGTTGAGCATTTGTGGAACGTTTCTGTTGTAGGACGATTTGCTCAGCGTCTTCAAAGTCCATTGAGACCAGGTCTGCTTTGTCCCTTGTGGTTCCTAAGGCACCTGGGCACCTCTTTGACTGGGTCTGGGGGGGCAGTCCCTGGAAAGGTGACTGGGACCTGGCTGTGCTGTTGTCCCACTCCCTTCTCCAGCCCGCCCCAGCCTCTGTGTGCCGAGTGACTGAATTCTCACCCTACCCAGGGCCAGAAGTAATCAAACCCGCCTTTGACCTTGGTGAGGTGGCAGAGAAAAAGTCCCAGATCAGTGCAGACAGCGGTGTGAGCCTGACTTCTGCTTCTCAGGTTTGTGACAACTTTGTAGAAAATGGGCAGGATTAAATAAGCATAATGGCCACTGTGGAAATCAGTATGGAGATACCCCAAAGAACTGGGATTATCTGGGCGTGGGGGCGCACACCTGTAATCCCAGCACTCGGGAGGCTGAGGCAGGAGGATCGCTGTGAGTCTGAGACCAGCCTGGGCTACACAGTGAGTTCCAGGTCAGTCTCAACTACATAGTGAGACCCTGTCTCAAAAAACAAACAAACAAAAAAAAGAACTAGGATTAGAGGTTCTATTTGACCCAGCTATCCTTCTGCTGGGTATCTTTCCAAAAGAATTAAAAGAATCATACCACACTGACATAAGTGCACCCATGTTTATAGCGGCACAGTTTGTAATAGCTGACACTTGGAAATAGCCTAATTGCCCATCAACTGGAGACTGGATAAAGAAGATGTGGTTTTCCTATACAATGGAGTACTACTCAGCCATAAAGAACAAGAAACCAGAGACATTTGTAGCTAAATGGGTATACATTAAGACTGTACTCTTAAGTAAAATAAATAGGACACACTTGAATAAATACCAAATACTTTCTTTGGTGTGAAAAACTAAAAGTATAAATAAGGTTCAAATGAAAAAACAAACAAACAAAAAGGTTCAAATGGTATAATTGAAAATGTGAAATAGGAAAAAAAATGGCTAAAGGGGAAGTGGGAAGGGAGGGGAAAGGAAATAAGGGAAAAGGAAAAATGGAAACACAGTCTTTGTAAATAGGGAAGGGTGAAGGGAGGGCAGGGGAATGGGGAAAAAAAAACAAGAATCAAGATATATCATGTCAAGGTACGAGATCCCAGTGATAAATGCAACTATTGTTTGCTTTGAATGTACCAGTAAACTTAATGAAAAAAAGCATGATGGGCACAGCTGTCATGCTAGCACTCTAGGAAGCTGAGGCAGGAGAATCACAAGTTGGAGCCCATCCTGGGGTTACTTGGTGACATAATGTGCCATGTCTCTAAAGGAAAATTTTAAAAGACTGGGCTTTATAGCTCCATGTGAGGGTCCTGGGTTCAATCCCTAGTATTGCAAAAATCACAAAAAAGACAGGATTAAATTTGTTATCTCAGAATGCTTTTTTAAAATGGGCTGAGGGGTGGGATTTAGCTCTGCCTTGCAGGCACTAGGTCTGGAGTTTGATCCCCAGTATGGGGTTGCAGGGTGGCGGTGGATTGAGGGTTGAACCCCAGGCTTCACACATGCCAGGCAAGCATTCTACCGCTCAGCCACACCACAGCCCTCAGATATTTTTTTTTTGGGGGGGGTTGGTTTTTTGAGATAGGGTCTCACTATGTAGTTCAGGCTGACCTTGAACTCACTTTGTTTTTCGGTGGTTTTTTTTTTTATACCGGTGATCAAACTCGGGTCCTTGCACTTGCAAGGCAGGCGGTGGAACCACTGAGTTAAATCCCCAGCCCCTTGAACTCACTTTGTAGCCCATGCTAGCCTCAAATTCATGATGATTTTCCTGCTTCAACCTCCTGTTTGCTAGAATTATAGGTGTGCACCACCACATCCATCTTGAGAATTCGTCTTAAAAACAAACTGAAAGAGCATCTTCAGAGCAACAGGCTGGGAGAATAGTTCAGTGGTAGAGTGCTTCCCGCAATATGCAAGGCCTTGGGTTCAATCCCCAGTACCATAAGAAAAAAAGAAAGGAAACATAGCAAAGTAAATATCTAGTAATGAAGGCGTGATTAAGTACATGCCACAGATCCATGTAATGCCATATTAGTGTCCATTAAAGGTTGTGTTTGCAAAAGTTTAGTGGCTTGGGAAGATGTTTATAAAGCTGTATGCACTCTGATTCAAGTTTTATTTTTAAGTTGTATTTAGAGAAGACCGAAAAGAAATACACTAAAAACAGTGGTTAATGTGGGTGGTAGATTTATGGCCTTTTCTTACGTCCTCGTCCTTTCGTGTGTCTCTGACGGGGAGCATGCATTTGTTTACCGCGCCTTCTTTTTTCTGCTATGTGAGTTACACTATTTCTTGTTGAGGGAAGCTGCATGTGGTTCACACGGCCCAGGCCGGGACAGGACGTAGGGAAGGGTAGGCAAGGGTAGGCGCAGAAGAGGGGTGGAAGGCAGCGGGAGCCGGGGCCCCTCCCGGCCGACCGGGGCTGTGTGGTCTTCTTGCAGAGGACCGATGGAGACTCAGGCAGCGGCGGTGGCGGCGTGAGTCCAGCTGTCCTGATCCGCAGCTCAAGTCAGGACTCTGAAGTTAGCACCGTGGTAGGGGGCACCACACTGGCATCCGGTGGGCGGGGTGGACCCCCGGAACAGGCTCCTTCCTCTCCAAGGCCCTTCTCAGCCACGTTCGGCTGGTGCTCATGGAGATTGGCCTGTCTCGGCCTCTCCCCAGCTCAGAAGGAAGACACCCTGAGGCACTTTCACATTCTCCTTCCTTTCCAGGTGAGTAATAGTTCTGGAGAGACTCTTGGAGCGGACAGCGACCTGAGCAGCAACGCAGGTGATGGACCAGGTGGCGAAGGCAGTGTCCACCTGGCCAGTTCTCGGGGCACTTTGTCTGATAGCGAAATTGAGACCAACTCTGCCACAAGCTCCATCTTTGTAAGCTTCATTTCCTGACACCAGGAGACCTTTTCTTTAATAGGGGAGGGAAGTGGGCTAGGGAAGAAAGAAAACTTAGGCAACAATGAGCAGGAAAAGATGGGGCTGGGGATGTAGCTGAGTTCCGTGGTAGAAGACTCGCCTCGCCCGTGAAAGGCCCCGGGTGCCACCCTTAGCCCTGTGGGAGAATAAAATAGAGCAAAAGATGACGGAAGGCATGGATAACCTTTACGTATTTGGGACTTGCACCTTTACATGATGCGTCTTGGTTATTTTTTCCCCGTTCCCTTGCCGGGGAAGTGTTTCTTAAGGCTTTTCTCACAGTCATCTGGCTCCATGATCTCCTGATTTGTGGGTACATGAGGGGCTGTCTCATTGGAGCAGGGCATCCAGGCCCACGGGTGATGGAATGGTAGCTGTGCAGGCCAAGTGCAGCTCTCACTGGATGCCAGGCTGCCTGTAACAAAGGCCTGGTCATGTCTTGGTCCGGTCACTGCTCTGTATACTGCAGGAAAATAGCGTCTGCCCGTAACATGTTCCTAACAGCTACTCCGCCTTTCCATTCATTACTAATACCTAGGAAGAGGTCTACAAGAGCCAGATTCTGTCCCAAAGGAACCAGGTGGCTCAGTCCTGCTTCCACTCACAGGATAACGCTTTGAATGGTCTTTGCGAGGCAGGCGGGGGAACCACTGAGCTAAATCCCTGGCCCTGGATGGTCTTTTCTAAGAGGTGAGGGACCAAAGCCTCAGGGAGCGAAAGCATTTGCCCTCGGCACTGGGATGAAATGGAGCCATAGCCCTGCCTGCTCTGCCAGGAACCTGTGCCTACGTGGCTGCCCTGAGGTTCTGAGCTGCTCGTTGTTAGCAGAGACAACAGTGGGTATTTGCTCCCGGAGCTTATCTTAGGTCTGTGGGGAGAGTAGAAGATGAAACTGGAATGAAATCTGTCATTTAACACTTGTGACCAGAAGCTTCTGTACAGCCTCTCTTCTGATACAGTCTGGGACCCACTGCAGGAAGCTGGAGCCGGACTGAGGGTCAAGGTGGCTCAAGCTGGTGGGCTGACTCTGCCCGGGGCTGTGGCAGTCTGAGTATTTCAGTCAGGCATGCCTCCCTCCGGCTGTAGGTGTACGGATCCAGGATCGGGTGTGCAGGAAGCTGCTCAGCCGGACCCTTCCGGGACACTCAATGGTCCTGGGCAAGGGGTCTTCATACAGCTGAGTTGCTGAGAGCAGTTCCTAAATTTCTTGGTTCAGAAAAGGCTATTTTAACAAGAAATAGGTTAACTTGATGTGCCTCACTGAGCAAAGCCTCGGGCTTTGAGCCAGGCGACTGGCCTGTAGTCACAGTAATTAGGTTTTGCCCGGTAATCTTTGATTGGTGGCTTCTCTGCTAATTGTGGCCCACGGGTGTAGAAGGCGCGGTATTACAGTACGGTACCTACCTTCTCCCTCGCTGAAACTCTGTGAACAAACAAAGTCTGACATTGCAGAGATGGCCAGTGAAGCAAGGGACGCTTCTCCCTGAGAGAGGGAGGAAAGCGGAAAGTAACGCCTTTCAGCTGCCAGCCGTGTGCCCGGCACTGTTAAGTGCTTTCTGTGTGTTGTCTAGTCTAACCCTTCTCAGGGCTGGGGAGATGGCTCAGCGGGGCAGTGATGGCCTAACCTGTGGGAGGCCTGGGGTTCCATACCCAGCGTCGAAGAAAAATAATGAAACACATGTTTAAAATGAATCCTGGCCCTGGTCCTGAGATAGGGATTATAGCCTTTCTTTTGTAGAAGAGGAAAAGGAGGCTTAGAGAAGCTAAGTTTTGGGCCAGAGGTCACAAAGCTGATAGGAGGCCTGGATCTCAACCGTGTTTTCTACTGTGTCATGCTGCTGCTGAGAGTTAGCTTGCGTTTTGTTTTTTTTTCTTTTCTTATTTTTTTTGGCAGAGGGGACCGGGGATTGAACTCGGGTCCTTGCGCTTGCAAGGCAGGCCACCGAACCGCTGAGCTAAATCCCCGGCCCTTGTTTTGTTTTATTTTAAGAAATAGTGTACAGGTGATGCCTGGTACCAAAAATAAAAAAGGAAATCGTGTACAGAGACTGTGGAGTAAAGATAATCCCGAAGGGAAAGTGGAGGGCTGAGTTGTGAGGCAGTAGTGTCGGGCAGGATTATCAGGTTCAGCCCCAGAGGCAAACAGCAGGAGAAGCAGGGTACGGGCCTGGCCTGGCGCTCGGGTGCTCAGTTGACTGGTCCTCAGCAGCTGTCCTGTCACCTTGTCTCTCCAGGGTAAAGCCCACAGCCTGAAGCCAAAGGAGAAGCTAGCGGGCAGCCCGGTGCGCTGTTCCGAGGACGTAAGCCAGCGAGTCTATCTCTACGAGGGACTCCTAGGTGAGACACCACGCGGCAGGCCTCCAGACCGGATCAAAGCTGGGTTCAGCCAGAGCAGAGGGCGCTGCTCGATGGTAGCTGCTTGGCTTTTGTGCTCTCGGTGCTGATGCCAGATGTATTGCATTTTTCTGTCAGAAGCACTTCCCTGTGGGGCCTAGAATAAGCAGTGGGTAGAAACTAGATGAGAGTGAGCTTCGGCGTTATTAATCAACAGCCGCTGTCTTTCTGTCTTCCTTTCTTCCTTTTCTTGCTACCGTGGTCCTTCCTGCTCCACATTGGCAGGAAGGGACAAAGGATCGATGTGGGACCAGTTAGAGGATGCTGCTATGGAGACCTTTTCTATAAGTAACCACCTCTCTGTGTGCTGTGTTCATGCTGCCTTGGGGAGGGACTGGGCCTCTCTTGGAGGCATCTGGGGCTGGGTAGAGAGGTTCCTGCTTTCTTTCCCTGGAATTTGGAATGACTCCCTTTTATCCGGAGTCTACTCTGTTTTCATTTGGGAGCTGTAGTCCTTCAGTGTTAAATAAGCCCCTAAAAAGAACCTTGTTCTGCACAGGCAAAGAGCGTTCTACTCTGTGGGACCAAATGCAGTTCTGGGAAGACGCGTTCTTAGACGCTGTGATGTTGGAGAGAGAAGGGCTGGGGATGGACCAGGGGCCCCAGGAAATGATTGACAGGTACGGGGCTTGGGGCCCTTCTGCAGACTCCGCCTCCTTCCAGTCCGTCCCGTGGCCTCACGGCAGAGCTCACTCGCGCCGGGTCTTCCCCTAGGTACCTGTCCCTGGGAGACCATGACCGGAAGCGCCTGGAGGACGACGAGGACCGCTTGCTGGCCACGCTCTTGCACAACCTCGTGTCCTACATGCTGCTGATGAAGGTGGTCCTAGGTTCCCTAGTCCAGCTGCTGCTGCTAGAGGACAAGGCTCGGTCCCCCTGCCTGAGTTCTGGGCCACTGGGGAAGCTTTAAGGCGCCTTATGGGACCCTCTTCCTGATCCAAAGTCTAAGGCTGTGCTGGCCCGTGCGAGAGCCTTTTAACTGTGGTTGCCAGGTTATGAAAGTTGAAAAGTAAATGATCGTTCCACACTATTTGTTTACTTTAAATTTTATATGGGCTCTCTCTACCAAGTAGTATTAGAAGTCAGCACAGCTCCCCATAGAATCCAGTGAATTATTTTGACATTTTTTCCCCCCAGTACCGGGGATTGAACTCAGGACGTTGTGCTTTTGAGGCAGGTGTGGTGCCACTGAGCTAAATCCCTGGCACTTATCTAGTGAGTTATTATTGTTATTATTTTTTTGCAGTAGTAGATCCTAAAACCCTAGAAGATTTGCTCAGAATTTAGTTTTCACTACCAGCCCTTATCATCTTTTGGAAGAGCTCCCATTACCAAAGTAATGGTGAGTTCTAGTGTGATGTGGTGATGCTTGGGTTGGCTGCAGCCGTGGGAGAAGTACATTGCCAAACAGAAGAGTCTTAGTCTGAAATGCAGACGTTGTTCAGGAGTGGTGGGTAGAAGGGAGTTGTTTTGAAGCCACGGGCTGTGGCGCATGCCTGCAGTCCCAGCACTTGCCAGCTGAGGCAGGAGGGTCACGAGTTTGAGTCCTACCCAGGCAGTTTAGTCCCTGTCTCAAAATAAAAAATAGAAAAAGGCTGGGGATGGAGCTCAGTGGTAGAGCATCCCAGGGTTCAATCTCCCAGTATCATTAAAAAAGAGAAAGAGGGAGAGAGAGACAGAGACAGAGTGCTGTTTTGAGAAGGAGCCCGAGTTCCTCCTGCTGTCCTCCCAGCCTCCCTAAGTGTGAAGCATCTGTGTGCAGTTGAGTCCCAGTGTCACACTCAGTCACTGTTTCTGCGTGGCACTCTGAGGAGCCAGTGGGCAGATACGCCCGTGTTGCTTGGGGTGGGGAGGAGGCGAGGCCCAGCCCCGTCCCCAGCACGCTGGCGTGTGTGCCCCTGTGACTGCTCTCCGTGTCCCAAGACCAGGTCTTCCAGACCCCACTCCTCCCGGGTAGAAGGAAGCTTGCTGGTCCCTCCTCTCGTCTCCGCCTCCGCTGAGAGGGGAGCCAGGCCCTACCAAGACTCTCGCTCCGGCCTTCTAGGTGAGCAAGAATGACATCCGGAAGAAGGTGCGGCGCCTGATGGGGAAGTCCCACATCGGGCTCCTGTACAGCCAGCAGATCAACGAGGTGCTTGACCAGCTGGCAACCCTGGTGAGCGGGGCGGCCCTCCGCGGGCTCCCTCCCCTGTGCGAAGCTGCTGTGCCTGGGCTATGTCGCCATGTGCGAGGTCACCCAGTTATGAGAATGAGGCTTTAGCCCCTCTGTTCCACGCTGGGGCCCAGGATTAAAACTGTCCCAGTGCGGCAACTTTGCTGTGTGACCTGTGCAGCCCAATGTGAAAACTTTTCACAACGACCCTGAAATGCCCCTCACAGCTTGCATTTGCACCGGTGCCGCCAGAGCAGCTGTGTGCCTGCCGGCCCGGCCTCACGCACACGGCCCCTGTGTGAAACAACACCAGCCTCCTTTCGAAAGTCCCAGATGAAGCAGCGAACCCCTCGCCTGAGTGAGACTCTGGCCACTCTGATACTCTGTGACAAAATCAGAATTATATGCAAAGTAGCATTTCTGCCACCCTCCAAGGATGATGAGTGTTTTGAGGAAAAGCGATTTGAGTTGCAAGGTGACCCATTACCATTGTTCATGGAACGCGTTATTTTTACTTGAAAGAATAGCTAACAGGGCCGGGGATTTAGCTCAGTGCTGCCATTGCCTGCCTCACAAGCGCATGCACCAGAGCTTGATCCCCAGTACCAAAAAGAAATAACAGGCTGCAACTGTCCAGAGTTGGGTGTTCAGCAGACATTTTCTCTGAAGTTTAAATGGAGTTGTGCCAGTTGTAAGGAAATACTGGACAGTATTTTTTGCCAGTGATAAAATTTAAGCATTACAAAATGAGAATTTTAAGATTTTTAGTCTTGAAGCTTTGTAATATTTTAAGACTTTTCTGATGATCTTGGTGATCATATCAGTGAATGGGATTTTTTTTTTTTTACATTGTATGAGATAGGTCAACATTTGGAAGTGTTTTCCAAATACAGTGATATTACAGATTCAAGTATGGATAAAGATCCACTCAAAATGTAAAATAGAGCCAGGTGTGGTAGCGCACACCGGTAATCCCAGCAGTTGGGAGGCTGAGGCAGGAGGATCTCTGTGAGTTCGAGACCAGTCTGGGCTACACAGTGAGTTCTAGGTCAGTGTCAACTACATAGTGAGACCCTGTCTTAAAAAAAACAACCAACCAAACAAACAAAATGTAAAATAGACAAATGGTTTTTGTTGTTGTTGTTGTTGTTGTTGTTGTTGTTGTTGTTTTGTGGTACCAGGGATTGAACTTGGAACCTTGCACTTGCAAGACAAGCAATGGAACCACACTAAGCTAAATCCCCAATCCCTAGATAATTGGTTTTAATGTAACAGTAGCACATATTCACTGATTTGCACCTTACAACTAATTTTAAGATTAATGCTACTTTTTGAGCATTGTTGTAGTGTTAAAGAAGAATATGCATTTTATCTGGAAAAGCTATTAAAACCCTCCACTTTCTAAATGCCTATCTGTAGGGTCAGAGTCTCACTATGTAGTTGAGTCTAACCTGGAACTCACTTTGCAGCCCAGGCTGGTCTCGAACTCCCAGTGATCCTTCTGCCTCAGCCTCCCTAGTGCTGGGATTATAGGCGTGCGCCACCACGCCCAGCAGTATAGAGTCAGATTTTCTTCCTGCTTTAACCAAAGTAACAGATTGCACCAAAATGAATGCAAAAACAGATGAGAGGGCCAGGGATTTAGCTCAGTGGTTCCACCCCCTTCCTCAAGCGCAAGGTCCCAAATTCAATCCTGGTGGTACCAAAAAAAAAAAAAGAGAGAGAGAGAAAGCAGCTGTTTTACAAAGCCAAACGTTAGAATGTTGCACTTTTCATTTTTTGTTATTAGGAGAAAACGTATTTTATAAAAGTGTGTTACTTATACTACTGTGTAATCGTTAATGAGTTATTTAAAAGTGAATCACTAGGGACGGGGAAAAAAATAAAGGTGAATCACTAGCCATGTTTAACATTCTTAGTATAGTAAGTATAAATACAACTCCATAAACAAAAAGCTTTTCGGGATCCTCCGTAATTTTTAAGAAGCACAGGGATCCTGAGACCAGCAAGTCCTTGAACGCTCACCTCCCTGGTGGCCAGCAGATGAGGCTGTGCAAGCAGCTGGTGTGGATTTCATTGCAGAGCTGGGGATTTGGGGCCCGGAGCTGTGCGTCAGGGTGGTTTGTAAGTGTCCCTGACAATCTCTTTCCTCAGAATGGACGTGACCTCTGCATCCGGGCCAGTGGCAGCCGTCACATGAAGAAGCAGACGTTTGTGGTCCACGCAGGGACAGACACCAGCGGAGATCTCTTTTTCATGGAGGTGGGTGCTGGTTCTTTCACAGGAAACTTTGAGAGACACGAGGGTGCCAAAGTAGTTTTCCCATTGATCTTGTTCTTCCTCACGATCGGTTATCGTGTCAGGTTGCCCAGTGACCGGAACCAACGATTCCTAGTTTCTTTCCTGTGTGTACTGAGTGGGTGCCCACTCACTGCCCACAGGCCAGGGTGACAGGAAGTGGTGTGCACTGGGGGGCGCTCCCTTGGGGCTGAGCACTTTTACTGGTTTCCTTTGTACTTCTAGTGGATTTTGATGCCAACAGTAATTTAGGAAAGTGAATTCGTTTTCCCCTGTCCGAGGGAAAGCTAGCACATTGTATGCAATGGTCTGTACTTTGTTTTATTCATCACACATTGTCCTCGTGATCCTTTATAACAAACAAAAAAGCTTGCTCCTCACTGTGGTTACACGTACTCCACTGTGAGCTGTGCCTAGGATCCCAACAATATGAAATTCAAGATATGACAAAATAAATTCCATATATACACACACACACACACACACACACATATATATATATATATACACACACACATATCCTTCCTTGCCGCTGGTCAGTGCTCCACGAACCGCTCCGTGTAATTTTCTGCGTGTGTGGTCAGTGAAAATTCCCGGAAGGGGCACCGCTGGGCCACAGTAACCCTGGCCCCAGTGCCATTGTTTTGTTAAATTGACTCCTTTATCCTGAGGAGCATCTCCCATGCTGCACTGCCCTGCTTGCTGTCCCTCCTTGGTGTCCTTGACATGTTTCTGTCGCTTGTATTTCCTGTAAACTAGTAGATCAATCGGGAGGAGCGGTTGTTTTCAGAATCCATAACTGGGTGAGAATGCTTCCAGTAGAGCAGTAAGTAGCCTGCTGTCTCTTTACTTCTGGGCCTCATAGAGCTGTCTCTGTCCTGGTGGTTGTGGGCAGATCGAACCACTGTAAAGTCCTCAGTTGTCTGTCTGCCTCTCTTTGTTTTTCTTTTCCCTCACTGAGTTTATTGGTACATTTTAGGGATACAGTACAGTTACATTCATCATTGGGATCTTGTGCCTTTACACGACAGGTCTTGGTTCTCATTTTTCCCCTTGTCCCTGCCCTCCCTTCACCCCCTCCTCCCCTCCCCATTTACAAACACTTTATTTCCATTTTTTCATTTTCTCTGCCTCTCTTTGTTTTGTTTGGCAGTACTAGAAACTAAACCCAGGAGCTTTATACTGAATTAAATTTTTTAAAAATACTTTATTTCAAGATAGGGTCTTGGAAAGTTGCCCAGGCTAGGCTTGAGCTTGCCATCCTCTCGCCTCGGCCTCCCAGCATGCTGGGATGACAGGCGTGCACCACCATGCCTGGCTCCACACACGGCCTGTGAGCAGGTGTTTGACCAAGCACAGGACAGTGGTTGTCTCGGGTGGTTGAGCAGGGCAGCATTTCGCCTCTGGGAGGAGTCATATACGGGTCGGTGTTTCTCAGAGCTGAAAGCTGACTCAGGAATGTGCGTTCCATAGGGGTGGCGGGTGATTCTCACACTTCCCTTTTCTTTTTTCAGAATCTATCCAGAGACTCCTTAAAATGTAGAGCTTCAACCCCAGGCTAAATCTCTGGAGTGTGGGGTTGGACCCCTTCCCTCTTAGCTTCCTGCCATGGCAACTCGAGTGTCCCTGACATCGTGTATAATGGGCATCTTTCCGTCTTTTACAAGGCATTATTTGGATGTACCATAATTGTCTAACTAATACCTGATGCTGTTTTGGGGGGATTTTTAAATATTGCTTCATTGAATATTCTTCAACATATATCTTTGTATACCAACGTGAGAGTGTTTTATAGGGTATATTCCTAGGCATGAAATTTCCACATCAAGCTTATATACATTTAAAGTTTTGGTAGCTTCTGCCAAACTGCAGTCCCAAACCCCATACCAGTTTCCACTTGGCCCATCAGTGTAGGCAAGTACGGCCTGTGGTCAGCGTTTCTCTAGCCTAGAAATCTGCGCCCCTCTCCTTTACTGATGTTCCCAAAGGCACGGGGCAGTAGAAGTGGAAGGAGTAGGAGTCTCTCCACTTGGAGAAAACCTGCTCTGGAACTCATTTCCATTCCCACTCTGATACTGTGGCCCTCTCCTCAGAAGGCTGTGAGGACTCCAGTAATCTTTTATGGAGTCGCTTAGAGCTGGTAGTCTTGTGTATTCATTTCTCGTTGGCCTAGTGTTTGCCAGGCACTGTTGGCTTGGGGATTGCAGCGGCGAGTTTCCTGGACAGCTGCTTTGCCCATCTTGAACTGGAGTACCGCTGGCGAAGTCTGGTGATCAAACAAGAGTGGGGTTGGGCCAGGGATTTAGCTCAGCGGTTCTGCCACCTGCCTTGCAGGCTCAAGGACCCGAGTTCGATCCCTGGAACAACAACAACAAAAAAGAGTGGGGTGAGGGGTTAGGGCCTTGTGAGGAGAGATGTTTGATGTCCGGGGGTTGTGGATGCCCCTGTGAAGGAAGAGTGAGTCGACGGTTGTGGCGCGGGCATTCTGGGGGTCCTCAAGGTGGAGCTAGTGGCTCCGTGATGCAGCAAGAGGGAAAGGAAGTAGTGTGTGTCTCGCTCGTTTCTGGCTTGGGCAGCTGCATGGATGATGGTGCTGTTGACGCCAGTAGGCCCGGAGGAGGCTCTGCCCAGGACCAGATGGTGTGCTCAGACGTGGACAAGTGAGTGCCTGGGGCTGCACGTGAGACAGACGGGGAGAGAGGGCTCGTTAGGGAAATTAAGAACCATCATAGTCCTACTAAGAATTATGTCTCATATCATAATTATGTTGGCTTATTTATTTATTTATGTTTTTCTCTTTTTTTTGAGGTACCGGGGGGTCGAACTCAGGACCTTGGGCTTTTGAGGCAGGCCGCCAGCACCACTGAGCTAAATCCCCAGCCCTGTTGGCTTTTTTTAAAAAACAGAGTCTTACTATGTAGCACAGGCTGGCTTTGAACTCACAGGGATCCTCCTACCTCAGCCCCTCCTAAGTGCTGGGATTCTTGGCATGAGCCATCGTGCCCAGCATAATTATACTAGGGTGCTTTCTATGTTCCTGGTTTTATGCACATTAGGTCGACAGAGTCTTGCTAAGTTGGGGGGCTCATACTTGCAATCCTCCTGCCTCAGCCTCCCCAAGTGTTGGGCTTACAGGTGTGTGCCACCATGCCCAGCTTTGCACATTAAGATTTGTATGCGTAGTCCTCACAGTGACCCCATGTGTCACTGTTACGATCCTGCCTTGCACACGAAGGAATGTAGGCAGATGAACTTGGTCAGGGTGACAGCTCAGGGGCAGCTAGAGCTGGAACTAAACCCAAGCGCTTGGGACTGGGGCTGTAGCTCGGTGGTAGCACACTTGAACACTTGCCTGGCATGTGCGAGGCTCTGGGTTTGAACCCCAGCACCGCAGAGGCCTCCAGTCCAGGACACTCTAGGGGGCTGAGGCAGGAAGGTGGCAAGTTTGGGTCCTGCCTAGGTGACCCCGTTAGCCCCTGCTTCTGACTGGTGTGCCTGAGCGTCCCTGTGAGCATGGGTAAACCGTCTAGAAGGAGGGGAAGAGGTCTTTGCTTTTTCACTTGCTTCATCCTTGTAGAATGGTTTCTGTGCAGTAAGCATCGTTTGGGTTTCTCTTTTGTAATTTATTAACATGTTTTTATAGCAGTCGGACAGAGTCAGGATGAGAAAATGCCGAGGCTCCTTGTTTCTCCTTGGCTGAGTGCCCTGATTCCTCTGGTATCTGTCAGGGGCTGTTTCCTACACAGGTGGAAGGTGGGGACTGAGTGGCTTCTCAGGATGCCTGTCCGTCCTGTCGGGACCTCGTTTCTCCCCAGGGTGTCCCTGGAGGGAGGGGTCCAGCCTTCGGTTTGCAGCTGCACACAGGGAGACAGGGCAGGAAGCCTGCCTGGGGCCCCCGGACCCGTCGCCCCTCTCCCATGGGACACTGGATGAGGCCCGAGGCTTGGAGGCCGGCGGGCCAAGCCGCTGAAGGCTTTTCGTGTGTGCACAGGTGTGTGATGACTGCGTGGTGCTGCGCAGCAACATCGGGGCGGTGTACGAGCGCTGGTGGTACGAGAAGCTCATCAACATGACCTACTGTCCCAAGACCAAGGTCTTGTGCTTGTGGCGCAGAAATGGGTCTGAGACACAGCTCAACAAATTCTATACTAAGAAGGTACCTGGGGTCTGTGGCTCGGGGAGCGGGTGAGCACTAAAGGCCAAGTGCTGAGCTGGGCGTGATGGCGCACGCCTATATCTGGCCTAGCACTCAGGAGGCTGAGGCAGGAGAATGGCTGTGAGTTTGAGGCCAGCCTGGGCTACATAGTGAGTTCAAAGACTGGCCTGAATTTCGTGTAGTCAGACACTGTCTCAAAAAAGACTAAAGAAGAAAAAATAGCCAAGGGCTTAATTTCTGGCTGGGAAGTTTAAAATATCCACATCTGGAGCCGCTCCTTGGTCTCCAGCCGTATTGGGGGGCGGGACCCACAGAGCTGCCCTCCTGTCTCCCCGCAGTGCCGGGAGCTGTACTACTGTGTGAAGGACAGCATGGAGCGTGCTGCCGCCCGCCAGCAGCGCATCAAGCCCGGTGAGGGTGGCAGTCCCGCGTGGCTTCCTTCATGCCATGCTGGGCCTGGCTGGAAGGTGGGTCACGGGTGGGCATCCTGCCTCGCCGGGAGCTGACCCCTCCGCTCCCTGCAGGGCCCGAGCTGGGCGGCGAGTTCCCCGTGCAGGACATGAAGACTGGCGAGGGTGGCTTGCTGCAGGTCACCCTGGAAGGGATCAACCTCAAGTTCATGCACAACCAGGTAGGTACAGTGGGGCCTGCTGTCCCAGTAGGGACCAAGGCCAGGCCCCTGGTGCGTCCCAGGGCATTGAGGGCTGCAGGGAGAGCGGACAGAGCAGAGGGAGGGCTCGGCGACCTGGGCGAGACAGCGTGCTCCGGGGTGGGAGCTGGGGAGCGAGGCGGTGGCTGCCGCCACCCGTTACTCACGCAGTGTGAGTGGGAGCGTCTCGCCGGCCGCTGCACCTCTGCCGTGTGTCCAGGGTTGCTTCGCTTGGTGGCGTGGCCGGAGAGCCTGAGGGCTGGTCTCGGTGCGCGTGCGCACTGTCTGTCCTGTGCAGTGTGCGTGTGCTTGCCTTCCCTTCTGCTCACTCTTCCTGGTCCCCTCCTTTAAGTCCCACTCCGTGCCCTGCTGACAGGCCCCGCGCCCCTTGCTGTGACGGCGGGGGGCGGCAGGATCACCCTTGCCTCGCTGTGGCTCCGCCTACACGCTGACTCTCCTCTTGGTCTTCTAACGCAGTTACTTTTTCTCTTGTGGACATTCTTTAAGCTGACGCCCTCTAAGGCCAGCGCGTCTTCCCAGGTCCGTTCCCGGCTCTGCCTCTTCACACAAGTGCCTTTCTCCCCTCCCCAGGCCCTGTTCCTCTCCCGAGGCGCTGAGCCTGCCCAGTGTGATGTCCCCAGGCCCTGGCCAGGCAGCAGATCCCCAGGGCCCAGGACCCCCGACTATACCGGGCTTTCTCCCCCCAGCTGTCCAGCTCAGCCCCTCTTTCAGCATCTCCTAGGCAGGTTCGGTGTCGCAGGAGCCTGAGGGCTTCTGGTCCAGGGCCTTAGGTGGCGGCCGGAGGAGGGTTACCCGGGCACTGTGCGAGACCACAGAGCTCTGGCCCTGTTTTGGCGGTGTGGCCTCCCGTTCCAGCAGCAGCCTTTACTCCACTGCCCCTGGCCGCCTCCAGCCTCCTGGTCCTGCCCTCGGCAGTCCCCGGGCTGGCTGACCCGGCACATGGGGAGGGCCGGCCTAGAGAGGCAGCTCCAAGAGAGCAGGCGAGGCTGACTTCCGGTCTGACTCAGTCCGCCAAGGCCTGGGGTCGGGCTCCGCCCCAGCAGGCTAATGGGGTGCAGGTGGCTCAGGACCCTCCTGGTGGAGTTAAGCAGTCAGTGATAACAGATGGGAAACGCAGGCTGGAGTCAGGGCATGTTCTGATTGGGAGCTCGGTTTCGTTATTTATGGGCAAATAAACTTTCTGGTCCTGCCTCCGGGGCGACACTAGGCTGCCACAGCCCAGGGGAAAGTGCTAGGGCCAGCGTCAGGAGACCCGAGTCAGTGCTCAGCCAGGGGTGCTGCCGTGGTTACCCCACACGCGCCAGATGTGAGGTCCAGGAGCCTGTGCCACGGAAGAGGCTGCACTGCCCACCCCCAGGACAGTGAGGGGAGCTTTGCCGTGCCAGCCCTCTGCGCCGGAGGAGGATGCATAGAAGGGCCACACGGAGGGGGCGAGTCAGCCGGGACCCCGGGCACTGTGTCCTGTGGGCACCGCCCTGGGCAGAGGGACGGCAGGCAGCCCAGGCCAGCAGCGGGGCTGCGGGTGGGTACGGCCATTGAAACTAACACCTTCGTTTCTCTCCCATGCTTTCTCCTCCGGCCAGGAGCGGAAGGTACATGCCCTTTCTGCTGTCTTCGCTTCCTAGCGCTTTTGGTTGTGTGTGTGTGGAACCTCTGCCCCCAGGAGCTAGGCTTCCTGTGCCAGGTGGGGCTGGACCGGGAGAGTGGGCTCTGCGGGCAGGAGCGGGGCCTCTGGGCCTTACCCCGCCCTCCCTCCCTCTCTTGCAGGTTTTCATAGAGCTGAATCACATTAAAAAGTGCAATACAGTTCGAGGCGTCTTTGTCCTGGAGGAATTTGGTAATTACACTATTTTGCTCTTAGGTCTGGACTCTCATGGCAGTAACTCAAACCTTGGAGCTCCAGAGCAGGGCTAGGGGCAGGGCGAAGAGGTACTGCAGAGAGGACAGGAGGAGCAGGAGAGGCAGGGAGCTCGGGAGAGGAGAGGCGGGCAGGAGAGGACCAGACAGCGCACAGCACAGGAGGGCGCGGTCGCGGGGCAGGGCCCGCCGTGTCCACGTCGCCCAGCCCCGACATGGCTCTGTCCCTGCTGGCCTGTGCCAGAGGGGTGCGTGGGTGTCCGCGCTGGCAGACTGAGGGCCAGAGATCCGGGGCCTCAGACGGAAGGGGCTGAGCCAGGCTCCCCGGCCTTGCGGCGGCACTCAGGAGGGGTCCTCGGCCGGGCTTGGGGTGGCTGCTGTGTTTGTGCTTCATTCTCTTGCGCCCTCGTCACTGCTATGAAAACCTTCGTTCTCCAGCAGGTAAAGCGACTCCGGCTCGTGCTCCCTCCCCAGGCCCTGCCGGGTGGGGTCCTGCCAGCCCCGCTCACACTGTCACTCCGTCCGTCTCCTCCTCTCTGTCCCTTCCCGCCCCGCTGGCTCCCTAGTTCCGGGCTCTGTCCCCATTGTGCGCCCTCTGGTGCTGCGGAGGACACTGGGGCTCTTCCAGCTCAGGACAGAGGGCCAGGCTTGCTCTACCTTGGAGGAGTTCACTGCCCGCTAACCCGAGTCCCCAAATTCTCCCTCCCAGGGTCAGAAGAAGGTGTGGCCAGCTCTCATCCTCCCTCTTCTGTCCCCTCTCCCTGTCTTACGAGGCCACACCATGGCCGGCCTGGGGGCCCCACTCCTTCGTCTGGCCACGCAGAGCCCCTGCATGGTGGGCCGGGGTGGCCCCTTGGCTTGCACCCCGGGCTGTGGACGTGTGTACCTGCTGGCGCCCCCCGCCCTGGTGCTGTCCTCCTGTGTCCTGCTTGGTGTGTCTGCTCCGGAGCCCTCTGACGCTCTCCCTCACACAGCCAGGCGCGGGCTGCTCCTGCCGCTCGCTCGCTCGCTCGGGGAAGGACACGGCCGTGGCCGATGGGTTTAGTGTCCCGTGGCTCCCCGCCCAGGGCTGGGAGGAAGAGGAACCGTGGGCTATGATGGCCGAGTTCTCCCGGCTCAGTGGGGCGGGCACAGGCTAGCGGCCACTGTCTTGCCCGCCACTGCTCCCCAGGTCCTGGATGGTGGCGGTGCCCAGGCTGCGGAAAGGACTCCGCCTGACAGAAGCCTCCGGTGGGCTCTGTCCTGTCGCGGCCTGAGTGGCTGTAGGCACTGGCAAGGCTGCAGAGGGGACGGGGCCCGTGCCGGGCGCTGCCACCTGGGGAAGCATGGCACTGCTGCTCTTAGTTTTGAACTTTCTGTTTTGTCTCTTGCCCGTCCGGTTTTAGTTCCTGAAATTAAAGAAGTGGTGAGCCACAAGTACAAGACACCAATGGTGAGTGTGTCGGGGCGCCCAGGGAGCTACGCACAGGCAGAGGGGGGCCCTTGCCCTTGTGGGGACCTGGCCCAGAGCGGAGGTGGAACTGAAGCTGCAGCGCGCCCACCCTGCACCCTGCGGCCGAGGCCTGGCCTGGCTCCCTCACCC
>NW_022900939.1:5555290-5558536 GCF_012274545.1 Fukomys damarensis | reverse complement strand
GGCCGGGACGCCCCTCCCACCACGTCCGATGCACGAAGCGCCCTGACCGGAAGCGGACGGTGCCCCCGTCCTCTGTGGGCCCCCGTGTGGCTTCGCCGGCTCCCGCTTGCGTCTCCGAGCGTGTCCTTGCGTTCATCTGTCAGGCCGTGGTGCTCGCTTCCCCTCCTCTCTCTGCCCCAGAAGGCCAGCCTGCCGCCCCCGGGGCTCAGGACAGCAGCCTCTGGGAGCGGCGTGAGCGCTGTGACCTGCAGTCCCTGAGGGCTGCGGGCTGAGGCCAGGAAGGCCAGCGGCTGGCGAGCAGTGACCTCCCTTTTTACTCCGTGTCACCCAGCTTGCTGTCGCCATGGCTGAAGCACAGTTTTCCTGCGGCCTAGCTGGCCTGCGGTGTGACAGGACAGAGTCCCAGGGACACTGGCTGCTCTGCCGGACGACCAGGGAGGGGTGGACGGGGCATGTCTGAGGCCAGGTCTCCTGGCACCTGGAGACAACCTGGGCAGGATGACTGTAAATATCTCAGCTCCACGTTATTTATAGAATATGTACAGCTGCGTGAATGTGAAATAAAGTCCTAATTCCCTCAGACTCCCTGGCTGCCTTGCACTCAGCCACACCTCCTCAGCCCAGGCCTAAGAGTGCTCCTCTGCTTGAAGGAAGAGGGAGGCGAGGTCATCCCCATCCAGGCTCCGCAGGCTGGGCCCGGTGCCCACCTCCTCCGCCTCCTGCCTCCCTCCCTGGCAGGATCCTGGCCCCAGCCTAGGGCCTGGGTGCTGTGAACTGGCCGCTAGAGGGAGCAGCTGAGCCGGGCCTTGACCCCTGAGCAGGTTAATTTAGCAGTGACTGAAAACCAAGGTCCTGGGCCACCGGTTCCATTTATATGGGCTTATATGTTCCAGAGAGGTGACATGAGGGGGCCCAGAGCACCGGGCTCAGCCAGCAGTGCTCTGATGCTGAGTACAGCTCCAAGCAGCAGTCTTGAGATTCCGAGCCCCAGGAAGAGCTGGTCCTCCAGGGGCCGCCCACCCGCCAGTCAGGCACTGCGAGTAGAAAGAAACTGACACCTCTCACTGTGCCGGTTCCGAGTCCGGCTGGACAGCGTGGCGCTCCTCTGTGAGAGGCACGGGGGTCATTCACTGTGACCCTGGGCCTGGGAGAGAGTGTGAGCTGGGGGTTCCTGGTGGTATCGGGACTACTGTCCCCCCACGGCTCCATGGGCTGTGTCTGAACAGTGAACACGGGACAGGGCCTTGCTAGCAGGATGTGTAGCGGAAGCCGGGGTCCATCTGGGCCTGGTGGGTCCTCTGGGAAACAGAAGCCTGGCTGAGACCCAGTCACGCCCTCATGCCTGTGTGTGAAACAAGCTCCCAGACGAGTCCATTCTGCAGAGGTCCTTTATTACTGCGACACAGATGTGTGGCCCATCCCCAACCACCTGTTCCCAGGCCCACTCGGGCAGCGGCGAAGGTCCTTCTGCAGAGTCCCAGGACACCAGGGTGGCAGGAAGACGGCCCCTCCAGGCTCCCGGAGCACGGGACGCATCTGCCGATACCTGGGACACAGGCGTCTTTGAGAGCGAGAGCGAGCCAGGGCTCGGCATGTACAGCAGCCCAGGGGCAGTGGGGACTGGAATACATACTGGGCCACTCAGGATGCCAGCTGGTCACTGAGGCACTGCAGGAGAGGGGCCGTGGCACACATGTCCTCCTGGCCTCCCGGAAGCAAGACCAGTCCCCATCCCAGAAGCCAGTGCCACCCGACACCAGGATGGCAGAGCCAAGCCTGGCCCCCGTGGCCCCGCGGACTCCGCCCGGCCCTGGCCAGCAGGCTCACCTCGCACCTCCAGGCGGCACTCACACTGCGCCTCGCCCTGCAGGTTGGTGGCCCTGCAGACGTACACACCCCCATCGAAGGGGCAAGGCTTCCTAATCTCCAAGGTCAACACGCCCTGCTTGCTGAACATTCGGAAGCGGGCGTCTTCCTGCAGGTCCAGGCCGTTCTTGAACCAGGAAATCTTGGGCTGTGGACCAGGTAAAGGGAGGGAGGGGGCACCTCAGGTAAGGGCACCTGGCCAGCGCCCAGGGAGACTGGTCTTCATGCGTCTGCTCAGCTGCCCAAGGCTGGGCACGCACAACCAGCAAGAGTGCCCAGGCCTTGGCAGGACCGGCGTCCCTACCTTGGGGCTGCCCCGGACAGCACAGCAGAGGACAGTGGTGTAGCCCGCGATGACCGAGCGGTTTGCCAGGGGCTGGGTGAAGCTCGGGGCCTCAGAGAAGTCCAGGGCCTTGTATGTGGGTGGCTCATAGGTGATGCCTGTGAGTGACAGGACTGGGTACCGAGGGCCACCCCACACCAGCCTCTGCCCCCTGCACCGCTTCCCGGCATGGAAGAGGGTGTGGCACCTGGTTTGGGGATGAAGACAGGCTCCTTGGTGGCAGCCGCCCGGGCACTGGGCCCCACCATGTTGTGGCTAAAGACCCGGAAGTAGTAGCCATTGCCCACGACGAGCTCAGACACCACGCACTGGGTGCGGCGGTAATGCTCCAGAACGGTGAACCACTCCTGGGGGCGGGCAAGTGGTCTCGGTCCCCTGTGCCCGCCTGTGGGGACTGCAGAGGCGGGTGGCCTGTGGGGCTGGGCGGGGCGCGGGGCGCAGGGTCCCAGCTCACCATGGTCTTCCGGTCGGCTTTCTGCACCGAGTAGCCCCAGAGCTCGGAGTTGCCATCGTCTTCCGGGGGCTTCCACTCCAGGGCCACGTTGAGCCCCCAGGTTTCGGTGACCCGGAGATCCTGGGGAGGACTCGGCGTGTCTGCGGAGATAGCGCCGGTGGATCCCTAGCCCTCCCAGGGCAAGAGTCGGAGACAGACGGCCGCCCTGCGCCCCGGGCCACGCACCCACGACCTGCAGCAGCAGCGCCGCGGAGTCCTCCATGTTCTCGATGCGCACGGTCACCTGGTAGCTGCCCGAGTGCGCGCGGCGGGCAGCCCGGATGAACAGGATGGTGTCCGAGGGGCTGTTGCGGATGCTCACGTCCCTATCGCCCAGCGGCTGCTCCTCTTTGGTCCAGGTCACCTGAGGCCGGGGCTTCCCCTGGGGGTGGAGGGACACTCAGCCCGGAGCCTGGGAGGGAGCCCCGCCAGCTGGGCGCCACCTACCTGGAAGGGAATGAGGAGGTTCACGGGCTCCCCGACCTTCCGCTGGATGGTCTGGCGCAGGTGCCGCGGCAGCTGGAGTCGCGGCCGCTCTGCGGGA
>NW_022900939.1:5554319-5554787 GCF_012274545.1 Fukomys damarensis | reverse complement strand
GCCGGGGGGCCCTGGGTGGGGGACAGCGGGAGGGTCCGAAGGGGCTCCGGCCGACAAGCGGGGGACCCAGGCCCAGGCCCTCGGCTACCCACAGGCCGCACGGTGCGAACCAGACCCATGGCCCCTTCCCGAGGGCTTTCAAGCTCCTCCAGGAAGTTTGGCTGGCCGAGGCCTGGTGGCGCATGCCGGTAAGCCTCGGAGGCTGAGGCAGGAAGATCTGCAGGAGTTCAAGGTCACCCTGGACTACATGCACAGTGAGATCCTGTCTCAAAAACAAATAGGGCCGGGATTTATTTAGCTCAATGGCCCTCACCTGCCTCACAAACAAACAACAAACAAAAAAGGAATAGTTAACTGCATTAAAATACTTGTCTCCAAAGCTGGGCCAGGTGGCGCACCCCTGTATTCCCTGCACCTGGGAGGCGGAGAAGGATGATGGCCCATCGGGGGCAATTTAGCGGGACTGTC
>NW_022900939.1:5550561-5553798 GCF_012274545.1 Fukomys damarensis | reverse complement strand
GACACATCAGCCCTGCCCGGCCCGCACCCCGGGGCCCGCTGCCACGCCCGGCCCCCTAAAGCTGCCACACACTCACACACACACACACAGCTCTTCCCTCTGCTCAGGAGACACGAAAATGCCTCTGCTACAGTGGGGCTCCTTGTGGGTAGAAAAGCCTGTCCCATTCGGCACCATTGCCCTGAGTGTTTGTTGAGTGACTGAATGAGCACATGGGTGGGCTTTCCGTGCCCCTCTGTAGACCCCAGATGGCCTCACCGATGACCTTGACTGTGAGGTTGACCTGATCCTCGCCCGCAGGGTTCTTCACTGTGATAGTGTAGACGCCCTCATCTTCCTTCTCTGCCCCCTCCACAGTGAAGACGCTACGGTCTTTGGTGGTCTCCACCCGGACCCGGCCCTCGGTCTCACACAGCAGCTGAAAGGGAGGGAGAGTTGGGGATGGGACCCACGCTGGGCCCCAGAGGCCCCTGCCGCCTCTACAGCACCTGGCAGCAAGGCAGGGCCATGTAAGCATCTAGTTCAAAATATATCCCAGCACTGGAGAGGCTGAGGCAGGAGGATCACAAGTCTGAGGCCAGCCTGGGCTACAAGGTGAGTCCCTGTCTCAAAAAGGAAAAACAAAACAAAAAAACCTTCATGTGGTGCCTGCATGGGAGGGTGCCTGCCTCCAGCTTTGTCACAGAGCCTTGAGCACCTGTCCTCCCTGTGCCTCAGTTTCCCTACCTGTTGAATGAGAAGAGCATGACCCACAGAGCTATGGCGAGGGTCCAGCAGGACTCCGGTGGGCAGGAGACCAAAGAGCTAGTCGTGCCAGAGGACAGGCAGATGCGGGCAACCCCAGAAAGTGCCAGGGAAACCCGTTCTCCCACCACCACCCTGTCAAGGTCGGCTCAAGGTGACGGAGCCAGGACGAGTCCGTCCCACAGCTGCCTCAAGGTGTCTAGGGTGTCACCCCTTTGTACTGCACCATGTCCGTCCCTGGACAGGGCCACAAAGGCGGAAGTGACCAGGGGTGGGGACCGGCTCCCTCACCTTCTTGTCAAACACCCACTCGTCACTGGCGCCAGCACCTGGGTCCTCTGGGGCATCGGGAGCTGGTGCGGCCAGGGCCTTCTTCCCCTGGGGATGGCATGGAGGAGAGGGGAGCGGGGCCGATCTCGGGGTGGGCACCGTGGGGTGCGGTGCAGGAGGAAGCAGCCAGGGAGCCGCAGAGGGAGCTGGTACCTGGGACAGGGTCTTCTGCCAGATCACGGTGGGAGCGGGGTCTCCAGAGATGGGGACGTCCAGTCGCAGCTTGTTCCCGGCCACCACCACGATGGTGTCCGGCATGCGGCCCGGGCAGTCCAGGTGGATCTTGGGAGGTTCTGCAGGCAGGGGGCTTGGGTCAGGGGCAGGAGGGGTGCCAGGCACTCGAGCAGAGGTCCCTGGGCTTGGGGACACCAGGAGCATTTCATCAAGGTACACTTTCCACACAGTGAGCTGCACAGGTTTGTTTTGAGATGGACTCACTATATAGCCCAGGCTGGCCTCAAACTCAGGGCGATCACTCCTGCCTCAGCCTCCTGAGTGCTGGGGTCACAGGTATGCATCACCACGCCTGACTAAATGCATAGATTTGAATGGGCTTTTTTTAGTTTTGACAAATGTATACCCCTGTGTAACCACCAGACCGATCAAGAGCTAGAATATTTCCATCACCCCAGGAAGTTCTTCTGGAGGCTAACATCCAGGTCACCTAGTACAGTACTTCATCTCATAAACTCTGGGGAAACACCAGCACTCTGCCAGAGAAATACAGTTTCCATGACCAAGCCAGGTGTGATGGCACACACCTGTAATCTCAGCTCTCTGGGAGGCTGAGGCAGGAAGATCACAAACTGATCTAATTGCCTGGGCAATTAGTAACTCAGCAAAACCCTACCTCAAAATAAAAAAAGTTTTAAAAATTGTACTGAGGCTGTAGCTCAGTGCAAAGGTTCTGGGCTCAATCTCCAGTATGGGGTTGGGGGTGGGTCGCAGCCAAACAAATTAGGAAGCCCTGGATTACACAGAGTCAGGATATGTCTTTATCATTGGATTTTTCAGAGCCTTAAATAGGAGGTGAGTTAACAGGAAGTGGAGACAGTGTTTGGTGTTTCTCAAACTTATTTCACCTTGGAACCCTTTTTAATGTTAAGAGAACCCAATTGGGAAAGCAATGAGCTGGACATTTCTCCTAAAGTTAGAATTCTCCAACGTCTGACTAAGCTTCAAGTGAAACAGCACAGACCTTGCCAAAAGAAGAAAAGTGTAGCCAAAACTAGGCATGGTAACGCACACCAGTAATCCCAGCACGCAGGAGGATTGCAGTGAGCTCATGGCCAGCCTGAACTACATAGCAGGACCCTTTCTCATGCAAAATAAAAGACAAAAGTACAGTCATAAAACATCAGGGACACCATTGCTAATCTCTCGCCCACCATTTCTGCTTCGTCACCTCAGCAGGGTTCATGCTACCAGCACCCCACTTCTCAGGTGAGGAAACTGAGGCCAGAAAGATCGTGGTCACCATGGCGAAGCTGGAGCTGGGCCCTGTGTGGGGTGGGGGACAGGGCTGGGGCAGGAACTCACCCTGTCTGGGCACGAAGTCAATCTTGACCTCTGCAAAAGAAAGGCAGCAGGTGGCACCGGGGCGGAGGCCAGGCCCAGCCAAAGGGCTCCCGGCACCCGGCTCACCCATGAAGTGCAGCTTGGCAGACAGGTTGCAGGCGAAGCCCTCGGGGACGAAGCTGTAGTCGGCCTCGTCGGCGGGTGTGACATCGTCGATGATCAGCTTGTGGACCCTGCAGGGCGGCACCGCTCAGGGGATGGGGACCTGCCTGTTCCCTCCCGAGGTGCTGGTGTTTCAGAAATGCCTCCTTTCTCTGTGTCTGCGTCCCCCAGCCAGGGAGGCAGCATAGACTTGGTTTCTACACCGATGTCCCCTGGCCCGGGGCGGTGGCCTTAACGGGTTGGCCTGGCCCCAGGACTGCGGGAGAGTCGGCGGGAGCCTCCTCCTGGCCCAGCGGCGCCGGGGGACCCTGGCTCCTATGCCCGGCTCTGTCCTGTCCCGCTCTGCGCCCCGCGGCCTCGGGTCCTTCTCTCCGTCCCCGTCTGTCCCCGCGCTCCGCGTCGCCCGCTCACCGTCCGATGTGGGACACTTTAACGCGGCCGTCGGGCACCACCTCCTGGCCGTTCTTCAGCCACACGCCGCGC
>NW_022900939.1:5548508-5550173 GCF_012274545.1 Fukomys damarensis | reverse complement strand
GTGCGGCCCCCGCTGGTGTGCAGCGCGTAGAACCCGGCGTCGGCCAGCGCGGCTTCGTGGATGATCAGGCAGTGCCTCCGCCCATCCTTCTTGAACCGGTATTTGAAGGTCTCCTCCCGGGTCAGCTCCACGCCGTCCTTCAGCCTGGGAAGCGGCAGCGAGGAGGACACGGCCTCCTCTTTCTCCTCCTCCTCCGCCGGTGTCGCACCCTGCAGCCCCGCGCCCACCCGCGCTCACCATTTCACCTGCGCCCCCTCCTCCGACACCTCGCACTCGAACTCCACGCGCTGGCCCACTGTCACCAGCTGGTCTTCCAGGGGGCGCGTGACCAGCACGGGGGGTTCTGTGCAGTGGGGACAGTGGGAGGGGTGATCGCCCACGGGCCTTTTGTTTGCTTATTTATTTTGAGGCCGGTCTCGCCAAGCTGCTGACATGCCAAACTGCCCAGGCTGGACTTGAGCTTGGGATGCTCCTGCCTCAGCCTCCCAGGATGCTGGGCCGACAGGCACGGCCCCACCCACCTTTGACGAAGAGCTCCGTGCTGCACTTCTCGCTGCCCACCACGCACTGGTAGGCTGCGTCGTCCGCCAGCGAGCACTGGGTGATGGTCAGGGTGCGCTTAGCGCCGACTGACTCAAAGATGTACCTGGGCGGGTGCGGGGGTGGGGGGTGCTCCAGTCAGGGGGCCGTGGATGCCCCTGGCCTGGGTTTTTGAGCCCTGCACCCTCCCCAGCCGTGCAGGAGGGGACTTACTTGCTGTGGAACAGAAGGTTCCCCGTGGGAGGAAGTGACACCGGCAGACAGGGGGAGAGCAGAGACAGGCAGGGTCAGAGAGATGGGTTTTCACCATCATTTTGTCATTTTTTGGTGGGGACGGTTGAGACAAATTTTCACTGCGTAGCCCAGGCTGGCCTTGAACTCATAGCAATCCATCTGCCTTAGCCTCCTGAGTGCTGGGCTCACAGGTGTGCGCAACCACATCCAGTTTAAAATGGGTCTTTGGGGGAGGGACGGAGGACTCTCGCTTGCCAGGCAGGTGCTGTAGCTGAGCCACATCCCCAGCCCTGCGCCCTGAGTGGGGCTTTGGACCCCGCCCCCGGGACAGAGGGCAGTGAGGCCGCCTTTGCCATCCCGCAGCGCACCTGCCGCTCATCTGGATCTCCTGGCCATTCTTGAGCCACTTGACCTCGGCTTCCGGGTCGGCCAGCTCCACGCTCAGCCGGATTTTGTGGCCCTTGCTCACCTGGTAGGCCGGCTCCAGCCGCTTCTGAAAGGCTGAGTGCCGCCCTCAGTGCCCCCTCAGTGCTCCCGTGTCCCTCCCCGTGTGCCTGTCGCCATAGCGCCCCCAGTCTGCTCCTACCCCCAAGTCTGCCTCCACCAACCCTCAAGGCCGCTTGGGGCGCAAGGTCAGTGACCCCGCTGGCTGGTGGCAGAGCTGCCTGAAAGCGGGGCAGAGAAGGACCCTGAACCCCCCCACTCTGGAGGGGCAGAGACCTGCCCGTGCCCGTGGCCTTGGCCTGGCGGCTTCCCAACATCCCGTGCCTCAGTTTCCCCCTCTGGAAACGGGGCGCGATCACCCCTGCCCTCTTCCTCTAGGTGCTGGGGCGGCAGGGAAGCGGCCCAGCCTGGAGGGCCGACCTGTGCTCTTCCTGTCGTCGCGCCTCA
>NW_022900939.1:5542345-5548273 GCF_012274545.1 Fukomys damarensis | reverse complement strand
AGGGAGGAAGGGAGGGAGGCGGGCACTCACCGCGGGGTCCGGAAGCTGCTGCTCCAGACGGAAAGGACACGGACAATCAGCTCTGGGCCCCGCCCCCAACCCGGGTCCCCCATCCTGGGCCTCCCCTCCTCACTCCTCCCCACACCTGCTCCTCTACATTTAAGGGGCGCCTATGGGGCTCGGAGGCCCCAGACAGGACCTGGGTGGGCACTGCCTGCCTTTCACCTCCTTAAGCACCCTCGGGGTGAGGGGTGTCAGGAGCACCCCAAGGCTCAGAGACTCCCCGCCAGGGGGCAGCCTCTGCCGGCCTCACCCAGCCCAGCAGGGACGGAACCACGCCAGTCCTTACTCTCTGGTGTGGCAGCATCAGCGGGCAGCGGCAGTGGATCACGGCGAGTGTTGGGGAGGGGGAGGGGATGGAGAGAGCACAGATCAGAGGGTGCTGAGCCTCTCTCTGGAGCTTCCCCCTCTCCAGGTCCAAGAGATCCCCCTGCCTCAGCCTCCCGAGTGCTGGGGTGACAGGCGTTCACGCCTAAACCTGTTCCAAGTGCAGAGGTCTCCTCTGCCTTCTCTTAGGGGCCAGGCTCAGAGAGGCGCAGGGCCTTACGCTGACTGGGAATCTCACCTCTTCTTCAGCAGCGAGCTGAAGTCCAGGGTCCCTGCGTCCTCGTGGCTGTCGCTGTAGAGAATGCCCGGTGAGGCCCCCGACCGGGCTGCAAGGGCGTGGGGCGGGGGCTCCCGGGCAACGCGCAGGGGCACAGGTACCTGGTTCGCCGAGGTCCTCCGGCCACGCTCCTGTGGGGTCACTCCATGTCCTCACCCGGACTTCAGCCCTGTCCCCCGCCAGCCCCACCCCGCCTCCCTGGCTCACTCACGTGCGGCGGAAGGCGGATCGCAGGTCCAGGTCCCCTGGGCCAACGGCCTCTGTGGCAAACAGGAGACATCAGAGGGGCACTAGGGAACCGGCCCTGGCCCTGGGACCCATGAGCTTGAAGGCCACTAAGGCAGGGGCCCAGAACTCAAACGCCCTGCTCAGTGCCCAGCTGGGGACCCTGTTCCCGGGAAGGCGCAGGCGTGGGGCAGGACAGGCCCCGCTCACCGTGCACGGTGAGGCTGAAGTTGCAGCTGTCGAATTTGTCCTTGGTGGACACCTCGCAGCGGTAGCCGCCCGCCGAGGACATCTGGGCGTCATTGATGAGCAGCTCAAACAGGTAGACCTGCGGGCGGGCTGGGGTGAGTCCCTGTGCAGCCAGGCTTCCCCCTCTGGGGTTAGTTAAGGGAGCTTCCTTGTGCGTTAGGAAGAGGACCCCCCTCTTGGGACCCATGACTGCCACCTGCTGGCACTGCCTGGAAAGGCACAGATCGCGGTAGCCCCAGGGCAAACGACGTGGGTTTGGGGCTGCTGTTTTGTGCATTGCAAGGGCGCACAGCTGAACGTGTTGGCCCTGCCCCGCTGGAGACCTCTCCATGCGTCCCCCCACTCGCCGGTGTCCCCGACTTCTCCCAGCCCTACCTTACTGGCGCGGTCGTAGCTGTCGCGGAGCTGCAGGTGCTGGCCCACCTTGCTGCCCAGGTCCACCCACTTGCCCTTGAACCACTTGACAACGGGCGGCTTCAGGATGCTGTCCCCAGCCACGCGGGCTGAGAAGGCGACGCTGCCACCTGCGGGCCGGAGGGGTGACTGCTGGGCCTGGGGGCCCCTGCGGCCTCCCTTTCCACCCAGAGAAGCAGCCGTCACTCACCCACCGTCACCTCGCCGTCCCGCGGGCGCGTCACAAACAGTCCGATGGGGTCATCCGGGGCGGCTGGGTCCGGGCCTGGGGGTCCCTGTGCCTGCCCAGTCTGCCCGGCCCGATCGCCTTCCTGTCCTGGGGCACCGCCTTCCAACTCGGGAGCTGTGGCTGCGGCTCCGGGGGCCTCAGCCAGGCCCGGTGCAGGGGTCTCCACCTTGGCTGAGGGACCAGGGGAGTCGAGGCACAGGCTGTGCGCCAGGCCCTGGGTCCCACAGTCCCTCTCCTGCTGTCACCTGTCCCCACTGTGTCCGGTGGGGACCGGGACCTGGTCCCCAGGGGAGGGTGGGTCTCGCTTGGCGTCTGTCTCCCCGTCCATGACAGCAGCACCCGGGCTGCCACACAAGTGGGAAAGAGACGCCCTATTCCCCCAGGATGGGGACAAACAGGGCCTGGGCTGCCCCACCCAAGCTCAAACCGCAGAAAAGAAAGGCGTGGTGGCGCAGGCCGGTGATCCCAGCACTCAGGAGGCTGAGGCAGGAGGACTGCAGTGAGCTCAAGGCCAGCCTGGGCTACATACTGAGACCCTGTGTCAGAAAAAACCAAACCCGCAGGCGTGGCTGCCCACAACCTCACCTGCTTCTACGACCTTGAGGTCAAATTTGACCTTGGAGGAGCCTGCGATGACCGCGTAGGAGCCCTGGTCTGCAGGGCCCGCGTCTCGCACCGTCAGCGTGTGCCGCCGGCCCTCGGAGGCCAGGCCGTGCTTGTCACTGGCGCTGATGTCACTGCCGTCCCGCTGCCAGCGCACCTTCACCCCTGCGCGCTCCGTCTCGGCCTCGAACACAGCGGTGCTGCCCTCGGCCACCTCCGCCGACCGAGGCTTCTTGCTGAAGGCAGAGCCTGAAGGGCCCCTCGGTGAGGCTGCGGGCCTTGCTTCGCCCAAGCACCCAGTCCTGCAGCTTTCCCCTTTTTTCTTTTGGTTTATTTCTGGTTGTTTTGAGACAGGGTCTCACCATGGACTTCACCTGTGTACCCCGGGCTGGCCTCAGATCCTTGGCCCTGCCTCAGACCCCCCAAGTGCTGGGGTTACAGGCGTGCACCCCTCTTGCTAAGCACACCTAAGAGTCTTCCTGCGTCACCCCCACCGCTCTTCCCAGGGCAAGGGGCTGGCTGCAGGACAAGGAGCCTTTCTCCCCCAGGGTGGCCTGGCCTCCGCAGAAGGATACGCTGGTGTCCCCTGGGCCCTGCCCCACCCCCAGGGCCCTGGGCAGGGCGGGGTCCTGATTGGACGGCTAAATCCGAAGTGCCATGGAGGTAAGGGGTGATAAGGCCTGGGCTGGTGTGACCCCCATGACCTCCACCTCAGAAGGACACCGGGCCAGGCGGGGCTGGGCCTTCTTCTTCTCTCCCTGAGTCACCCTGGCATGAGCGCCAGGGGCGTGGACTCAGGAGGCTGAGATGGGCACAGTTGGAAGGACCCTGCCCCACCCAAGCCCTCCCCACAAAGATGGGAAAACCAAGCCAGGCACCGTGGTGCACAGGCCTATAATCCCAGCACTCAGGAGGCTGAGGCAGGGTGATCGCCAAGGATCTGAGGCCAGCCTGGGGTACACAGCAAGACTGGCTCAAAAAAACAGGGAAAAATGGGGAAAAGCAGGCCCTGGACAGGGTGGGAGCACCCAAGGGCCCAGGACAAGGCTGGCTCAAGCCTGGTGTTTGCTGGGCTCCTTCCTATCTGAAGAGACAGGTGGGGGCAGGGTGGGCCCCCCATGTTCAAAGCGAGGGGTGGTGGCCCTGAGCGCTTCCCAGACCCTCCTCTGGCCACCGGGCCACAGGCAACCCTCAGCTCACCAGAGGGATAGGGAGAGAAACAGGCTGGAAGATAGATCGTCTCACAGGACCACCTGCCAGCACCCTGAGATGCTGGACCTCTGGGGCTCCCCCATTGCTGCCCCCCAACTGCCCAACCCTCCTCCGAGCTGAGGCCCAGCTTGGGCCCAGAGCTACCTGACTTCTTCACTGCCTCAGGCATCTTGGGCGAAGTCACAGCAGGTGCAGTACAGGCCGCTGAGAGGGACAGGGGTCCTGTGCTCCCTCTATTTATGGTGGCTGCCCCCCCCAGGACTGCTTATCTGCGTCCTGCCTGGTCACCTGCTAAATATAGACCACTCTGGAGAGCTGCGGCCCCTCTGGGAGGCAGGGCCACCTCCTCCTGCCCGGCTCCTGCCCGGCTCCTGCCCGTGTCCCCTCCCCTCCCCCAGGGCAACAGGCCATGGTGGGCCTCAGGGGCCCCATGTCTGGGATGTCCTGGGACTGTGGTGGCCCAGAAGGAGCTGACTGCTCAAGGGCACCCCAGCCAGGTGGTGGTGCCTCCCCGGGCCCTGGCGCTGCAGAGCCTGCGTTTCCTCACGAGTGAAGCAGACCTGGGGGGTAGATGCACCCACGGAACTGGCCTATCACACACATAAACTAGGTTTGCACATGAAAACCATGCAGGGTGTTGTGGCACATGCCTGCTGTCCCAGCACTCTGGGAGGCTGAGGCAGGAAGGTCACAAATGTGAGGCTGGCCTGGGAAATTTAGTGACTTAGAGACCCAGTCTCAAAATTTAAAAAGGGATTGGGGATGTAGCTCAGGGAGCAGGTCTTGGATTCATCCGATCCCTAGTACTGTAAAAAGTACATTTTTAAAAACACTAAATGAGAGCCCTTCAGGCACTGCCGGGCACACAGACCAGGAAGAGCCGGTCTCTGCCCCTCACTGTGTCACCCTGGTGTTCTGGGTGGGGGCCAGTGTCACAGGTTTGGGGGGACCGGGTGGGGCGCGTCTCCAAACACACTCCCAAGTAGAAGCAGCAAGGGCGAGCCTGGGGTCAGCTAAGTGAAGTCGTCTCAGCCCGGCCTCCTGTCCCGGGCGCCTCCTGTCCGGTGTCTGGATGCCCCCCCAGCACAGTCCTTGATTGCTACAGCAAGGAGCAAATTACCAGGGCCACCCCGCTCCAAGGTGCATGTGTCTCGTCGTCAGAGGGGACAGCTCCACACAAGCATCTTCTGGATGACGAAAAGGCACCACCCTTTTAAACCCTACAATCCATTTCCATCGCCTTCCAATTTTAACCACATCGCCCACTTCCAAGCCATTTTTTTTGGGGGGGTACCAGGGATCGAACTCAGGTCCTTGCACTTTCGAGACAGGCAGCAGAACCACTGCGCTAAATCCCCGGCCCTCCAAGCCTTCTTTAAAAGAAGACACTGAACACCATTTAGCATGCACTGCGCCCCCCATTGGAGATTGAACCCAGGGCCTTTGCACTGAGCTACCTTCCCTGCCCTTCTTCATTTTTCATTTTGAGACAGGGTCTCACTAAATTGTTATATTGCCAGACTGGGCTCCACTTGAGATCCTCCTGCCTCAGCCTCCTAGTGCTAGGATCACAGGTGTGCTGCTGCACCGGCCTTTGCAGCCACTTCTTGCTACCTGGGGGGAGCTCGCAGATTTGCCTGCTCAGCCTCATCAGCTCCCCCTGTTGTGTGGGTCAGGAGCTGCAGCCAAATGCTCAGAAAAGGGTCTGGACCCTGCCTACCCAAGGCCCTGGGAGGGGGGGGAGACACTTCCTGTGCCTTGGGGTGTGGCTCCTGCTCCTGGGCCAGCTGGGAACTTGTGCACTGTCGGCTTGGGAAAAGCTTATACAATGGCCTGTTGTTAGACTCATCTCCCGGCTGTCCTTTGCTAAGTGCCTAAAAAGCCCAGCTTCCTGACTGGGTCAATGCTTGGGAGTGCAGGCGTCGCTGATGGGAGTGCTGAGGGCCTATATATATATTTATCGTTTTTAATGTGTTTGTTTTGTTTTGTTTTGTTTTGTATCGGAGATAGAACTCCCGACCTTGAGCTTTCGAGGCAGGCGCGGCGGCACTGAGCTAAATCCCCGGCCCTTGTTTTCTAAGAGGGTCTTGCCGTGTAGCTCAGGGTGACCTCGAGTTCCCAGCGATCCTCCCGCCTCAGCCTCCCCAGTGCTGGAAGGTCAGGCACACACCCCTACGCTCCAGGCCCTTTCCATAGGACCCCACCCGCTAACCACTCGGAGGACCCGTCCGCACCGGTCAGGCCCTCGGGGACAGACGGAAGCACGACGTCGCCGCACACACGGCCTCAGGAGGGGCACACACTGCTGGGCCTGGCCACAGGCCGAGAATAA
>NW_022900939.1:5541577-5542142 GCF_012274545.1 Fukomys damarensis | reverse complement strand
GGCCGGGTCCGGGTGCGCGGCCCAGCACCTCGCCGCTGAACTGGTAGGTGAGCTTCTTCTTCACCTTGCGCACCTCGCCCGTCTTGCCGTAGTTGCGCAGAGCGCGCGCCATCTTCTGGTACGTCATCTTCTTGCGGTTGCCCTTCTGGATGCCCCAGCGGTGCGCCAGCGCCTCCTTGTGCTTCGACGAGAACTGGAAGGTGCCCTTGTCCTTGTCCACCCACCAGATGCTGTCCTTCATGTCGCCGCTGCGCAGCAGGTCCAGCAGGAACTGGTACAGGCGGATCTTCTTCTTGCTGCCTGCGGGACATGGCGGTGGGGCGGGCGGCGGGGGACGGGGCCCCGTTGGAGCAAGGGCCAGGTTGTGGGGCTCCTCACCTCCGGGGCCCTTCACCTCCGGGGCCCTCACCTCCGGGGCCCTCACCTGGGGGCCCTCACCTCCGGGACCCTCACCTCCGGGGACCTCACCTCGGGACCCTCACCTGTGGGGGGTTCCCACCTCAAGTGGTTGGGGCCCTCGGCTCCAGGGGCCTGGGAGGAACCTCACATCTCGGTTGCAGAGCCC
>NW_022900939.1:5534372-5541353 GCF_012274545.1 Fukomys damarensis | reverse complement strand
ACCTCACCTCGGGACCCTCACCTCCGGGGCCATAACCTGGGGGCCCTCACCTCCGGGACCCTCACCTCCGGGGACCTCAACTCCGGGGACCTCACCTCGGGGGACCCTCACCTCCGGGACCCTCACCTCCGGGGACCTCACCTCGGGACCCTCACCTGTGGGGGGTTCCCACCTCAAGTGGTTGGGGCCCTCGGCTCCAGGGGCCTGGGAGGAACCTCACATCTCGGTTGCAGAGCCCAAGGGTGTGCAGGGAGCTGCTCCCAGCCTGACGGGCACACTCGTGCTCACACACACTCCCCCTGGCACACACACTCCCAGGCTGAGGCCTCGGGCTTCTGCGGAGACCCCGCGGGAGGCGGCGTCCTGGCCCCCGGGCAGGCGGGTACCTGGTTCCCCGTGCAGCAGGCCGGGCCCCGGCTCCAGGCCATCAGCCTCACCGTCGGACACCTCCAGCGGGGGGCTCTGCCGCTCGCCCTCCTCCTCGTCCGAGCTGGGCTGAGCCGGGGACAGGGACGGGTACTGGACGCACATCCGGGTCACGTAGGGGACCTGGGAAGTCGGGGCAGGGAGGAGGCCAGTGAGAGTAGGGGGTGGGGGGCTGTGGAGGTCACGGCTTGTGGTCAGCAGGGCACACGGGTTCACAGCTGCAGGACTCCACTCGGGAGCTTGGGGATAAGGGGTGTGGGCTCCGGAGTGCGCCCGGGGCGGGCAGGAAGCCCCGCTGGGTAAGAGTCGCCTCAACTTCCCGAGGGGCTTGGGGATGGGACAGGCGCCTACGCACCTGGTGGCCGAGGCCAGCGTGGGGCGGCACCATGGGGGCGTCGAGGACGTGCATCTGCTCCAGCTCCATGTGGCGGTACAGCTGCTGCAGCTGCGGGGGCTGCACGCTCTGCAGCTCGGTGAAGTGGCTCTCGGGGAAGGCCTCGAACTCGCTGTGCACGTGGTGGGGGTGGAAGTCCCAGTAATGGTCTGCGGGGACAGCCAGGGCCGCAGTCACCGACCGGGTGCGTGCAGCAGAGGGGCAGCAGGCTGGGGTCCTGCGACAGCCACGCGCCCTGGTGCCGGTGGGGGAGCGCCAGGGAAGGTCTCGGTACCTTTTCCGGGAACAAACACCGCCACGAGCCCGAGGGGCTTCCCGGGCACAGTTTGGAGCCCAAGCACGAAGTGTGGTGTAAAAGGACGAAGGAGTTTTCTCACGGGGCCCAGAGGGAGTGTGGGTGCAGGTGTGCATGTGTGCGCATGGACAGACGCTGGGCAGCCGTCCACTCTGTCTCACACAAACACAGTCACACATCCCTAAGATATGAAGTGTGTCTTTCAGTTCCAGGCTGAATTTCCAAGAGTCTCTTTCTTTTTTTCTTTCCTTTCTTTCCTTCTTTGATTCTGTCCGCTTTCCCTCCTGCTCTGCCTCCCTCTCTCCTTCCTTCCTTCTCTTGTTTTTGTTTTGTTTTGTTTGGTTGGTTTGGTTTTTTTGAGACAGGGTCTCACTATGTGATTGAGACTGATCTGGAACTCACTATGTAGCCCAGGCTGGTCTCGAACTCATAGTGATCCTCCTGCCTCAGCCTCCCGAGTGCTGGTGCGCCACCATGCCCAGCTTTCTCTCTCTCTCTCTCTCTTTTTTTTTCATTCTGGAGCCTCAGGCATGCCTACTGATCTGGGATCTGGAACTCACTATGTAGCCCAGGCTGGTCTCGAACTCATAGTGATCCTCCTGCCTCAGCCTCCCGAGTGCTGGTGCGCCACCATGCCCAGCTTTCTCTCTCTCTCTCTCTCTTTTTTTTTCATTCTGGAGCCTCAGGCATGCCAGGCAAGTACTCTACCACTGAGCTGTTTCCCCAGCCCTTTTTATTTTCTAATTTGAGACAGGACCTCGATGTAGCCCAGGCTGGTCTCGAACTCATAGTGATCCTCCTGCCTCAGCCTCCCGAGTGCTGGTGCGCCACCATGCCCAGCTTTCTCTCTCTCTCTCTCTCTTTTTTTTTCATTCTGGAGCCTCAGGCATGCCAGGCAAGTACTCTACCACTGAGCTGTTTCCCCAGCCCTTTTTATTTTCTAATTTGAGACAGGACCTCGCTAAGTTGCACAGGGCGACTTTGAGCTTGAAACCCTCCTGCCTCAACCTCCCCAGCAGCTGAGACTAGGACCTGCTGTATGATTCTGCGGCGTGGTAGCTTCACCATGCAAACCTGACCCCAAAGCCCCATTCTAGAAGTCAGAGGCGCAGCTGTGCGGCTTATGAGGCCCGTGCCCTGTGAGAGGAGGGCATCACCATCAGTTGGCCCGGCCACTAGGAGGCTGTGTGACTTAGACAAAGCTGGATTCCAGCACTGGATGTGCCATTTACTTCTGCTGCGTCGAGATTCTTGGCCTGGTTCCTGTCGGTGACCTACGACCCCCATCACATGGATGTGCAGCACGGAGGAAATGAACCGGTGCCTACAGCTTGCTTTGGCTAGAGCCTGCCCAATCGCGACCCCACGGCCCTGCACTGTGCTTTCACCCCACAGGGCGATGGCGAGGGCCCCGGTGTTTAGCGAAGGGTTGCGGGGGCTCTGGGAGTCAGGGATCAGCCCCAGCTTCCTCTTTGGCTGTAGACTTCCCTACTCCTGACCTGCTGCCTGCACTGGGGGTTGGACCCAAGGCCTTTGCACTGAGCTGCACCCCCATACCTTTTATTTTTGAGACACAGTGGGGGCCCCTTCCCACAGCCTGCTGGGCACTGAGGCTCAGAGGACCTCGATCAGTATTTGATTACCATGGTTGACAAAAGCCATCTCTTTTTTTTTTTTTCTTTCTTTCTTTCTTTTTTTGAGACAGGGTCTCGCTATGCAGTTCAGGCTGGCCCTGAACTCAAGGTGATTCTCCTGCCTCAGCCTCCTGAATGCTGGGATCACAGGTGTGCGCCACCACAATCAGCTTCCAAAAGCAAATTGCAGTGTGTCTTTTAAATGTACCAGACACCGTGCTAAGCATCTAATTCATCACATTATCACCTTCATCTTCACCCTGGTCCTGGGGAGAGGGCTACGATGTGTGGTCTTCCTTTTACATACAAGGAAATGATGACTCAAACAGGGTCTGTTTAGTCATTGGTAGAATCAGGATCCAGACCTGCTTGTGTCTGTCCGGAGACCAAACTGTAACTACTACCCCACACCACGTCTGAGGGCAGACTATTAGTGAAACTTTAAGTAAGACCTGTGGGGATTCTCAGAGACTCAGCTGGCTGCTCTTATCCACCCCCATCCTCCCTCACCCATCCACCATCTGTTACCTATCACGCATCGTCCACCCGTCCGTCCACCCGTCCGTCCACCCGTCCACCATCATCCGCCGATCCACATCCGCCCTCCAGCCAGCCAGAAATAACCGATCTGAGCTCTCGTTTCCTCCCTCTTAACCAAAGGCCAAAGTCTTGTCCACACCTCCCTGTGCTTTCTCAGTTATCACCAGGACTCAACAACATGATATTTAAAACAAGTCCCCGTGGAAACTGAAGCTTACGAGTCATCCAGGTGACCTTAACTCCTCAGAACAGAAACCCCAGCCTGGAGTCCAGGGCTCTCCCAGGGGAGCGAAAGGGCATTCAAAACAGAAGAAGAGGAGGAGTCAACAGTACAGGAGCCAGGAAGAACCTCAGGAAGTCACAGATATTTACAGTAGGGCTTCTGGAACCCAGCCCCTCCTGAAAACTGTTCAGGTGTGGAAACTGAGGCCCGGAGAGCAGAAAGTTGAAGGTCTTGTAGCACCTGTTCCTCTCCTCTCTGTTAAGAGTTTTAATTCTTCCCCTGTGATGACTGCGGACCAGGTTAGGTCACATTCATTTGTCAGCCATCTCGCAATGGGCCTGGCATATGGAAGACGTGGGGTCCGTTATTAGGAGGGACGGCCTGGAGGTGTAGAGAAAGCCAGAAAGGGGGTGAGTGACAGGCCGGACGGGTGTGCGCAGGAACTGACGGGTGGGCTCGCTTCGTGGTGTGCAGGGGTGAAAGGGTATGGAGATGTGGGTGGGTGGACAGATACAGCCATACTTTAGAACCCTCTTTCCTCACTGATCCCAGCACGAAGAGCAAATCATGTCATACCCACGAGCACGGCTACTATTAACATAAAAGGAAGCAGAAATGACAAGTATCGGTGAAGATGTGCGGTCAGGACCTTTGTGGGCTGTGATGGGATTGCAGAAATGGCGTGGATGCTCTAAAAACAATAAAGCAGCTCCGCAAAAACTCAGCAGTAGAATTACCATAGGCCAGGAGGTCCACCCGAGTCCACATGCAAAAGGGTTGGAACAGGCGTCTCGGGACGGACGGGTGGTGGACACCGTGGTCCCTACGTACTGTGGGGTGCTGCTTGGTCTTCTACCTGTGTCACCACACGGGTGCACCTCGAGGGGACTGAGCTGAGTGACCAAATAACGTGTGGTTCCTTTTATGTGAGGTGCCTGAAAGGGTCAAGTCCACAGTGAGAGAGGAGTGGAGTGGTGCTCGGCTGTGGTGGCCCGTGCCTGTAATCCTAGCATTCCGGGAGGCTGAGGCAGGAAGACCGCCAAGTTGGGGCGATTTAGCGACTTAGGAAGACCCTCTCATAAAATAAAAACAGGACCGAGGATGCATCTCAGGGCAAAGGCCAGGGGTTCAATCGCCAATACAACGGCAGCCACAGCAACAACAATAAGTAGAATCAGTGGGCAGAGACGCAGTTTGGGGAGATGACTTCCAGAGGTGCAAATGCGATGGGACGCTCGGAACGGGGAGTCAGCGGCTGTGTGCTCCAAAGCCACCGGAGACAGCTGACCCCGGGAACACCGCTCCTGTCCACAGATCTCTACGGGGGAAGAACGCCTTTCAACCTAGATTCTGCACAGAGCCAGACTGCCGTTCATCAAGCGACAGAGGAAAGACAGGCAGCAAACGCAGAGGTGCCTCACCCCCTGCACACCCACCCTTAGGAGGCTCTCATGAGATCACGGTTTGCCAGGCCCTGGACTGTTTCTTTGCTTTGGTTTCTTGAGACAGGGTTTCGATATATAGTTCAGACTGGCCTTGAACTCACTACATAGCGCAGGATGGCCTGGAACTTGAAGGAGTCCTCCTGCCTCAGCCTCCCAGACTGCTCTTAAATGCTCATACCCCCCACACACACATACCAAACTCTCCAACAGGGCTGGACATGGCTGCTGGTACAGCGCTTGTTTATCCTGGGTGAGCTCGAGGGCTCCCACCACAGAAAACAAAAACAAGGAAACCCCCTCCTGCAGATAAAGTCCCCACTACGGGGCCTTGGACTTTGGGTGTTCCCAGCCCTGCCCTTCCACCTGTCCTGTCGCCTACCTCCCACTCCTTTCATTCCCAGCCCTGGGCCGGTGACCCCACAGACCCTGCTGCCTCCTCACCCTGTGCCCTTACCCTCCTGCTGCCTCGGGAAGCACTAAAGCTGTCAGAGGCACCCGAGTTTCCTGGCCCTGTCCTCAGCACAGTGCCAGAGCTCACAGAGGATGATGTGCATTACTTTGCTGAATCTCACAATTCTGTGGGGTACTTTCCTGCTTTTTTCCCCTCTCCCAGTACTGGGGATTGAACCCTAGGGCCTTCACACTGAGCTACATCCCTGTCCTTTATTTATTTATTTTGTTTGTTCGTTTCCAGTGCCAGGGATCGAACTCAGGACCTCAGTTCTTGCACTTGTGAAGCAGGCACGGCTCCACTGAGCTAAACCCCTGGCCTGCAAGACTGGATTTGAACTTGCAATCTCTCCTGCCTCAGCCTCCCTGAGTGCATGCTCTCTATTTTACAGATGAGGAAACGGAAGTTCAGAGAGGCTCTGTTCCTAGGGGGATGAGCACACGGAACCAGGACTGGACCCAGGTACTCCCTGCAGCCTCGTCACTAAGCATAACTACCTAAAAAACGTGACTACAGAAGTGGCAGGAAGACGGGAGTGTCCTTGTCACTCCTTAGGTAACGCCTTCCAGCAGGTGGAAGGGGCAGGGCCAGGTACTCCCAAACCTGGGGGCTTTCAAGGCTCTCAAGCAGGGGTCACCCCTGCAGCTCCACCCCTCAGGGACGGGGGCCGGGAGGAAGCAGCTCTGAGATGGGACAGCCCAGCCACCAGGGGGCGCCCTTCGCACACCCAGCAAGAAGGAGAGGAAGGTGGGGCGCGGGTTACGGGGAGGCTTGCCCTCCACCACGGTGTGTGGGTTTCCCACGGAGAGGATGGAGTTCTTCTTTACACTTACAAATAAGCTCTCAGAGGATCTCTTTAAAGTCTTTCTAGCTCTGGGGTTCTCCTCCCCCCAGGGATCGAACTCAGGCCTTGCACTTGCAAGGATGGCGGCGTCACCGAGTTAAATCCCCACCCCAGCCCCTCTCTTTTTGAGAAAAGTCTCACCATGTAGTTCTCACTAGTATAGTCTCACTATGTAGCCCAGGTTGGCCTTGAACTCAAGGCAGTCCTCCTGCCTCAGCCTCCCAAGTGCTGGAATAACAGGCGTGTGCCACCATGCCCAGCTCCCAAGATCCACTCTGGGTCTCTATCAGAGCTCCTGCCTGGGTCCCTGGCACCCCCGCCAGGGTCTCCTCGGCCCTGATTTGCTCTAGGAAAAGGCTGGACCTTGCAGAGGACAGCAAGACCCAGCCAGAGCAGGGGTCCCCTAAGCCAGGACACTCCCCACCCCACCTGTTTCTGGCACTGGCATCATGGGCGAGGCCAGGGTGCCGCGCCTCGCACTGGGCAGTGGCCGGGGGGCCGGTCCCCGCCCAGCAGGGCCCTGTGGAGCCCCGTGGCTCCGGACGTGTCCACAGGGACAGACAGGCTGTGCGGGAGGAACGCTGGCTGGCCCGGACCCACTCACCGCTGTGGCTGTCGCCATCACTGCTGAGGTACGGGTAGTACTCGTGTGGGGGCCGCTGGTACAGGTCGGCGTCGTAGGAAACCAGGTCTTCCGACGGCTGTGGGGAGAGGGCGGCAGGGCTGCAC
>NW_022900939.1:5531648-5533393 GCF_012274545.1 Fukomys damarensis | reverse complement strand
CCTTCACCCCCACCTCCCTGGCCACACCAGCTGGAGCACAAGGACCCCCCCAACCTCCCAACTGCCACCCAGCACACCCAGCCCCTCAGAGTGTGCACAAGAGTTGCACAACAGCCCCTGTGGTCCTCGGGCTCGGCATGGGGGGCCAGGGCTGCCCACCCCACTAGCGATGCTCTGAACAGCTCCTGGCACTGGAGATGGGCTGAGGGTGGGGCAGAAGATCTGGCTCCTGCCCGACTTCAGTTTAGGATCCAGGGGCAAGTCTGGGAACAGTGTGGCCAAACCCCTAGGCCTCGTTTTTTTTTTTTTTTTTTTTTTTTTTTTTTTTGAGACAAGGTCTTGCTGTGTATACCAGCAGGCTGGCCTTGAATTCATGGAGATCCTCCTGCCTCAGCCTCCCAAGTACTGGGATTACAGGAGTAATGCCACCACATCCTGCTGGCTTTCTTTCTTACTTATTTATTGTCAAAGTGTTTCTCTATGTAGTTCAGGCTGGCCTCAAACTCCCAGTGATCCTCCTGCCTCAGCCTCCCAGGTGCTGGGTTACAGGCGTGTGCACCACACCCAACGCCTGTGGCTTTCTTGAGGCAGAGTGGGCACTGATGGAGACAACTCCTATTGCCCTGGCCTGCCCTGGCACCTTCTCAGTCCCCAGTAGGAACAGAGTGAGGGTGTGGTGGGCATGGTGGGGCAGGCAGGCTGGTCCTGACCTTGCCAGGGCCAGGCTGAGAAGAGCAGGGGCCCAGCACTGAGGCTGCCTCTCGGGGTCCCCAGCGGCACAGGGGAGCTACGGGCAGAGGTGCCAGGCCTCAGAGCCATGCAGGGGCCCTGGGCAGGGTGGGGGAGGAAGGCAGCTGACTCCAGCGGGCAGAGCTGAGTCAGGTGGGCGGCACTGCCGGGCCTTCCTGGCAACCCTAGAGCAAGGCCCTGGGGTGGGAGCTGGCGAGGGGTCCCCTCCCAGGGACCCCACTCTGACACCTGCTGGGGCAGCAACTGTCACCCAGGGCGGGCAGCAGTGCAGATCGGCCCCACTGGCCGCCCACTGTGCCCAGATCCCCTGGGGCCCCTGCCTCGTCCCACCTGCCCTGCAGGCCAATGCCGGCCCAGTCCTGCCCCAGCCCAATCTCAGTCACAGCCCCTGCCCGCTGCTCCCTGGAGCCCGGCCCTGGCACCAACCCTAACCACAGTCTCTCTCCTGCCCCGTCCAGGCCCTGCCCCTGCCTCTCAGTGACCTGAAGGCCCAAGGCCCAGGCCCTTTGGCCGAAGACCACATCCTCGGTGCCAGACCCCAGAGAGGGCATTGGGGACCTCCTTCTCCAAGACCTCTGAGCCTGGGCTGAGACCTGTGCCCTTGCTGTCCAGGCCCCTTGCTGTGCCTAAGCCGGTCGCCGTCCCCCCCCCGCCCTGCAGCCCCCCCCCCGTGGTGGGCCCAGCCCCCCGCCCCCCAGCCCGTCTATAAATAATCCCTTCAGGCCCCACCGAGCACAGCCCCACTGTGGGCCCGGCCCTGAGCCCTCGGCCACGCTCCGGGAAGCCGCTGCCCGAGCCTGGGAGGAAGCACAGACTTCCCACTGATAGCGGTGGGGACGCGGTGGGCACCCAGGGCCTGGCTGGGCTGGCGGAGCAGCCCCACTACTCACAGGGGGGACGAGGGGAAACCCTTCCATCTTGCACGCCTGTAACATCCAGCCGAGCTCAGCGCCGGTCGGGCCCCCTGCCTCGGTGGGGGCCAGTGCGGAGCCCCT
>NW_022900939.1:5526744-5531563 GCF_012274545.1 Fukomys damarensis | reverse complement strand
ACTGGACGGCGGGGCCGTGGGGTGGACGCAGGGCTCGGGCCTGCCCCCTGAGCTACAGGAGCCCTCGGGGAGCCCCCTCCCTTGACATTGCAGGGCCAGCGCAAGTTCCTGATTTTATCGCAGGGCCTGCCGCTGGGAGATAGTCCCCTTGGGGTGACATCACCGCCCCAGCCCGTTTGCATAAATCTCTTGCGCTACAGGAAGTCTCTGGCCGGCTGGGGCAGGTGGCGCTCGAGGGGCTGGCCTGGGAAGCCATGGGGGCCAGGCCCCCTGCCCAGAGGAAGCTGGGGCCAGAGGGGACAGGCCAACTTGGTCTCCGGGAGGCCTACGCCGTGCTTGGGCCTACCAAAGCTTCCAAAGCCCAGCTACACCCATGCGGTCAACAGTCACCATTAGGGTCAGAATGGTGGCCTCTGGGGGCCTTTATGCTCTCTCTCTCTCTTTTGGGCGGTACTGGGGTTGAACCCAAGGTCTTCACACTGAGATACACCCCCGCCCCCCACTTTTTTCTTTTTTTGGAGCCTGTAGTCCAGGCTGGCTTTGAACTCACTATGTAGATCAGGCTGGTCTTGAACTTGCGTCAATCCTCCTGCCTCAGCCTCCTGAGTGGTGGAATGACAGGCCTATGCTACTAAGCCCTGCCTTCCAGCTCTATTTTAGATTGCGTATTTTGAATCAGGGTCTCAATAAGTCACTAAATTGCCCCAGGTTGGGTTTAACTTGCAATCCGAATGCACTATGTGGACCTCAACACCATGTTCTGATGTTTTCGTGTCCCCACAGGGTCCAGGTCCTGCCTCAGCCTCCCATGGTGCTGGGATGACAGGTGTGAGCGTCTAACCCTTGGCACTTTTGGGGGTGAGCCTGGCAGGCTGAAGGCTGTGATCCCAAGGCTGCTGGTCTTGGCTCTTCCTCTGGGCCCTGTACCCCAGCGCAAGCTTCCGCCTCGGCTGTGGCTAGGCTCAAGGTAGGCTGTTCCTGTGGGCTCCCCTGCACCAGGGAGGGTCCCCCTCGTCACTGACCTCTCCCGGCCTCCCCAGTACCATAGCTGCTCCCAGATCTCAGCCCCAGCATCTGTTTCTCCAACTCTCAGCAGTGCTTGAATTATCTGTGCGGTATTCCGAGTTTACACACTTGTGTGCGTGCAGTCACCTGACTTCTATCCATCTATGGGAAGCTTCCACGTTTTTCTGTCTAGCTGCCCGTTCATCTGTCCACCCACCAACCCGGCCAGACATCCATTTATCTGTCTCTTGATGCAACTGTCCATTTATCTGCAGCCAATTGGTCCTCTTATCCACCTCTTTATCTACTTGTTGATCTAGCCGTGTGTGCGTGCATGTGTCAGCCCTGCATCTGCTATCAGCCCATCAGTCAGTCCCCTGTCCATCAGTTTATCTACTGTATATCCATCCATCCATCTGCTCACCCACGGTTCATCCACCTGTAGGTCTGTCCATCCACTCACTCATCCATCCCTCCATCCACGTCCACGCATCCCTGTACCCCCAATATTGAGTTTCAGGCTGTGTGGGTGCCGAGAAGCAGGGCAGGAGCTCTTGGGAGGGTGGAAGGATGTAGAAACTTTTCTGATTGATCTCAGGTGAGTCCGCTCTGCTGGGGAAGTACTTCTTGTGCCTCTGTTTCCTCTAGAACCCCTGCTTCACATTGCACACTTCCTCCCCATGGGGACTGGCCACCTACTTCCTGCCCATGGACTCCCAGCTCCTGAAGTTTTTCCTCACTGAGGCAGGGGCTGGAGATGTAGCTCAGTGTGGAGGGCCTGGGTTCAGCGACCAGTGGCGGGGGGGAGAAAGGGAGGGAAGCAGACAGACAGACATGGAACTCACAACCTGGGCTCCAAACGCACTACGTGGACCTCACCGCTATGTTCTGATGTTTTTGTGTCCCCACAGGGTCCAGGTCAAGGGTCCTCAGGCTCCTAGGAACCTGAACAAGGGCCTCCTGGGAGGAGGGGGTAAGGGCTGGCCCCTCCCTGGCCAAGGCCAGCTCAGGTGACAGAACATGGGGACAGGGCCGTCCACCCCGGGACCAAGGTCCTGCTCTAGCACTCACTTCTGGGCAGTGACCGTTTCGGTCTGTTCGTCTGTGTTCTGTGTTGTCCGCCCCTCCGTTCCTCTCTTCATGCAGTCTTTGTGTTAGTGTCTCTCGCACGCCAGGCTGTGAGGGGCACAGCTGTGCCTGGGCTGCCTGCGGCCTCCAGAAGATCCAAGCTGGCCTGGGTAGGAGCCCATAAGAGTTCCAGAGGTCACCAGGCTCGTAGGCCTGAAATCCCAGCTACTCCCAGAAGGCTGAGGCAGAAGGATCAAAATCTTGAGGCCAGCCTGGGAAACTTATCCAGATCCTTCTCAAAATAAACTTTTTTAAAAATCATTGAGTTTATTGGTACTTTTTAGGTAAAAAAAAATTTTTTTTTGTGGTCCTCACTATGTAGTGCCCTGGAACTCACTGTGTAGCCCAGGCTGGTCTCGAACTTATAGAGATCCTCCTGCCTCAGCCTCCTGAGTGCTGGGATGACAGGTGTGCGCCACCACACCTGGCCAAAATAAACTTTTAAAAGGGCTAGGATGAGCCAAGCAAGGTGGCGTATGCCTGTAATCACAGTGCCTGGGAGGCTGAGGCAGGAGGGTCGCCACAAGTTTGAGACCAGCCTGGGCTACACAGTGAGACCCTGAATCAAAAACCACACAGGAGAGCAAGAGAAGGGAGAAACCCAGGTGAGGAAGGAGAGACCAGAGCGAGGGAGCAGGGAAGGGCAACGGACGAGGGACAGAAGGGAGGTGACACAAGGCACAGCTGGCTGCCAGAAGGCAGTGGGACCTTCAAGAAGGAAGTGCTCCCCAGCCTCCTTCCTCCACCTCGGAGTAAGGGGTCAGCATGGCTCCCTGACTGGCTCGAGGTCCTGGATACATCCGGCCAGGATGCGGCTTCCTTCTCATCAGCAGGAAATTGGTTTGAAAACCAACATCTTGGGGTCTCCAGGAAATGAGAAGAAATCAAACTTTTAATTAGTTTATTTTAGGAATAGATAACACAGGCACATTGTTCGAAATCCAGAAGGTAGAAAAGGGTGACAACTGCCCCGTTCCTCTTCCACGGCCCCCCCACCTTGCTACCTGATCTTCATGTCCTCCGGGAAACAGTCGAGGCAAACGGGAGCCTGCAGACACAGAGACAGTCTTTTAAAATTCGTTTCATTTTATTTTGTGAGCCGGGATCTCCCTGTGACACCAGGCTGGCCTCAAACTCATGACAATCCTCCTGCCTCAGCCTCCTGAGTGCTGGGATGACAGATATGCACCGCCGTGCCTGGATACTGTTGTCCATTTTAATGACTGTATAGTAGTCCACCTTTTGGACATACAGACCGCTCCTGATTTGTGATGATTCCACTTAGGATTTTTTTTTTCTTTATGATCATGTGAAAGGGATCCATAGAAACTTCTACCGAAACAATTCACATTTTCAATCTTGATCTTTTCCCAGGCTGGCAGTATGTGATCTGAGACTCCGTCTGGGCCCCTGTTCACTGATATTCTACAGTGCTATGGGTTGCTAAGCTATGTGCTGCAGGTTACATGCATTAGAAGTATTTCCAACTTACGATCGGTTTACCAGGATATGAACCTTTTATAAGATGAGAGTCCTATGCACTATGATTTGTTGTTTGTTTGTTTTCTGGTACCGGGGATCGAACTCAGGACCTTGCACCTGCCAGGCAGGTGTAGTGCCACTGAGCTAAATCCCTGACCCTGGTTTGTTTTTTTTTTTGTGGTAGGATCTCAAGATGTTTCCCAGGCTTTCCCAAGCTCGTAGGCTCAAGCAATCCTCCTGTCTCAGCACCCTGAGTAGCTGGGACTACAAGTGCGAACCGCCATGCCCAACTGCGAGGCTTTTCAAAAAATGCATAGTTAAAGAATATAAAGTGAACACCTATGTAGCCATCCTCCAGACCAAGAAATTAAACATCAAGACTTGGGAGGCAGCTCAGTGGTATGACCCTTGCCTAGTGTGTGGGAGACCCTGGACTGGGACCCCAGCACCAAAAAGGAAGGAAGGAAGCTAGAGGGTTCCTTGCACACCAGGCCAGGGCTCCCAGTGAGCTGTACCCCTCCCCCGTTTTTGAGGCAGGGTCTCACTATGTAGCCCAGTCTGGCCTCGAACTCAGGGTGATCCTCCTGCCTCAGCCTCCTGCGCACTGAGATGACTGGTGTGCACCACCATGCCTGGCTCCTTGCTTTGTTTAGATGCATCTCTAACCATACAGTTTAGCCTTTCCTTCTTTTTGTTGTACTGGAGATCGCACCCCGGGCCTCAGACACATGGAACAAGGGCTCCTCTGCCCAGCTGTGTCCTAGCTCTCTGCTGGTCTTCATCCTAACCAGAGGAGGAGAACGGTGGTGTCAGCACCCCCACGGCTCCTGCTTCTCTCTGTCCCCCTGCCCTACAGATGCAAGAGGCCCTGCTGCGAGGCGTCTGGGTGCTTCCAGGCTTCAGGAGACAAACCGGGTGGAGTCACCGAGACGTGGCCATCTGCACACAGGCAGGCGACCGTGCAGAGTGGAGCCTCTCAGCTCCGGAACACAGGAGGGCCGGCCGCTAGCAGGGGACGGGCAGACTCGCCGTGCCTGCCCACCCTCTTTGGGACAGTGCCGCTTCCCCACTCTGCGGCGGGGATGGGGACCCTGGAGTGGGTGGCCCTGTGTCCCATGGGCTGACAGGGGGCCAGCGCCAGGCACACGGGATGCGGCTGCTGTCCCCGGGCTGGGCCCTCGGAGGAGACCGCGACCCCGCACCG
>NW_022900939.1:5525232-5526626 GCF_012274545.1 Fukomys damarensis | reverse complement strand
GCGCTCCCGTCCTGGCCCGCGGTGACAGCCGTCCCGGCCACGGGCTGGGAAAGCTGACCCGAGAGCCGAGCTGGCCGCGCAGCGATGGCCGTCTCGCAACTTCCTCTCCGAGTTGAGACACAGGGAGAGAGGCTGGGCCCCCAGGACCCCGAGCTGTGGTCATGGCCCTGGGCGGTCGTGAGCATCGGGGCCATCAACAAGCGTCCCCAGGGTCTCCTCGGGCGTGGGGCGGCCCTACCCTCAACACCTGCTCACGGGGGACAGAGGGTGACAGCCACCACAGGAGCCATGCTGGGGGGTGACGGTCGGTGGGGGTCACAGAGGGGCCAGCGTGGTAGGAAAGGGCCAGACTGTCACTCCTGGGGGCTCTTCTTCCTTCCTTCCTTTCTTTTGCTTTTTGTTTTGTTTCTTTCTCTCTTTGTTTTTTGAGACAAGGTCCTGCTATGTAAACCAGACCAGCCCTGAACCCACTATGTAGCCCAGGCCGGCCTTGAACTTGCAGCAATCCACCTGCCTCAGCCTCCCAAGTACAGAGCAAGTACCATGCCGGCTTTCAGGTCCCTTTGAGAAGACCCTGGAGACAGGTGGGGGGCAGCTTCGCAACAGGGTGGGAGGGAGTCTCAGCAGGGGTGTGGGCAGCCAGCCTAAGAGGGGCAGTCAGACTGTGGCTGTGGGCTCACACTTCACTGGGATGGTTGGAGCACGTATACTCTCACCCCGGTTCCACGTTGGGGATGACATCATCCCCCTGGCACAGACAGGCGATTAGGCCTCAGTAGCTTGAACCAGGCACCCTGAGAGGCAGGCCTGTGATCCCAGCACTGATGGAGGCTGAGGCAGGAGGACCACGAGACCAGCTCAGCCTGGACAACCTAGTGACTTAGTGAGATGCTGTCTCAAAATACAAAAAGGAAGGGGCTGGGGATTTAGCTCAGTGGTTCCACCGCCTGCCTCGCAAGAGCAAGGACCCGAGTTTGATCCCCGGTACCCCCCGAATGTGCAGGCCTGGGGCTCAGTCCTTCATGGGTGGGGGCCGAGGTTGCTCGTGACTTAAGCTCGGCCTTCCGGGGCCCAGGGCAGTTGACCCTGGGCAACAGGCAGCTGGGCCCGGCCCTGGCTAGGTACACATGGGAAGGGGTGGCCTTGGCCAAGTCCCACCGTGCCCTGCTCGCGCTCTCTCTCCAGTGTCTGAAGCCGCAGCCCCCCAGACACCATCTTACAGACGCCAGAAAGGAGGCCTCGGCCCAGGACCTCTGGGTCTCCCTCAGGCTACCCCTCCGCTCCCACAACCTGGCTCTGTCTCTGGCCTGCCCCGCCAGCCTAGGCCTCTTGAGTCCTGGGGCCGAGATTGGGGCTCCTGCTGACCAGGCTGAGGCCGGTGCTCACCTCCCGCC
>NW_022900939.1:5522564-5525135 GCF_012274545.1 Fukomys damarensis | reverse complement strand
CCACCCACAGCGACTTCCGCCCGCCACCACGGCAGCCCACACCCGGCCGCTCACCCAGCACGGTGCCCCCACTCACGGCCGCCACCCCTGCTGTCTAGACGCCCTGGATCTCTGCCCATGGCCAGGCCGGCTGTGCGCGCCCAGCCCGCTCCTTCCTCTCCCAGGCTCCACAGGACACCAGGCAGCCGAGGGCCAGAGAGTGGACGTGTAGAACCCTTCACCTGCGTACAGCCAGCCTGATTAGTGCACGTTCCCCTCCCCGTCAGCCTCGCCAAAGCTCCCGGAGCTCTGCGGAGATGGGAGCGCAGCTCTGAGGCCCAGATTCGAATCCTGTCCCCACCCTTGAGTTCACTGGCTGTTCGAGCCGCAGAGTCCACATCTGCAAAACGGAACAACAGGCCTGCTGCCTGGGCACGAGGGCTGGATGGGAGAGCAACGTGGCACATGGGGGCCGCGAGAGGCACACCTGGTCCTCAGCCCCAGAGCCCACAGGCCTGCTCGCAGCCTCTGGGGAGGCTGTTCGGGACCCGGGGGGTCCCAGGCTCTACATCCCAGCCTTGTCTGCCAGACAGGCCCAGGGCCAAGGCCAAGAGGCTCTCTCCCTCTTGGAAGAAGGCCAGACCTGGGGAAGGGTGAGCAGTACCCTTTGAAAAAAATAAGGAAAACTAAGACTTGTTGAGCCCCCACCATGGGCTCTGGGCGTTGCTCTTTGGTTTGGTTTGGTTTTTTGAGTCAGGATCTCACTATGTGGTTCAGGCTGACCTCAAACTCTTGGCAATCCTCCTGCCTCAGCCTCCTGAGGGATGGGACTGTAGGCGTGCACCTCCACACCAGCACTGATAGTCTTTCTTTATGTAGCCCAAGTTACTCTCAAATGGGAGACCCTGCTGCCTCAGCCTCCCTGCCTGGCTCTAGCATGTTGTTCCGTCCCCAACCCTGTGGGCAGGAATTACCCCCACTTTACACATGGGAATCGGAGTGCTATCCCTCCTGCCTGGGCCGGATCCGGATTTGACCTGGCTGGTCTCACCCGGAAGCCTACACTCAGCCCAAAGCCACTGCATGTGGCCAAGGTCTGTGTGCAGGACCAGCAAGGGTGGCACCTCGGGTCCGCAGGGCCCAGGCCAGGGCAGAGTTGCCCAGAGGTACCAGGTAGAAGTCAGGTGGCCCAGGGCACTGGCAGTGGGAGGCCAGGCCCGGAAGGGGTTAAGGATTCTAGGGCCTGAGTGAATCACAGGCTCCACAGCCAGCAGTGGAAATTCCCTGTGCATGGCATGTGGTCACCCAGAAAAGGGAAACGGTGCTTTTCGGAGCTGAGGACGGCGGGGGCCAAAGCCTGGGAGCAGACACTTGCAGGCGTGGGGCTGGGGAGGGAGGCCTGGCCTGTGGATCTGTTCAAGTGTTAGGTAGGAAGGGGAGATGAGGAGGCACCAGGTTGGGCCTGGGACTTGTCATGCTATGGTGTGTCCATGGGCCTTGAGGGATGGATAGGAGTTCCCCAGGCCCAGAATAAGAGACTCTAGGCCATGAGAACTTCGAAGCCAAGGCATGAGAGTATGAGTCATCATGGAGCGCCTATCCACCCTGCTATTGCTGGAAAACTCCTTCCCACCCCTCGGAGCCCAGCCCTGGGAGTATCTATCTATCTAGGCAGCACGTGTTGTTCTCTGCAGCCCTAACCCTCCATTTCTCTTGTTCCTCCTTTTTTGAGACAAGTCTCGCTATGTAGTTCAGGCTGGCCTTGAATTCCCGGCAACTGTCCTGCCTCAGCCTCCCCAGTGGGATGATAGGTGTGCGTCACTGTGCCTCTGTGCTCGTCTGCAATCCCTGTAGGTCTGTGTGGTCCCCGAAGGCAGAAGCTGAGTCCTAGGCATGAGCCACCGGCACCCAACACGTGCTACCCCATCAGTGCAGTCTCCGACTTAGAGTCTGAGGCTGAGGCAGGGAGGTGTCCCGGGGAAGGGATGGGCAGGCTGGTGGGAGACCCTGGGGTACATGGCCGGCTTCCTGCTGAGCTTTGGGGAGCTCTGCCCAGGCCCTGCCCCTGTGCTGGCCACTGCCATCCTCCCGGGAGGGAGACAGAGGCACAAGACAGCCCCAGGGGCAGTGGCAGGGAGACAGAGGGCACGAAGCTCTGACTTCCCCAGTCCAGAGCCTCTGGCTGTGTGGCCTCAGGCACAAGGCTCTCCGAGCCTCAGTTTCTCCTTCATGACAGAGCGGTTGGAAGGGGCTTCTCTGGAGGCCAGAACAGACGGATGTGAACGTCCCCCCGACAGAGGTGAAAGGGACCGACTACCATCAGGGACACCCGAGCCTCCCGCTGTGTCTCTGGGGCCTCCTTAGTCCACGCCTGCTGTCCCTGCACCACACGGGACCCCGGGACCCACACGGGACCCCAACAGATTCCACAGGCCGTGCCGTGAGGGCCCAGATGCAGACCGCCCAGCTCTCCAGACCCCCACACGTCCACCACCGAGGTCCAACCGGGCCCAGCAGTAGGGTGCGGCAGCGGCCTGGGCGGCACGAAGGGGAACCGAGAACGGCGGCAATGGGGCTCGGCGGCCAGGGTGG
>NW_022900939.1:5518268-5522192 GCF_012274545.1 Fukomys damarensis | reverse complement strand
TAGCTGCCGGCTCCGTGAGGGCGGGCGGGATGGGCCAGTCCCTTGGTGGCCGGTGTCCAGGAGGCCTAGGGTTCGGGGAGGGGACAGATACTCAAACCTGGGCCTCCAGGGCCCCAGGGGTGGCCAGCCCGGCCAGCTGCCGCCGGAGGGGGACTCTGACGGCCCCGCTCTGGGCAGCCCAACCTGCGGTCCCTGAGGGAACACAGCTGGGCTGAGGAGCTGAGAAGTTGGTGACTCGGGCACGGGGCTCATTTATTTATAACCGGGTCTCTGTGGCCACCGCAGCTGCCAGGCCTGCCAACTCAGCACTCGGGCAAGGACTCGGGCTAGGACCGGTCCCTGCACTGTGACAGGGGGGTCTTGGGATGGAGGTGGTGCGTCCAAGGCTCTGCGACCCAGGCAGTGCCTGAACTCCACGAGTGGACGGACAGGCCAGTTCCAGGGTGCGGGCCCGGCCTCGCTGCAAGAGGCCGGTGCCGTCAGCAAACAGAGCCAGAAGCACAGTCATCCCCTTCCCTGACTGCAACATCAGCTTAAAACCGAAACAACAGATCCGGGAAGAGGCCGTGCCCATCCCAGCCCGGCCCTGCAGACCCTCTAGGCTCTGTCCCTGGGCCCACAGGAGGCCCGGCCCTGCCCTGCCCCACCCAGGCTCCTGCCCAGACCCCGTGCCAGGGCCAGGCCCTTTGCTAGGGTTCGCAGGGGACAGCCGTTCTTAGCTTTCTGCTGCACTTGGGCCTCCTGGATGGACGCGTCACCCTTCCCGGCTCTCTGTCCATCAGCACCCTGTCTGTCCAGTCTGGTCCCGGCTCTCCCACCGTAAGGCCTGGTTCCGGTCTGGTGCCTGACCCTCAGCCCCTCTTCTGCCAGTCACCTCCACCCCTCCGCTGAGGGGCTCAGCCCGTGTCAGCCTGAGTGTAGGCTCCTGGCACGCAGGGCTCAGTGGTTGGAAGTAGGGAAGAAATGGGCGAGGGACTTTACATCACAGTGGCCATGATACCCCACAGAAAAAGGAAACCGAGGCCGGAGTGGGCCGCCAGGGCCAGCAGCAATCAACAAGGGAAGGTCAGGCTGCAGCCGGAGCCACATGCCTGAGACTCTGCCTGGGCCTGGGTTTGCTGACAGACCACCCACGGGGCCAGTGCCACGGCCCTGCCAGGCTCTTGCTCTTGGTGGCAGCTATTGATGAGGCAAGGACGGGGCTTGCGTGGGGGGACTTGGGTCATCGCCCGCCAGGTCTGGGCCTGGGGGTGGCGGGGTCAGGCTGCCCAGCCCGGAGCCACCCTGGCTGCAGCTGCCCTGTTTCCACATCGGCAGCAGCAGGGCCGGCGCCTGAGAAAACAGGAAGCGCCCGGCCACCACAGGAAGTGTGTGCACGCCGCCTCCCACCCCCGGCCCATTGCAAAACGCCAACAGCCCCATTACCACAGGCACCGCACAGGGGCTGGGGCAACGCGGGGCTGGACACAGACTCTGGCCCTGGCGCCTGGGCCAGACCTGGGGAGGGGGATTCCCCGCCACCACCCAGAGGACCCCAAGACTCTGGGCCTCATGCCTCAGGCCTTCTGCCCTCCCAATTCCAGCCCAGTGCCCCACTGGCCAGAGCCTGGCCTATGTTGGCCACCCTTCCTCAGGAGGTGGGGTCAAGGGTCACAGAGAAGCCATCTCTCTGACCTTGGCATTTGCGGGTACTTTCAGCCTTCAGACCCTGACAAGGCCCCATTCCCAAGCCACGCTGAGGCCGTTGGCCCAGGGTGAGCCACCCCAGGGCCCCAGGGAGCCACTGCTGTCAGAGCCACACCTGCCACTCGGCCAGCCCTGTCCCCTCCTCCCTGCTGCCCGCTCACCTCTCTGTGCTGGCCCCCGAGCCCTGGCCTCAGGAGGAGCCGGGAGCAGCAGGCCAAGGCCCGGCGCCTGGGGACGCCTGTGTTCCTCCAGCCCCGGGGGACAGCAAGGAAAAGAGAAGAGAGTAGAGCATTTCATGGCTATAATAAATCAAAGGGGGAAGTCGGAGCAGGAGAAATAAGAAACTTCCCTAGCCTGGGCACAGGGACCTGCCAGGCAGCAGCCCCCAGGGTGCCCTGTAACTGCCCTCCTTCCTCCTGCCTCCCTGGCCAGTGCCCAGGTCTCGCCTGTCAGGAGAACCCTCCTTCCCGTGTCCCCGGGGCCAGGCCTGAATCTCTGGGGCCCAGGAACCCCCAGGCTGTAAGCTGCTGGCAGAGCGGTGCCCCTCTATGCCAAGGACTTCGGGATAGGAGTGAGGCAGCCTGGGGGTGCTGCGCGGTGAGCTGTCAGTAGACAGGGGGAGGATGAGGGGCTGGCCCTGAACTGTAACAACGGGCTCACTGTCCCTGCTCTTCCCCAACCCTGGAGCTTAGGGTCTGCCGCGTGGCACAGGCGCAGATGTAAGCAGGTGTGTCTACCTAGAGGTGCCACCAGGAAGAAGGCCAAGAGAAGAAACTCTTTAAAAAGGGAGCCCCCGTATTAAAGAGGATGCAAGCTTGTACGAGGTTTTAAAATAAAACAAGAAATGTCAAAGCTGGGTGTGGTGGCACACGCCTGTCATTCCAGCACTCAGGAGGCTGAGGCAGGATTGCTTAAAAGCTGAGGCCAGCCAGAACTGCAGAGCAACACTGTGTCTCAACAAAACAAAAGAGAAATTCTAAAAAGTGTTGGCTACTTTGGGGGACCACTCCGAGCCTGCTCCTCCGCTGTGCTGTGGGGTACACGGCCGCGGGCTCCAGACGCCTCTACTGGAGCTCACCTGAGCTGGCGAGGCCCCCTCACTCCAGCTCTCGGCTGCCACTGTGAACCACAGCTCCTCCCGCCCCGGCCTCCTGGTGCCACTTCTACATGGCTGCCACCCTGCAGCTCTGGGAGACAGTGGCCACCACCAGGGGCCCCCAAGCCTCAGTTTCCTCACCAGAGGGCCAGGAGCGCCGCAGGAAAGGAAGTGAAGCCGCCGGAGACCCAGAGCGCACGGCAGCCTGTGACCTGGACAGCGCCTGGCCTCTCCCAGCCTCTTTCCCTAACTGGAATACAGGTGTCTTGGGGATAGAGCCTCGGGCATCCTGCCACCTCCAGAGCCCCACTTCCTCCCTCCCAGCCCCACCTGCCACCTCTCAGAACACCTGGGCCCCTGGTCCTCACCCTGCCTGTTTGGGCGGGTGCTGCAGCCCGGCTTGTCAGCCCTCAGCCAGTTCAAACCCAGCCCACAGACGCCACTCGTGGCTAGAAAGAGGCGGCTCACACCACAGAGCAGAGCCTTGGGGCCTTGAAGTCCCAGCCCCGGCAGGCTCAGGTGCGTGAGCGCAGAGGGTGAGGCCGGGGGCCTGCACAGCAGAACAGTGGGGCACCATCCAGGGGCAGCGTCCCAGCTCTGCAGCTATGGTGGGCTGCGCCATGGGGAGCCTGGACCCCTGTATGGGTGCAATGAGCCCCATGGGCCTGAGACAGCACGGAAGGGAAACCAGACTCCCACAGCCAGGGGCTGGCCCCTTCCACACACTTCCTGCTGGGTCGCTGTCCCTCCTGTGTCACAGGTGACAAGCCCGCGAGGGAGACCCAGCCAGGCCCTCTCCTCCTAGCACCTGTGCCCAGGTGGCTCGCGGTGCAGCACTCGCCAAATGCTGGCCGCCCTCGCTCCCCGTTGGAGACAGAGCACTGCCTGGCTATGCTGGGAGCTGGGGATAGCAGTAGCCGCCTCCAGGAAGGAGAGAGAAGAAGGGTGCAAGCCCTTCCTGGGGCTCCCCAGTAAGGCACAGCAGGGGCGGGCGGGGAAGAGTCAGGAGGGTGCGGCAGGGTTGCGGGTACCCACAGTCTTCTGTCCCCAGCAGCCCCGGTGCGCCGGGGCTCCCACCCCACTTTCCAGCACAGGTCACCGAGGCGTGACGTCCCCCTCTCCCGAGTCGCCGTCCACAGGCG
>NW_022900939.1:5514373-5517724 GCF_012274545.1 Fukomys damarensis | reverse complement strand
CTCCCTCCGGCCCGGACTCGGCGGGGACCACGGCCCGCTCCCGCGCGCAAATCCCGGAAACGGCCGCGTGCCCGCGATCCACGCCGGGGGAGACAAGAATGAACGCGCGAGATTCATTCCCACCGTGTGCGCCACGCGGCCGCGGAGGTGGGCGGCCCTTTGGGTCACACAGTGTCACGGTGAGTCAGTCCCGCGGTGCGGGGCGACAAACACCCCGCGGCTCCCAAAGGCAAATACCTTTTGGCCAAGTCCAGAGCCCAGCCGGACCCTACCTTTACAAATAACAGCGTTGGCGCCTTCCCTGTGCTACTTCTGCTATTAGGAGATGACCTTACCCACCGAAGGGACAAAAGTAGGTGTTGGGAAATTATGAGAACTCAGAAAATGTAGTTGGTTTAAAAGGAATACATAAAATAATCTGCCTTCTCCTACACTATAAATAGTTCAAAATATATCGGAAAATATACTATTCATAATATCCGAAAAAATTGCTGGACATGGTGGCAGACACCTGTAATCCCAGCACTCAAGAGGCTGAGACAGGAGGGTCACTGAGAGTTTGAGGCCAGCCTAGGCTATATACTGAGTTCAAGGCCAGCCTGAATTATTGAGCGAGACCCTGTCTCAAAAAAAAACAAACCAAATCAAACAAAAATACCCACAAAAATGTAAATTATCTAGAAGTAAACTTGTTAATAATTATGTAGGGGGCTGTGGATTTAGCTCAGTGGTTCCACTGCCTGCCTCACAAGTGCAAGGTCCTGAGTTCGATCCCTGGTACCAAAAAAAAACAAACAAAATAATTATGTAGGGCCAGGCTTGGTGACACACATCTATAATCCCAGCTACTCAGGAGGCTGAGGCAAGAGGACCAAAAGTTCTAGGCCAGCCTGGGGATCTTAGAGAGGGCTGGGATGTAGAAAAGACCAACACTAACTGAATATTGTCTAGGTGTACTCAGAGATGTGAGGAAACTTTTTTTTTTTTTAAAGATCTGAGAGTGACGACACATACCTGTAACCTCAGCTACCTGGGAGGCTGAGGCAGGAAGACTGAAAGTTCTTACTGCACAATTCAGTAAGACTGTTCCAAAATAACATAAAAAGGATTGGTTCTGTGGTAGAGCACGTGCCTAGCATCGTGCGTGAAGCCCTGGTTCCATCCACACACACACAGGACCTATCATCACGCTCAGATTTCCCCAAGCAGGAGTCAAGGAGATGGGATGGGGGAGGGGTGACCCACGAGGAAGTACAGAAATTAAAGAAACTGGGCGTGGTGGTGCTCACCTGTGATCCCAGCGCTCAGGAGGCTGAGGCAGGAGAATCCCAAGTTCAAGCCTGGCCTGGACAACTTCATGACTCACCAAGACCCTGTCTCAAAATAAAAGATGAAAAAGGGCTAGAGGCGCAGGTTAGTGAGTAGGCCCTAGGTTCAATCCCAGAACCACCAAAAATAAAGTGAAAAGGAAATAAACCCTGCTCACCGGTGCCCTGCAAACAGGAGACAGCCCAGCCCGGCCTTCCATGCAGCTCTTCTTTTCATCACTTTAACGTGGTTTTTACACCAAGGCACCGGTGCACGGAGAGGACAGTAACAGATACCCTGTCCGCGTGAAGCTCCCCTCCATCAGGAGTAACTCTAGGTGCTGTGTTCATTCATTGAACCCTCACAACAATCCAACACAGTGATGAACTTTGTGGGAAAGGAGACTGAGGCATGGGGGGTTAACTCATTTCCCCCAGGAAGCAGGGTACCAGAATCTTACTGTCTTAACCACCAAGCCAGACCAGAGAGAGACAGACAGAAGCACAAACAGATACAAGGGCAGAGACAGACAGATCTCATAGCTATATATATGTGAGATCTTATAGCTATATGTTTTGTGCATGTAGATGCATACATTTATATAACTGGGCTGGGGATTTAGCTTAGTGGTTCCACCACCTGCCTCTCAAGCACAAGGACCCAAGTTCAACCCCTGGCACCCCCCAAAAAAAAGTGAATTTATGTAACCTGCTGGGTATGATGCTGCACACCTATAATCCCAGCACTCAGGAGGCTGAGGCAGGAGGATCACAGTGAGTTTGAGACCAGCCTGCGCTACATAGCAAGATCCTGTCTTCAAAAAAATGTTTATTCAACTGCCTCATTATTATTTTTAGTATGTAGTTAAGTTTACTGAAGATTGAGGAGCAGCCTCAGGACTGGGCAGAAGGGCGAAGTGGGCAAAGGAAGAGCTGAATTATTGCCAGGGTAATCACATCCTCATGTCTTTCAATATATATTTTTTTCAGTACCAGTGATCCCTGATCGAACCCAAGACCTTGCGCCTGCCAGGCAGGTGTGGCACCACTAAGCTACACCCGTGGCCCTAATCTCCTTCAACATTTATCATTTCCGGGCCAGGGATGTAGCTCAGTGGCACTGCACCTGATGAGCAAGATCCTGAGTTCGATCCCCAGTAGTGGGAAAAAAAATTTATCATTTGCATTAGGAGCCTACAGACTCTTTTCTAGCTCTTTAAAATATATAAGAAGCTGAGTGATGTGGCAGATGCCTGTAGTCCCAGCTACGCGAGGCTGAAACAGCATCGCTGGAGCCCAGGAGTTGAGACCAACCTGCGCAACGTAATGAAATAGATATGGAATCACCGTAACCTACGCTCACCTACTGTGCTGCCCACTCTCCCTTCTTTCTCTCTGCTTCTGTTTTGGGGGCTCCCTCCATCTCCCTCTCCCGTTACCTTCTACTCTCTACTTAGTGTTTCCATCTCCAAGACAGCTTTCTGCACTTGGCTCAGGGTCCAGCCCCATCCCCAAGCTGCTTTTTTTTTTTTTTGAGACAGGGTTTCCCTATGTAGCCCAGGCTAACTCACAACGATCCTCCTGTCTCAGCCTCCGGAGTGGAAATGCTGGGATCACAGGTATGGACCACCAAACCCGCCTGAAGGTCAGTTTCTTAAATCCGCTAGTCTGCGGGTAGGAATCCCAGGCCGACTGAGAAGAGAGGGCAGGGAGTGAAAAGTCTGCCCGCGGCATTTCAGCGACCTGGCCCATCCCTCGCCCAGAGCCGGGAATGCTGACAGTACTATTATGAAATCATTTGCGTACTATGAAGTGCTTTGCATACGAGGGCACGATCTGCTGGCGGGGCGCATCCTAGCGGTCCCGCGCAGAATCCCGGGGTCTCCCCCTTCTCCGGGAACCTCACGAGGGCTTCCACTCGGACACGGGCGGAGCTGCGCGCCTGGTAGGCGGACGGAGCTGGGCCTGAGGTAGGACGAGTGCCCTCCGCGGTGGGCACAGCCCCATCCGGTCACAGCCCTGTCCCGCCGAGCACCCGGCGCCC
>NW_022900939.1:5512890-5513277 GCF_012274545.1 Fukomys damarensis | reverse complement strand
TCCTGAGGTCCCCCGGGCTGGCCGGGCGGTGGGCGCGCCGGGCCCCAGGAGCCAGGCGAAGTCACAGGTCCTCGGTGCGAATCCCAGCTCTGCCGTCCGCCACCGTGTGCGCCTAGGCTAAGGAGAACACGACGACTGGCTGAGACTCTGCACGGCCCAAGTAGATGGAACGCAGTAGGTGTTCAGGAAGCCTCGGTTGTCGTGGTAACACACTGAGCGTCCCCCAGGTCCGACGAGCAGGGCCGAGCCACCGGTGTTGGACTCCAAAGGGTTACAAGTCCCGGAGACAGTGGCCTGAGGTTCCCAGCGAAAAACCAAAGCATAAAAATAATTCGATGAGTAAGAATAAAATTCCCTCTTCTGCGGCTCCCGGGCCAGGCCCCTCCC
>NW_022900939.1:5507649-5512229 GCF_012274545.1 Fukomys damarensis | reverse complement strand
CCGGCGCCTCGCAGAGCCAGGGGTCGGACTCGCTGCCCCGGGCGCCTTCCGTCCCCTAGACCCGCTGCCCCCTTCCTGCCCCCCACATCTGGCTCTTTCTCACCCTCCTCCCTCTTGCTGTCTCCCCTCTCTTCTCAGGCGAGCTTCCCCTGCAGTCTGTCCCTCTCCCAAACTTGCGGTCCCCTCGCCTCTGATGGCCCGCTCCGCTCGGGACTTGCCCAACAGCAAGCCTGGTCCCACGGGGCTCTCCTGAGCTAAGGCCTGGAGATCCCAGTCGTGGGCATCTTTCCCCGCGCCCAGAGGCAACTCTGTTCTCTCCCTGCCTCCTCGTCAGCCCGGGAGGAAACTGAGGCAGCTCAAGGTCACAGCCAGCACAGGGCGGGGCGAACATCATTTAAACCTCACGCCTGAGTTTCCAGACTGAGCTTCCCCTTGGCCGACTCTGCCCGGGATCCCAGGCCGGGCATATTCCTCTTGGGCGGGGGGCCCTGTGCCTCCTCTGTGCCAGCCACCTGCCTTATCCCTCTCTTCTCATCCGCCCATCTGTGATGGGGGCGGTACCCGATCCCCTCCCGAGGGACAAGGACTCCGGGGATCGCCCACAGACAGCTCAAAACACAGAGAACCAAGTGAACCCCTCTCAGAAGCCTGTGTTGCACATTTGTGAGGCTTCTCCAGACTAAAGAATCCTTTGGTCCCGGTCCCACCTCTGTGCCCCAGGGACACTGGCTCATTTCCCAGGACTGGGCTTTGATGGTCCTGTCTAGCGTCGCTGCTTTTCCCCTCCTGTGTCCACGGGTGCCGCCCCAACAGCTTAGACCGCCCTGCTCTCGGTGTCTGGGGACCCTGACTGGGGCATAGCCTGGCACCAAACCTCTCCTGGCGGCCTGTGCAGCCGTCTGGGCCAGGCCTGCTGGTGGCTGGAGGGAGCCAGCCAGCGCCTCACCCAGTCATTAGGGAAAGTTTAGCCCCAGGCAGTCGCCGACACAGTCTAGAGCTGGCTCAGAAGGAAAAAATGTGTGGCGCTTATGCCCACCAGGTGGGTGGGTGCCGAGGCTGCCTGGGTGTGGGTGGGGAAGCCACGTGTCTGGAGCAGGTGTGTAGGCAAAGCTGGCCGCCTGCCTCAGTGGCCTCTGTGTTTTTCAGCACGTGGCATGCCTGGATGTCCCTGCCCCGGCTGTGGCATGGCTGGCCGAAGGCTCCTCTTCCTCGCCACCCTGGCCCTGCAGCTGCTGGGGAGGGTCGGGGGCTCCCAGCCAGCCCTCCAGAACCGGGGGGCCGCAGCAGCCTGTCGTCTGGACAGCAAGGACAGCGAGTCCTGGGGGGCCCTGCTGAGCAGCGACAAGCTAGACACCTGGGTCTGCTCCCTTCTCGGCTCACTCATCGTGGGGCTCACCGGGGTCTTCCCACTGCTTGTCACTCCCGTGGAGATGGGGACCATGCTGCGCTCAGAAGGTGGGTGGCTGCCGTGCCAGCCAGCGGGGGCGGGGGTCACAGTATGTCTGAGATGGGGGTGGGTCACCTTGGTCCCGTGGGCACCTGGTGCATGTTCACTGTCAGGAAACGCTCACCAGACTCTTTTCTTCTTCTTGGTATTAGGGATTGGACCCAGGGCCTTCACACTGAGCTGCATCCCCAGCTTGTATTGTCTTGTTGTTGAGGTAGAATCTCCCTCTGTAGCCCAGGCTGTCCTTGAACTCTCAGCAGTTCTCCTGCCTCAGCCAGGATTACAGGTGTGCATCACCACGCCCGGCTTCACCAGACCCCTTGTGAACAGGGTCTACCAGGCTAGCTGGCTGCCAGTCCTGGCCCTGCCATCACAAGCTCAGTAGCACAGAACAAGCTACTTACCTTCACTCAGCTTCAGCCTCCCAGGCTTAGAAATGGGGCTAATAGGAGCAGGGGTGTGGCTCAGTGGCAGTAAAAGGCTTGCTTGGCACATGCAAGGCCCTGGGTTCAACTCCAGCACCCCCCTGTTGGGCATCTTAAACACATCTGCCTCACAGGCATCCACACGGAGGGTAAGGGTACAAAGCCACAAGCACAGCCCTCTCCCTTCTGTTCTCTGCCTCCCTTGGGCAGGGCTGCCTCAGGAGGGGACCTGGAGGGGACCTGTGTGCGACCGGGCACAGGCAGGGACTTCCCTTGTTCTCACACCATGTGCGTCCTAGGGAGAGGCTATGCTGGCCAGGCCCAGGCTGTTAGGAGCACCCTAAGGCTGTCACAAGGGAAGCACAGGCACGCAAGTCATGAGGCATGGAGTGGCAGCTTCTCCGGAACCTCACCTCAGCTGTCCTGTCAGATTGAGGGCTTGCATGAGGCACCCACAGAGCCCTTCCAAATCTGTGCTGCGAGCCTTCAGACTCCCCATGTCCCCGCCACTTTTCTGTGATGGTGGCTGAGAAGAAGTTTCCATTGAATTAGCACTCTATTGTCATTTATTTCCCCCCAGATCCTATTTACAGACAGGGAAACTGAGTCTCAGAAGTTGTCTGCAGCTCACTAGCTGGTGGCTTTGGGAGCTGGGACCTGTGGGGCCAGCCCTGTCTCCAAAGTAGGCTGCAGCAAGGGCCCCAGCAGGCTGTGAGGGGTTCTTGCTGGGCACCCAGCCCTTGCTGGCTAGCGGGGTGGGGCCCAGAAGAGCCGCAGCTGTGTCCGGCCTTGAAAGACTGGCCAGCTGCTGGAGCCGGCAGAAAGCCCGGTGAGCCCGGTGGGATAGAGGTGACGCCAGGGGTCCCAGCTGCTCAGTCCCCAACCCCCACCCTCCCATGCAGCCGGGGCCCAGCGCCTGAAGCAGCTGCTCAGCTTCGCCTTGGGGGGCCTGCTAGGCAACGTATTCCTGCACCTGCTTCCCGAGGCCTGGGCCTACACGTGCAGTGTAGGTGAGTGAGGCCCTGGCCGCCTGAGGGCAGAAGTGGGCACTGCTGCCTTCGCCCAGCCCTGGTCTCAGCCCTGCAGCGGGAAGAGGGATCTGGGAGAATCCGGCAGGGCACTTGCCGGGGAGGGCTCGCTGTGCTGCACCCAGTGCCCTGGCCTTTGTGGCCATCCTGAGCCAACAGCCCTGGCCTCGGCCCCTGTCACTGCCCAGGGCCAGGCTCTGGTGCAGGCCCTGGCTTGGCATGGCGCATAGTGCTCCCTTGCAGGAGGTGAGGGACAGAGCCTGCAGCAGCAACAGCAGCTGGGGCTGTGGGTCATTGCTGGCTTCCTGACCTTCCTGGCTTTGGAGAAGGTGTTCCTGGACAGCAAGGAGAAGGAGGTGTCCAGGCAGGTGAGCCCAGCCCCAGCGCCTGAACCCCAGTGGGTGACACCAGGGCCTGGAGGCCCAGGTTCTTAGTTAAGCCCTTAAAAAAGGAGTCTTCCCACGTGCAAGTTCCTGAGTTCAATCCCTGCTGCAGACAAAATCGGCCGTGTTGAGGGTGGTATGGCCGTAGACAATCCCTGGTACAGGAAAAAAAAACAACTGTAAAAGGGGGTTTCCTGGCCTTTTGCCCAGGAGCACTGAGGGTGGCAGCTGCTCTGCCAGAGGACAGGAACAGTGACAGCAGCACAGGCCGAGGGCATGCTGAGTTGGGGGCGCTGGCTCTGTGGTCAGCAGAGGTCCAGCCCAGCTAGAGATACCATTTATCCTGTGCATCTTGCCCTCCTGGGTCTGCCCTGGCCAAGCAGGGTAATCTAATGTCGCCTCCCTCTCCTCCCGGCCTTAGGCCTCCAGCAAAGATTCCACTGCTGCTGCGCTCAACGGTGGCCACTGTCCGGTCCGGCTGGCGGCACAGCCCAGCCTGAACAGTGCGGTCCGGAACTTCAAAGTGAGTGGCCCCACAGTGCCCCTCCTTCAGCCACCAGCCAAGGGGCCCGCTCAGCCCAGCTCAGCCAGCTCTCTCCCCTCCCCAGGCCAGCGGCTATCTTAACTTGCTGGCCAACACCATAGACAACTTCACCCATGGGCTGGCTGTAGCCGCCAGCTTCCTCGTGAGCAAGAAGGTGAGTGGGCCGGGCAGGCAGCCACAGGTGTTTCGGGGGCACCAGGGCACTTGCAGTGATCAGTTGGTTTTGCTCCAAACCCTTCCCAGCCCTCCAGATTGCTCTCCTGAACACTGCCTTAGCCTCCTCCTCCTCCCCCAGCACTGTTGTTTTCCACCTGGTCTGTCCTAGACATTGAACCCAGTCCTTTGTATCTTTTATTTTGAGACAAGTTCTTCCTAAGTTACTAAATTGCCTAGGTGGGACTTGGACCTGGGATCCTCCTGCCTCAGCCTCCCAGAGTGCTAGGATTACACACTTGTCACCTGCACCTTTTGCCACAAGCCACACTGCTCCGTCCTTGCTGACCCCTCTCCTGGTTGGGAAGCCTCTGTCAAGCTTCCAGGCTCCCTGTGCTGCTCCTAGATGGGCCCCCAACGCCACCCCGTGCCCTCCCCTTGCTGTCTTCCTCCTCCCACACTTACACTCTGTGTAAATGCACTTCCTCAGAGGCCTCTGCCCCTCCCCAGTCCCAGTCCACTCCAGGCAGCTGGCTGCAGAGCCCAGCGGGAGCCAGCTCGGAGCAGCGCAATCACTCGTAGGGCGTGGGCTTGCGGGGC
>NW_022900939.1:5491114-5506350 GCF_012274545.1 Fukomys damarensis | reverse complement strand
CAGCGCTCAGGAATGTGGCCCGGAGGACACAGCGGTCCGCTCTCCCAGCCGCCCGCAGCCGGCTGGCGCTGTGTGGGGACGCGGCTGAGCGGGCTGCGAGGTCCTGGGACACTGGGGTGTACTCACCCGCATCTGTACATCCCCGTCTATAGATGGCACCGAATAAACACTCAGACCACGGCCTCGGCCAGGTCCCGTCTGCGCCTGTGGCAGCCCTGTCGCTGAGCATCCGAGCCCTCCCACGGACTCGGCTTCCCTCTCCTCGGTGAACCTAACAAGCCGGCCGCTGCCCGCCTCGCCCACTTTCGGTTTAATCAAGGCAGGGCAGCCCCTCACTCATCTCCAGGCCTGGCCTCCGCCGGATCAGAGCACCGTGTAAAAGCAGGCACCAGGGGGCGCTGCCCCTCCGCAAAGCCAAGGACTGTGGGCGGGCGAACAGAGCCAGCTCCCTCTAGCTGGGAAGGCTGGGCTCTGGAGTTCTAGCAGCAGAGCATTGCAAGGGCAACCGCCTAGTTGTGGCCCATCTGGCAAAGTAACTCTAGAACATCAGGGGCTGGGATTTAGCTCTGGCACCGAACCAGTCCTGCAGCAAACACAAGGTCCTCAGTTCAATTCCCAGTAGGGAGGGGACGACCCCTCATCAGCCTGGGCCTGGTGTAACCAAACAGCCCCAAGTGTAGGTCACTGGGTGCCCTGGCCCGGGCTGTGTCCGTGGGGCCAGAGTGAGCCAGGACCTCAGGGAGACCACAAAGCAGAGCTGGGGGGGCACTGGCCTCTGGGAGATCTGCACCTGCAGGCCTGCGACCATAGGGGTGGGAGAGGCGAGGGAACGGGGCGGGGGAGAACTTTGCCCCTTGCTGGCCACAGCTGAAGCTCTGGGAGGACCGTTTGTTTGGGAGCCACCAAAGCACCACAGGGACAGACACTGGCTCTGTCCTCGGGTGACAGTTGTCATCCAGGCCCAGCTGCTGTCTTACCTGTACCACAGGGTTAGCATGGGGCTTATTCTGCTAACCACGTGAAACCCCACAACCCACCTACAGCTTGCAGCCCACTAAGCCCCGGACTGACGGCCCACGCCGGGCCCAGGCTGGGTGGGGAGACTGGCCTCAGACCACGGCCCCGCCTGACTGGCTGGAAGGGCTGTCAGAGTGGACCTTGCTCAAGACTGGTTTTCAGCCAAAAGCAAGGGGAAGCCTAATGGGGGCAGATGGAGAAACAGGAAGTCCCTGAGCTGGGAAACAAGTGGGACATTTCAAGGACAAAGATCTGAAACCTGGCTTTACAAGTCGGCAAGCACTAGGGCCTGAGCTCTCAAAGGCACAAAGAAGGTAAAACACCAGGCGCGACGGCACACCCTAATTCCACCTACTCAGCAGGCTGAGGCAGGAGGATTGCAGTCAAGGCCAGTGTGGGTAGCTGTATCAAATCAAAGGCTGGGGATGTCACTCAGTGGCCTCTGACTGAGTTCCGCTTCCTTCCCTCTGGCACTGCACAACCAGGGAGCCTGGAGAGCTCCGAAGGGTGCTGGGTGGGCGAGGGCTGAAGGTGCTGGGCCCAGGCAGCAGCTGCAGTGCCCACATGACCTGGACAGCCTCACCCTGGCAACTGGTTAAGGGCCCAAGCTGTCTGGGGACAGAAGGGACCTGCCACACCATCCCCGCTCCCCCAGAGTCCAGGAAGGAGACAGGTAGTGGACGGGACACGTTTATTGCGAGGCAGGGCGCCCAGCCGGCCTACGCGTAGTACTGCAGGTTGGCTTTCTTCTTGGCCTGCACCTCCAGGATGCCCTCCATGTAGTCCTCGTGGGTCAGCTCTGTGGCCCCCCTGCGCAGTGCGATCATGCCCTGCAGTGAACAGACAGGTCTGGGGGGCTGCCTGCACCCCGAGCCCGGCCACACACCACATCCTGTCCAGGGAGGGGACAGGGCAAGAGCGGCCACTCACCGCCTCCACACACACGGCCTTGCACTGGGCTCCGTTGAAGTCATCGGTGCAGCGGGCCAGCTCCTCGTAGTTCACGTCCGGGCTGGGGAGAGGACACAGTGTGGCCTGTCACACAGCCCTGCGGTGGGCAAGACCTTGCTCACTGCCTGGACTGCGTCTGGTGTCGTCGGCCTGGCTGCTGCTCGCTCCCCTGCTGCAGGGCCTGGGCCGGGCCGGCGCTGCACTCACACTGCCACCCAACCCCACAACCCCATGAGATCGCAAGCAAGAAAAGAGGCAGGAGAGCTTGTCGCCGGCTGAAGGACATACGCATCCCCAGAACCCAGGCTGCTGGCCCCGGCTGCCCCGTTGGGGAGGGTGAGGTGCAGGTGGATCCCAGGAGCACAGCGCCCAGAATGGCCAGGTCCCCGCGGGATGTACAGGGAGCGACGAAAGGGGGCAGGGCGGGCGCGGAGCTGTGTGCGCAGCTGGGGAAGGCACAACCGGCCCACTGAGGACTGCTCACCTGACGTTCATCTTCCGAGAGTGGATCTGCATGATCCGGGCCCGAGCCTCCTCGTTGGGCATTGGGAACTCAATCTTTCGGTCCAGGCGGCCTGAGCGGAGCAGGGCGGGGTCCAGGATGTCCACCCTGTTGGTGGCTGCAATTACCTGAGGAAGGGGAGAAGCAGCAAGTGAAAGCCATGAGTGAGGCATCCACCCAGGGAGGCAGCAAGCAGACCAGAGAGGCGGCAGACACAGTTCCAATTCCAGCCCCAGCACTCGCTTGCCAGGGGACCCAAGACGGCCTGGGCAGTGACCAGCTACTCACCTTGACTTGGGTGTTGGGCTGGAAGCCGTCCAGCTGGTTCAGAAGCTCGAGCATGGTCCTCTGCACTTCCCGGTCCCCAGCCTTCTCGCTGTCAAAGCTGTGGGGCACAGGGGGCCGAGACATTGAAGCATCGGCCTGTCAGGCAGGGACTGGCCCGCAAGCTGGGCTCGGGCACAACGACTGCCACGTGAAAGGTGGGCGAATCGCCGGCAGCGGCACCAGGAGCACAGGCCTCCCTGCTGAATGCACCGCTCCAAACTGAGGGGCCTGAGGCTGGGGAGGAGGGGAGAGGGAGGCAGAGGGGACAGGGTGAGGGCAGAGGGCCAGGGGCGGCCTCGCCACGTCCAGTGTTTACACCGAGGAGCCCAGAGCAGGTGGCCCAGCAGAGGGCTGGGTGGGCTGTGTCCGTGAGGGCCTGAGGGTCCCCGTGAGGGAGGTGGCCGCCTTGTGTGTTGAGGAGCACGGCAGGCAGCTGTGAGCAGAACAGCAGGTCAGGAGCAGGCGGCCACTTAGGAGTCTGGGACCCAGAAGCCAGGGAGGGGCAGGGTGGGAAGGAGCAGCACGGCACAGCCAGCGGCCGGCCCGAGCCAGCGTCCCCAGCACCACCCACCCTACCGCTTGGTGCCAATGGCATCCAGTTCATCGATGAAGATGATGGACGGCGCTTTCTCCTTGGCCAGGGCAAAGGCGTCCCGGACCAGCTTGGCTCCGTCCCCGATGAACATCTGCACCAGCTGGGGCCCAGCCAGCTTCAGGAAGGTGGCCTGCAGGGACGTGCAGCGGCATTAGGCCGGAGGAGAGGCCCCTTGGAGCCCACCGGGGACAGCGCTGGCCCTGCCATGTCCTCTTCCCCCGCAGGGCTCATACCTTGGTCTGCGCTGCACAGGCCCGGGCCAGCAGCGTCTTCCCAGTCCCTGGCGGACCGTACATCAGCACCCCCTTTGGAGGCTGGATCCCCAAGTTCTCAAACTTCTCCTTGTGGTTCATCGGCAAGACAATGGCCTCCACCAGCTGCCAGAAGATCCGGCTAGGAGAGTGAACCCCTGAGGGCTCCCAAGGCAACCCTCCTGCTCCCAACTCGGGGATACAGGGAGCTAACCCCCCCCACACACCAGGGGTAGAAGACACTGGGTGAGCACAGTAGCCTGAGTGTCAGACCTGGTGCCGGCCCCGACATTCTGTGGCCTTGGGTGACACTGTCACCTGGGACCTGAGCCTCCCTCCTGCCACATCGCCCCGTATTTCTGCCCTGGGCTGCCAGGAGCCTGAGAGACACAGGAGGTGGACGTTCTCTACTCAGCGAGACAGAGAACTGGGAAACTCACCTCCTGAATCTGCTTGTCCAGGCCGCCGATGTCACTGTACTGCTCTGTGGGCCTCTCATCCACCTCCATGGCCTTCACCCGAGAGTCATATTCGGTGGGCAGGGTCTCCAGGATCAGGTAGGAATCTTTGTTCACACCCTGGACACAGGACAGAGCCGTAAGCTTTGCTGCAGCTCAGGGCCTACCTCACGAGCTGCTATGAGGGTACACAGAGTGAAAGCCAAACATGGGACCAGCAACACAAGAATCAAGAGCAAGCAGGCTGCCAACAGCAGGCCTGTAATCCCCAGTTCTAATCCAGCCTGGGACACCTAGTGAGACACTGTCTCAAAAATCAAAAACTAACAAGAACAAGCAAGCAGACTCTCAGAGCTGCACTGCCCGGATTTAGAAGCAAGAGGGGGCTGGGGCAAGGAAGGCCATGGCTGGCATGTATGAGAAGCACCGGAGAAAAGCCCAGCCCGGGGTCAGGCGCTGCTCACCACCAGGTCTCCTGGCTTCAGCTTTTCAGCATCCACTAACCCAATCACAGGCAGGAAGTACGTCTGCAAGAGATGACAGGCAGTCTCAGCCACTGTCCTCAGGGCCACCGTGCCTCACCCCTCGGCACCCCCACCACTGAGCCGCCTCACCTGGCGGGTAGAGGTTTTGATCACGGCACACTTGCCCTTCCTCTGAGAGTCCAGGTCAATATTGGCACCATCTTCCTCTTGGTCATTCGGGTCAACGTCCAGCAGCTGAGAAGGCAATGAGCTCAGCCCCTTGAACTCCCAGGGCCAAGAGAATCCTGACACCATCAGGGCTGGTAGACCCTACTTCACGTCTCAAATAGCCCTGAGCCTAGCAAGCGTGTGGGGGATAAGTCATGGTGATACGATCTGTTTAGGCTGAGCATGGGTGCTCACACCTGTGATCCCAGCACTCAGCAGGTGGGTGCAGGAGGATCTAGAGCTGGAGGCCCGCCTAGCCTTTGCAGCAAGTTCAAGACCAGCCTGAACTACACAGTGAAATTAGGTCTCTAACAAAACCCAAAGAGGATCTCTGTTTAGATGCTGCCTCTTTGCACAGAGTTCACCCATCCCCGGAAGGCCACCCTTGAGACTTCTGAGGTCTCTATGTTAAGAAGAGGGCCCCAGGAGGCGAAGCTGTAACATGCAGTGTGGCATCAGAATTTCCACCCCAGGCTGTCTCCAAGCCTGGGATCCCCTCTTCCCCTCCACATACACACACACCTCGATGACATTGGAGACAAGGTACGGCAGGGTCTTGTTCACTTTGATTTTCTCGCTGTTCTCTTTGATCTTGTCTTTCATGGCTTGAAGTTCATGAGTGACTCGCAACACTTCGCTCTTCATTATCTGGGATGAGGGTGGTGGAATCCGGGCTCAGCTAACTTAGGGCTCGTCAGAAGTGGGGGATCCAGGCTGCCCAGGGGACTCTCCTGCCTGTGTCTACCCAGACCTAAGGCGTTCAGAAGCCCCAGCCTGCCCATGTCCACATCCAGCACAAATCAAGACAAGAGGCAAATGTGGGGCCGGACATGTAGCTCAGTGGCACCACACCTGCCTCACAAACACCAGGTCCTGAGTTTGATCCTAAGTACTGAGTGGGGGGCGGGCGGCAAATGTAAAAAAACACCTGTTTTGGTCTTTGAGGGAGGGTACTGCTATGTAGTCCAGGCTGACCTTGAACTACATAGCCCACCTTAGCTTTGAGCTCATGGCTAACCTCCTAGCTCAGCGTCCCCAGTGCTGGGATTACAGGCTGCACCACTGACTAACTCAGTACAGAACTGGAGAAAAGAGCGGGCTCTCAGGTGGATACAGGTTTTGGCCATCTGCAAAATGGAGATTTACTGGAAGGAGAGCTCTTGAGAAATATAAACACCTGGCTGGCAAAGGCAGTCTGATCACTGCGCACCTCGGACCCGGTCCCCCACCACCCCATCTCTGCCTGTTCCAAGCTTCAGTTTGCGCGCTCTCCTCCTGGTCCACAAGTGAGCTATGGGGAAGGAAGCCGAGAGGCGCTTGGGGTCGCGGGCCAGCGCCCACCTTGATCTCGCTATCCAACAGCCGTGTGCGTTGGATGATCTCTTCTGTGGACATCTTGAGCACCTCCTCCCCGATTCCATCTTGCTGTTTAAAGAAAAGATTTTTTTGTACTTACTTGTGTCCCGGACAGGAATCCCCGCGCTTCCCAAGCCCAGTCGTGGTCTCAATTGCCCCACCCCGAGTCCACGATGAAAACCCCTGTCTACTTCCAAGGGGCTCCGATCCCGTCAGCCCCAGCTCGGAGACCCCCAGCCCTCCCGCGCCCACCTCGGCTTCATCCCACACGGTCGCCATCTTCTCCTGCCGAGTCACTGGGCTCGCGAGTTCGGCGGCAGATTCCTTTCCCGGGGGAAAACGCCGAAGAAGGGTCTGGGAGAGACCTGCGGCTGGAACTCACTGTCCTCTCTTAGGAATCCTCTCCTTAACCACTGACGAACTTCTCCCGCAAATCCTGACTCCAGACCGAATTACCTTTGTACTCGCCGTCTGAGTGAATCTGCTTCTCGGATTCCAAAATCCAAACGCCGGCCCCCAAGACCCGCCCCCGTGGCTCCTGAAACGTTCCCGCCCTCTTTCCGTTTGTGATGGGCTGAGAATTGGAGTTTCTATTGGCCAGTGGGTGAGGAGGGGGCGGGGCGTCTGAGTGTCAAACCGGAAGGGGCGGGAGAAAATCGGAAGCCGCCCGGGCTTTAGGGAGCTGGAGTTTCACTTGACCCGGAACTGAAAGAGCCTTGCGAAGGAATGCGTCCGCTTCAAGATCCGTACCCGCTGGAAGTTGGGGGATTTGCATAACGGCAGTGCCTTCCCAACTCTAAACATCATCTCTAGCCTTAAGCAAAAGGTAAAATAATGGCATGTGACCTGAAATTGCACTTTTACGGCCAGTATTTATTTATTTTGGAGACAGGGTCTCACTGTGTAGTCGAGACTGACCTTGTAAGACCTAAAGTCTTACTTCCACTCCACGGAGCGTGAACAGCCGAAAGGCCTCCACGATGCTGGGCCCTAACACCCAGCGAGGCTCCGCGAACACGACAGAGAAACGAGAAACCCAGGAAGGAACACACCAGGCTAGGTGGTAAAAGACCTTTATTAGTCTGGCCAGACGGCACTCCCGGAACCAGGTGGCTCAGAGAGGCAACTGCTCAGGGGCTGAGGTACTTTTTATAAGGTTTTTCTAAACAAAGAGTCAGGGAATTCACAGAACAAGACTGCAAACACATTGTTTATCTTATGCAGGAAATGATCTAGGGTCACCTTTTGTCAAACCATTTGCCCCTGGGCATGCTGTTAACCAAGGTAGTAATTAGCATATGAAGAAGCACAGTCTGGCCTATTAGCATGGAGTCACTTTAGCCTATTCAAGTCTTACAACCTGGAACTCACTATGTAGCCCAGGCTGGTCTCGAACTCACAGCGATCCTCCTGCCTCAGTCTCCCGAGTGCTGGGATTACAGGCGTGCGCCACCACACCAGGCTCAGCCAGTATTTATTTAAATATGAGCTGGCCACCCAGGGTTAGCAGAAAGAAATGCTAGCCTGCTGTTTTAATTTTAGGAGACAGGGTCTCACTATGTAGTCCAGGATGGCCTCGAACTCATGGTGATCCTCCTGCCTCAGCCTCCCCTGATTGCTGGGATTACAAGCATATGCTACCACAGCTGCCCACTAACCTGTTTCAAAGAGAAGTTGCTGCTGTTGTCGCAAATGTCAGTGTAGGCTGCACGGAGTCCTTCCCATGGGAAGAGCTCAGTCGACAGTCTGCTGTTAGAAACAGGGCTGGGGTCTACAGTCTTTCACTCTCTGCCCCTGGTTCTTCATCTCAGTGAGCAGGGCAGGTATGCACCACCATGACCGGCTCCCCACCCTTTTTATTGTCTTTCTTTGTTTTGTTTTGTTTTAAACCAGATCTCACTAGCTGTCACTCAGGCTGACAAAGCACTTCCTTGGGTAGCATGAATTTATTCCATCCATCTGCACCATAGACAGACTGAATTATTCTCAATTCTAAATAAGCACATGGGGCCAGGGATTTAGCTCAGTGGCACCGCGCCAACATTGCAAGCACAAGATCAGGAGTTTGATCCCTCTACCAGAAAAATTAAAAAATAATAAAAAACTAAACAAGCACATGGCAGCTCAGAGAGATTAAGTGACTTTCCCAAGGTCATTCAGTGAGTCACTGTCACCACTAGGGCTGCTGACCTCAAATTCCCACTTTTCAGAATTGTCTCATAGGAATAAAGAAGCCCAGTTGGGGCTGGATGTAGTGGCACATACTTGTAATCCCAGAAATCAGGAGGCTGAGGCAGGAGGATTGCCAGGAGTTCAAGGTCAACTTGGGCTACATAGAGAGACCCTATCTCAAAGAAACAAACAAAAATCCTACTCAGGGAAGTAGAATCCTTCCACCCTTGATGTCTGGTCATCCTTGATATCCCATCAAGTTCTCCTCTCCCGGCCTGGATTTCCCAGTCCTTGCTTGGCCTGCTGTTGGCAAGAATCCCTGCACCCCAGGGGCCTCCTTTGAGTAATGTCTGCTGACCACGCCCTCTGTTGACCACGCCCCTCGTTCTGCACCGCTCTTTGCTGTACTCTGAACTGAAACGCCCTCGTCCTACTGCAAGAGCACAACCTGCCTTTAACTAGGATCTGGCCCGTTTCTCTTGAATAGCAGGTCCTGGCTACAGCAGCCTGGCACTAGGATGGCCCATGGCAGGATCCCTGAGCATGCCCCCACTCAGATGTCCCCAAGACCTTCACCGGCTTGGATGCCTCCTTACCCAGCTTGGGCTCCCTAGGATGGAGCTGTCCTTGGAGCCCCCGGTGCAGTCCCGGGGCCATCACTGAGCAGCATCCAGGTGACAAGTGGCTGCTGGGCCACTCAGACACTCGACTCTCTAGAGCCCTGTTCCCCGCTCCACCCCCACGGGCAGCCAGCCCAGGACCGAGGCACAGGAACACTCAGAGCCAGGCAGGATGACAAAACCCATTTGTTCTAAATCGAACCAAGACACCCAGCCGTTCATTTGTGGGTAGAAGGGGTACAGGGGGTGCTGGCTAAGTCTAGGCTGGCTTGGGATGCTGGCTCTCACACAGCAGCGGTGTGATGTACTGCAGCGTGGGGCTCTCAGGAGTTGGGGAGACCCTGGCCCTGCTGCTCTGTAGGCCCTGTCAGCCCTTTTTTTGTTCTGTTTGTTTTTGTGGTACTGGGGATCAAACTTGTGTTTGCAAGGCAGGCGCGGGGCCACTGAGCTAAATCCCCGGCTCTTGTTTCTTGTTTTTTTTTAGACAGGGTCTTGCTATCTAGTTAGGCTGTCCTTGAACTCACTGTGGAGCCCAGCCTGCCTTTGAAATCATGGTGATCCTCCCGCCTCAGTCCTGAGTGCTGGGATACAAGTGTGTGTCACCACACAGGTCCGGCAAGGCCCTCCTTTCAAAGATGTCTGGAGACAGCAGGAGCGGTGCTTTCACAGAGGAGACAGGGGACACCATAACGCCACAGCTTGGGCAGGGCACCGAGCCTGAGCAGGAACTCCCAGGCGGAGTCCACAGCGCCCCATTTTAGTGGAGGGACAGAGGTCCAGGGGTTCGCATGTGGGTCCACCTGAAGCACCGAGCCAGCGAAGGGGGCCAGGAGCAGCGCCACACCCCGCCAGGAGAGGCCGCGCTGCTGCCAGCAGGATGAGGACGTCGCTCGTGCTGCTCCTCCAGCTCCTGCTCCTGCTCCTGCCTCTTCCCACACCAGCCTTGGGCCTGCAGCCACTGTTCCTGCCCTTTGGCCCTGTTTCTCCTTGGCCCCTGGCTGCTCGTGCCTCCTGCTGGCCCCCAACTGTGTTCAGGCCTCTGGCCCCAAACCTCAGGTCCTTACTAATGGTCCCCACCCAGATGACTTCGTTCTCAGCCACTCCCCGAACAGGTGAGGTCTGGGGTGGGCTTGCTCAGCAGTTGGGGACTGGGGTGCAGGGCGATCATAGGACTGGTCGTCCCCTCACCACAGTGCCCCGCACGCCCTTGGGCCAGGCGACCACTCCCAGGTAGCGCTGGCCCCCACGCGCCCAGTGCTCCTCCTCTTCCCTCCATGCGGCCCCTGCCCGGGGCACAGCGGGCAGTGACGGCGCTGTCCTCCCGTCCTGCCCCGAGCCCCGTCTGACTCTAGAGATACTGGAAGGTGGGCGGAGAGAGAGGCGGGTGCAGCACAGTCCTCCAGGGTGGTTGGGAACTGTGGCACCCAGGAGCAGGCCTGAAACCGGGGAAGCTTCTGGAAGGCTGCTCTGCCTTGCGGGCGTGCCAACAAGGGGGTCACCTCCCTCCCTTCCTGCGGGTGTGGTGGTGCACGCCTGAAATTCCATCCGTTATCTGCAATGCTTTTATTTATTATTCACTTACTTTGGTTTTTTGAGACAGGGTCTCACTCTGTGACCCAGGCTGGCCTAGAACTTCCCGCCTCACTCTCCCAAGTGCTGGGTCACAGGGTGCACCACCATGCCTGGTGCTTTCTTTCCTTTTAAACTGGGAATTGGACCTAGGGCCTTACCACCAAGCTACATCCCAAACACTCCACTGTTTTGTTGTTTGGTTTGGTTTCGGCTTTTTGGTACCGGGGATGGAACTCAGGACCTTGTGCCTGTGAGGCAGTGCAGCACTACTGAGCTAAATCTCCAGACACCCCATTTTAAGAGACAGGGTGGGCTCAAACTTGGGACCCTCCTGACTCAGCCTCCCTGAGTGCTGGGATCACAGGCATGCACCACCACACCCTTCCGAGCATTATTCTCCCTGTTACAGACAAGGACATGGGGCCTCTGGGAGGCAAAGTGACTTTGTCAAGGTCACGCAGGCGGTGAGTGGCAGAGCAGGGCTTTGTGCCTGAGGCTGACTGAAGCTGTGCTGTGGCCTGGGGAGAAGAGGTCAGAATGCAGAACGACAGCCCTGCCAGGCCCTGGTCTGCGCCAGCGCATTAATATTCAGTTTCTGGAAAACCCTGTACTATTGTCTTCGGCATCTTAGCTGGCCTGCGTGCAGAACACTCTCTGCTCACAAGACAAATCCTTCACAGGCCGCTGCACCGTGCTCGGCCTTCACGAGCTCCCACGCCGGGCAGGACACTTGGCCTTCAGCGTGTTGCCAGCTGCCTCCATCTCCAGGTCACCGGGACGTGCAGGGTCCTGGCCAGGCAGCGAGGCCCCCGGGGTCCATGCAGGGAGGCTGTGGCTAGGGAGGCCGTGTGGGAGCCCCATCCACAGGGCAGGGAGGGCGAGGATGAGGGCCGGGTACAAACGGTTTATTTTTCTATAAAGAGCAAAGTACAAAGAGGCAGGGGAGGTCCGTGGGTCAGCAGAGGCGGCCCAGGCCCCTTGTGGCCCTGGAGACCATGCGGCTGCCCACGGCAAACTGAGGCTCCGGTCTGGCTGCAGGTGGAGGGGCTCGTAGGCAGCCCCGGGCCGCGCTCCTCTGCAGGCACCTGCGGGGAGAGGGCCCTGAGCTCTGAGGCAGAGCACAGCGGGCACAGTGGAGCCGGGCAGGCTGGCACCACCCCCACCTCCGCTGATGCCCTCCGCAATCCACGGGGAAATGACACAGAATGGCCACTGGAGGAGGGCGGCGGGGCTCGGCTTAGAACACGGCTGGACCTGGGCACGCAGGCGCAGCCTGGAACCCCAGCACTCGGGAGGCTGAGGCAGGAGGATCATGTGTTTGAGCCCAGCCTGGGCTACACAGTGACTTAGGGAGAACTTGTCTCAAAGTGAGTCATTTTTTAAAAGGGGCTGTAGCTCAGTGTGAAGGCCCTGGGCTCGATCCCCCACCTGATATCAACAAAGCCTCTGGACTCCTCTGGTAACGACAGGAAAGACATCACCCACAGGGGTGGGAGGTCTCTGCGCGAGCAGCCTGGGCCGGGGCAGCTCCAGGCCTGTCAGTGGCGAGCTGCGCACGTGTCCCTCACCTGAGGTGGAAGAGGTGCGCGCAGGGCAGCGCCTGCAGCCGGCTGTTGTGCTCACCAACGGCCTCGCCGCACAGCCCGCAGTACAGCGCGGTCTCCTCCACGCACGCGTGGAAGCGCACAACGTGGGCGCGCACCTCCCGCTGCAGCCCCTTGCTGCGGCAAATGTCCTCTGCAAGCCGGTGCAGCCGCAGCTGGCTCAGCTGGTGGGACAGGGCCCAGGGAAGGCGACCGGGTCGGTCCTGTGCCCAGCCCTGCCCTGCCCGCCTGACAGAGGGCCATGCGCAGCCCCTCTGGGCCTGGGTCCCGTCCAGCAGAATGGGGTGGGACAGCAGAGGTCGCTGCTCGCCCGCTCGCTCTCTGCAGGATTTCAGGGCCTCCATCTGTGGCCTGGCCTCACCCACAGCCCCTTTTTCCTGTCCTCACCCACATCTCTAGCAGGTGGACCCCGGGAACCAAAGGCGAGTGCCGCGGGCCCAGAAGCCGGCCATGCCCTGCCTCAGCGGCTGCAGGTTTCTGAAGCCACAGACCGCTGAGCCTGCATCTTCAGGGCTGCACTGAATGTGGAGACGCCACATGTGCTGACACAAGGCAGGGAGCGGGAGAGGGACCCCGTGACGCTGGCCACAGGGCCGCCTCAGAGAGACAGGACAGGAAGTGACCCCTACTGAGGCTGTGCTTACGCTCTCGGGACTGGGAGCCCCCGCCGGAAGTGCAGTGATGCTCAAAGGCCTGGGGAATCCCCTCCGAGCTGTGACGTTCCCACCCCGCCCCAGGGCCAGGGGCTGGGGGTCAGGAAGGGCTCAGGGTTGCCCAGGTCTGGGGGCTTCTCCCAGGAACCCCCGATCCAGGAGACAGAATCAGGTCTGACCTTGTTCCCCACCTCCTCAGCCAGGTCCTGGGCTCTCTCGATGGCATCTAGAGCCTGCAAGGTGAGCAGAGGGCAGGGCTCCATGCGGGGTCCAACAGAGGCTGAGGGCAGACAGAGTGGGGACAGGGCAGGGCCACCACCCTGTGACGGTAGCAGGGACAGAAGGGTAGAGCTGGGGGAGCCTCAGTCTGTGCACGTTCAGAATGGACAGGATGTGCCTGTCTCACACGCTGCTGGGGGACCATGCCAGTCATGTCCCAAGTTCGAGTCCCAGAGCAGGCCCTTCATGAGCCATGGGTCTCTGAGCCGGGGCGGGCCTGCTCTGAGGTGGGAAGCTAAGCTGGACTTTCCTGGCCGCAGACGATCAGGTGAGGCCACCTTTAGAGAAGGGGTCCAAGGGAGCTGGCCTGGCCTGGAGCAGGCGTGGAGAGCAGAGCCAGGGCACGGAACTGGGCTGCCCTCACCTTGTCCAGAGCCTTCCGGGCGACCCAGCACTTGGTCACACCCAGCAGCACCTGCACCTGCCCCAGGCGGTTTCCAATCTCGGTCATGATGCTCATGGCGGAGTCGTACCTGGGGAAGGCGGTCTGTGCAGCAGAGGGAGGTGGTATCAGGCCGAGCCAGGCCGGAGCCCCACCCGACCCGGTGCCCTCACCTCCAGATCCCCGCGGCTGCGGTGGATGTCAGCAAAGCAGAGCAGGCAGAGCGCCTGCAGAGGCCGGTCCCCGTGCTGCAGTGCGATCTTCATGGACTCCTGGGGGGACAGCCCTGGGTCACAGCGCCCTCAGAGCCGCCTGCACCTGCTCTGTGCCGAGGCTTCATGTACCTGAGCCCTGTGGCCCTGGTACTGGCAGGGCGGCTCCATCACTGAGAGCAGGAAGCCAAGGCTGGGGAGAAGCACTCTGATCAAGGTCCCAGGGAGCACGCAGCAAACAGTGTGGCTGGGATTTGAAGGCTCGCCGTGGCACCCCTGAGACTGGCTCCCTTCCTGCCTGACAATTCTGGGTGTCCCTAGAGGGCTCCAGGCCAGTGGAATCCCCTCCCCTGAGGATGGGCTGGAAGGGGTGGAGTTGGGCCCACACTTCCATCAGGGTTCAGTATGCCAGCCCCGAGGTGGCAGCTTGGGGTCCTCCCTGCTCCCCGCCCACTGCGTCCCTGCGGCCCCACCTCACAACACTCCATGGCACTGCCCAGGTGGCCCAGCAGGCGGTAGGCCACAGCCATGTGGTACTGGCTCATGGCCCGGTACTTGAGGCTCCAGCCTTTGCCGTAGTCGTTGACGAGCTCCGCCGCCTTGCAAGGAAAGAACAGGGCTTTCTCGTAGTCCTGTGGGGACATGGGTGGAGGGTGCACTGAGTTTGGGAGCTGACCATGGAGGGCTTCGGGTGCCACTGGGCACTGCCCTTCTCGCCTCAGGCCAGGGAGCCTGGCAGAAGAGCGGCCTCCATCAGCCTCGACGCCAGATCCCAAGAGCCGCGCCCAGTGCTTGGGCCTAGTACGGGCACAAAAGATTTCTGCAAAGAATGAGTGAAGAGACGGCAGCGGGTCGGATGGTGCACGCCTGTAGCCCCACCACCGGGAGGCTGAGGCAGGAGGATCGGATCGTGACTTCAAGCTGGCCTGGGGAACAGAGTGGGTGTAAGGAGGCCAGGCTGGACTACATAGTGAGACCCTGTCTCCGAGGGAAAACTAGAGGAAATGAAAGGGAAAGGGGAAAGGGAAGGCAGGGTCGGGGCCAGCGGCTGGCTCTGGTCCCACAGACTCCTCTACTTCAGGGCAGTGTGCAGAGTTCCAGGGCCCCCGCGAGCACCTGTGTTCCCCCAGGGCCCAGGGACAGGCGGTCGGCGCCATCAGCTCAAGAGACATCGGAATAGACTTTCCCATGTGCTCTCCTGGTCTCCTCCAGACCCCAAAGTGTTTTTTCCCTGCCCTCAGCTCCCACCGTCGCCTCCTGTCCATCAGGAAAAAGGAAGACCAGAGGCGACCGTACCCCCACACCCCCACCTTCCCGACCTGCTCCCACCTTCCCATCCTGTCCCTGCCCCGGTCACATGCCAGCCACCCCCAAGCTCTGTGTCACTGTGTTCCTTTTCTCCTGAATCCTCCCCAACAGTGTACAGACATGCTGTGGTATTTCTCATCTTATTTAAAAATAAAACTCAGCTGGGTATGGTGGTGCACACCTGTGATCCCAACACTTCAGGAGGCAAAGGCTGGAGGATTGCAAGTTTGAGTCCTACCTTGGCAACTTAACAAGGGCTAGTAGTGCCCTTGCCTAGCATGCAGG
>NW_022900939.1:5489025-5491036 GCF_012274545.1 Fukomys damarensis | reverse complement strand
AGCTGACCTCTGAATGAATAGAAGAAAACAGTACAAGATGTCAAGGATATATCTTTTGTTTGTTTGTTTTTTTCGTTTTTTGAGACAGGGTCTCACTATGTAGTTGAGACTGACCTGGAACTCACTATGTAGCCCAGGCTGGTCTTGAACTCACAGCGATCCTCCTGCCTCAGCCTCCCGAGTGCTGGGATTACAGGCGTGCGCCACTACGCCCAGACTGTCAAGGATACATCTTGAGAGAAGGTGGCACAATGAGCATGACCTGCGAGGGGGGTCACAATGCCAACACTCAAAGTGGCAATTAGAGAACAGAGGACAGTGTTCCACCTTCCCTTGAGGAACTATATTCCAGAGTAACCAAGTAACCTGAGGAGAGAAAGGTCTTCTTTTAGATGAAAACCCCAGCTAATAGATGAGGACGGAATCCAGGAACTTGGAAACCACCATCCATCACTAGTTAAATGATTGATTCCGGCAGGGATATCAATGGGTGTCAAGACCATGGAGGCAACACTGCCAAACTGAAGTCACAGGACACCACAGTGTTAGCCTGCGGGCCGGTCAGGCTGCCGGCCAGGGAGATGTGGCCCTAAACTTGGAGGAATCGGGCTGTCACGCCCCAACCACCCTTATGTGACATGGCATGCACAGCATGGCACGTGTCACTCCGCCTTCCCTGCCATAAGGGACAAAGGACACAGAGGAGGAGCTGGGGATTTAGCTCAGTGGCTTTGCTGCCTGCCTTGCAGGTGTAAGGTCCTGAGTTTGATCCCTGGTACTGGGAAAGAAAGAAAATCAAATAAAGAGATAATACTAAAAAAAGGACAGGGGCTGGGGATTTAGCTCAGTGGTTCCGCCGCCTGCCTTGCAAGCACAGAGACCCAAGTTCAATCCCTGGTAACAAAATAAAAATAAAAATAAAGGACAGAGGAAGAAATTAATGACTCCTTGAGGAAACAACAAATATGTGAGACGTAGCATCTACAAGGCAGTTCCTCTGGTTTCTGTATTACACTGAGAAATAACCAGCTGCAATGTGCACACCTATAATCTCAGTACTCTGGAAGGCTGAGGCAGGAGGAATCCAAGTTCAAACCCAGCCGGGGCAATTAAAAGAGATCCTATCTCAAAGTAAAAGTAAAAGTAAAAGTAGCTCAGTGCAAAGGCTCTGGGTTCAGTCCCAAGTACCACCCAAAAGAAAGTGGCAAAAACAGGTAGAATTGTTCAGTCTACGTGGTGCTTATATGAGAATTCGCTGTAATGGTCTATTTTCTCATCCAGATTTCTTCAAGATAAAAAAGGTTTAAAAATATACCTGTCCCTCCCCAGTCCTGTCATCACAGTGAATGGCGCCTGGTTTCGGAAGACAGGATCGAGCGTCCGTCTCTAGGTTCCTCATCTCCTCCAGCCACCCCGTGACCATAAGCAGCTACAGCTATTCACCCCCAGGTTTACTGAGCTTCTACTGTGTGTTGGGCACTGAAACCCCAGGGCCGCGCCTCGCTCCTCTCCAGGCCCACCTTGACCTGCGCGTAGAAGCTCCCCAGGCTGCAGCACACGCGGCACTCCAGCATGGTGTCGTCGTTGTTGTGGGCGTAGCGCAAGGCCTTCTCAAAGCTCTCCAGGGCCTTCTGGAAAAGGCTCAGGCCCAGGAAGGCGTTGCCCATGCTCAGGCTGACCTGGCCCCCGAGCCGTGCGCCCACCCCGGTGCCGGGCAGGCCGAGGCAGGTCTTGCAGTAGGAGATGGTCTTGGGGAACTCGCACAGCTTCTCGTTGCTGCGAGCCAGGTTCAGGTAGCTCTCCAGGAGGAAGTCGGCGTCCTCCAGCTCCCGGGCGGTGTCCACCTGGACCACAGCGAACTGCCAAGGTGGGGAGACGGGGCCTGAGCCTCCTGTGCGACCTCCCTGCCCAGCAGGGCGCAGGCTGCAGCCCGGCCGGCTCAGACAGAGGCCACCAGGAGGCTGGAGCTGGGGTCCGAGAGAGGCCCGGGCCCTGGGCCTCCGGGTCAGAG
>NW_022900939.1:5455033-5488543 GCF_012274545.1 Fukomys damarensis | reverse complement strand
GCGGGGCCCACTTCGGGAACACAGCTGCCTCAGCGGCCCTGGGCGCAGCTGTCCCTGCCACTCGGAGCCACGTGGCCTCCGAGGAATGTCGGCGGCAAGGTCAGGCGGGCCTCAGCCACCCCCACCCCATGCTCCCCCACCAGGGAAGCGCCCGACTGCCTCACACCCTTCAGGGCCCGAGGTACCTCACCCTGCTGGGGCGGCCATCAGGGACCTGGCAGCGCCAATGGCCCCAAGGAAACAGATGACCTGGGGCCGGTGCCCGAGCTGCCTCCCCATCCGCCCACACATCCCGGCCCCGGCTCTGTCCCTGTGCTGCACTGTGGTCACCTGGACACCTGGCCAGCATCTTCCCGCAGCGAGAGCTGGTGCTAGAGGCCTGCTCATCCCAGGGCCCTGGCTGAGCCATTTGCCGCTCTGGGCCTCAGTTTCCTCTTCCACCCTACAAGGACAGTAGGACAATAAACCCCACTCTCCAAGGCTGGCACACAGCTGGGTGCCAGGCCACTTCCCACTGCCACTGTTTGTTGCCTGCGGGCCGGTCCCTCGCTCACAGGACAGTATGAGTACTTAGTGGTGCATTTGTGCCAGGGCGCAACGGTGCTGGCACAGGAGGGGCCTCATGAGGGGCACAGGCAGCCCTGTGTGCCCTGGCCTGGGTGATGGCGCATGCCCGTAATGCCAGTGCTCCAGAAAGCTGAGGCAGGAGGGTCTCAAGTTTGAGCTCAGCCTGGGCAACCTGCTGAGACTTTGCCTCAAAACAAACAAACAAACAAACAATGGCTGTGGAGGCAGCTCAGTACTAGTGCCTCAGGCTAACATATAGTACCAATAAATGTGTTATACAATGTCCCAATTCCAACCCCAACCCTGGTATGAAATGGTCCCTAACAGCTCTAAAGCCACTGTGGCAGGCAGAGGGTGTGTGTGGACAGCAGACACCTGGAGCCTGGAGGTTGGGGTAGGGAAGCCCTGTGGCAGGCACCCTGCCCTCTGCGCCCCCAGCACCCTCTCCCCACCCCCATCACTGATAATTCAATGGATTTTAGTGCATTCACGTCATCCTGACTGCCACTAACTCCAGACTACCACCAAGCCCCGAGAGACACTGAGCACACCGGAGGTCACTCTGCATCCCTCTGGTGTGAGGGCCGAACTGTGTCCCCCACCCCAAACTCGCAGGTGGAAATCCTAACCCCAGTACCTCAGGGACGTGGCTATTCACGTATACATTTGCTTTTTTATGGTACTGGGAAGTGAACCCAGTAAACGCTCAGCCACTGAGCTACGTCCCCAGCCCCGTATTTGGGGACAGGGCCCCTTAAGAGCTCAGGGAAGTAGAATGAGGTGATGAGGTGGTCTGGCAGCCTCGGGAGAGGTGAGGAAGTGTTGTGCAGGCAACAGCAGCCCAGGAGGCCGGGAGAAGCCAGCGTGGCTGCCGCTGTGGATGCTGGGACAGCGGAGCTCTGCAGCAGGACCCGCTCCGTGTGCAGCTCCCTCCGCTGTGGGCATTTTGGACTTGGAGTCACCCAGGGCGAGGGTGCACAGCCCTGGGTCCCACCCCTAGTGCCACAGTAAACAGACAGAAGGTAGCTTGTGAAAGAGAAGAGGAATCACACAACGGGAGGGAGGCCTTTTGTGACTGGTGTGTTTCAAGGTTTGCTGTTTCGGTTCCTCATCCTTTACGGCTGGTTCATATTTGCTGTATGGCTACATCACACTGTTTATGGAGGGCATTTGAATGTTTTGCCTTCTGGCTGTTAGCAGTAAGGAGGCCATAAATCTTCATGTATAAATCATCAGGTGGACGTGCTTTTCTCTTAGTGTATACCTTGGAAGTGGAGTTGTTGGGTCTTGTGGCAACTGTATACTCAGCTTCCTGAGGAACTGCCAAGCTGCCTGCCCCAGGGCCTTTGCACCTCCTACTTCCCTCTCCTCCCCGTCTGATCATCTATCTAGGAAGTCCTGCCAGGGTGAATCCGCTTATTATCCTCAGTTCATCTGAACGAACATCTCTTGGGTCAGAGATTGGGAGGTCACTTGCTCGGTATCTTCTCCCACTGAACTCTGTCTCATCTCCCACACGGTACCCCCAGAGCCAGGCGTGGCACAGCAGTCACTCAATGCTACATCACCTGAGTGAACGTGGGGACAGCGGAATGGCAGGTTATGCCTGAAGCTGCTGGCTTGGCATTGTATCAGCTCTGGTCTGCTCGCATGAACTAAAGAACAGACCCGGGTCAGGACTCGGGCCAGGAAGTGAGCAGCTGGTGCAGGGATCCACGGCAGACACAGAGGGGACACTGTGGCAGGTTCAGGGGACAGGAGGGGCAAGTGCTGCTAGGCCTGGGCTGCCGGGGTCCTCGTCATCTCAGGGCGCCCCCTACTCAGCGGCCAGCCGAGAGGCTGTGGCAGGAGAGGGGGGACAGCTGGCACCACACCCCAAAGGAGCCAGGACTCTAGTGATCTCTAGCCTGAAACCTGCAGGATCAAAGCTTCTCCTGACCCAGGTCGGCCTCCACTTCTGAGTGGAGAACGTGCTCAGCCCGATGCCGCCTTCAGGACTTCAGCCTCTGGGCTGCTTTCCAGAATGCGGCTGTCCCGGCCTCCAGGCCCGCTCCCGTGGGCAAGGGCTGCGTGACCAACAGAACCTAACTACTATTTTGTCAGTGAAGCACGACTGGTTTTCCGATAAGGAAACTGAAGCACAGGGAGTTGGCCACGCTGCGGTCTAGAAAAAGCCAAGAGCGGGACTGAATCCACGCAACGTCGGAGACTCACAGTCACTATGAGGTCTTGGAGAGAGGAGTGGCCAGCCTGGGGAACCAGACACCAGCATGGAGAAACTCAGGGCCCATCGCCCACCACAGCCAAGTCGGCCAGGAGCCTAATGAGAAGCCGGGGCCCGGGTGAGCAGGAGAAAGCTACCAGAAGCCGAGCAGAGACCAAAGCCACCAGAGTCAGGCGGAAGAGCCACAAGATGGCCTTTTCTGGGCCACAGAACTGCATGAGGATGGGGGTGAGCTGGAGGCGCCTGCGGCGTCAGGCAGCAGCTCCGTGTCCCATGGCAAAGCAGAAAGCAGGCCGGGGAGCAGCTCAGGTGTGGGGTGCTGGCCTAGCACAGCATGTGACCTGGGTTCCATCCCCAGCCCACAAAAACTGAAAATGTTCCGCTCAGGCCCGAGGCAGGGGTCACGCTCGGGGATAAGGCCTGAACATGTCCAGCTGAACTGCAGTATTTGGTACGTGAGGAATTTTATATAAAAACCTGCATTTCCTGCTTCAAGACTTGGATGCCCGTGCAACTCTGGGCCTTGACTGTCTCCCCACTAAGTGGCCACAGGGACAAAGATGGCTCTCTCATTCCTGGTCCCCACCACTCCCTACTCTCACCCGGACACGGAAGCCAAGGGTCCCGAGGCCTCTTCAACTGGCCTCCCGCGCGCCCTCTGCCGAGATGGGCGAGGTCCTCGAGCCCCCTGCAGGACGGGCACGGCCCCTCTGGCAAGTTTTCTGGGGAAGTGAAACGAGATGATAAAATATGAGGTTGCTCTGAAAACAGACATTGAACTAATGCTGCTTAATTGACCGCTATTCTTCATGCTAGTGAAGAAACTGTACCTACTGCCGTTTCTCCTGCCCCAGGTCGGTCTCAGGATCAATGAGCCATGAATGCTACGTAGCGTCTAAGAAAGGAAGTGGCAGGCACCGGTGCCCCAGACGGAAGGGTGCTCAAGACGGCACTTGGGAGAACGAGCTGTGTGGGGCGCACAGGCAGGTCCCGGAAACACACTTCCCATCAGCTGGGCAGTGGGCTTGGGGAGGGGGTTCAGTTACTAAACTCTTTTCTCTTGGCAGTACAGGAGCTTTCTGACTGAGCTGCATTCCCAACCTCTTTAAAAATGTCGGCGGGCGGCGGGGTCTGGCTAAGTTGCCCAGGCTGGACTCAAACTTGTGACTCAGCTGCCCCAGACTCCCCAAGTGCTGGGATTACAAGCATGTGCCACAACCCTTTTTTTGAGTCTCACTGAGTTGCCTAGGTTGGGCTTGAACTCATGATCCTCCTGCCTCAACCTCCTAGAGCACTGGCATTACAGGACTGTGCCACCACACAAGGCCTTTTTAGGTAGTCCAGGCTAGCCTTGAACTTGTGGCGATCCTCCCACCTCAGCCTCCAGAGAACAGGATTACAACAGGGTGTGTCTCACCACGTACGTCTGGCTTGATTTTGTTTTCTGAAAGCAAAGTAAGAGTCTGTAACAGTGCTGACCACGGACCGGAATGATGGAACTATAGCTTTTGAACATGTGAAAGGAGACTGGTGAGTGTGAGGAAATTAAACAGCTGCCCAGAGGCTAACAGGTAACGGTCTGGGTCAAGGCCAGTTACTCGAGATGGAGGGGTTAGCACGCCAGGTGGGAAGGCAGGGGCACCCGGAGCTGGACAGGATAGGGCAGCACAGTGCAGGGCTGGATGGAGGCGGCAAGCTCGGCAGGATGGGGACGGCTGGCCAGGTGAAGGCCAGGGCTATGCCTGCTGCAGCGGAGGGAGGGCGGGAGCGGAGAAGGCCCAGGACATGTTTAGGTGCAATGTGTGGGACAGCAAAGCAACAGATGAGTGGCTGCTGAGGGTGGGAGAGGGGCGACTCCTCATGAGTACAGGGTGCTTTTTGGGAAGACAAAAATGTCCCAACACTGGGTGGTGCCAATACTGCATGGCTGTAGAAGCCAATGAATGGTGCGCTCTGTGCATGTGGGGAAGCGGCAGAGGTAAACACAGCTCAACAAAGCCATGGAAAGGCCAGGCAGCTCAATGAGCTTCAAACCGGTGGGACTCCCACGCACGGCACGGCCCAGGGCGGGGCCCTGCAGTCTGCCAGGAGCTCGGGATGGGAGCTCTGCCCAGCCAAGCCGGGGAGATGGAGCTCCCAAACGGCGTGCCTGGAGGGGCAGGGACCAAGCTGTGTCGTATGAGAAGGGTCCCTGCAACCACGACCACCAAAAGGGAATGCCGTGAGTCGCAGGTGACGAGCCATCTAGGGGAAGGTGGAAGCTGAGGCAGGAGGATCTGAGTTTGAGCCTGACCTCAGCAATTTAAGTAAGACTGTTTCAAAATAAAAACTAGGGCTGAGGATTTAGCGCAGTATAAAGGCCCTGGGTTCAATCCCTCGTACTGGTGGTGGTACAGCTTTATGATTATAAAGATGTAAGCCTAATTTTAAGATAAAAATAGCTTTGATATACTTTGGGTACATTTTATTTTTTGTGGTGTGGGAGCCTCATGTATGCTAGGCAAGTATCTTATTTCTGAGACAGGGTGTCACTGTAATTCAGGCTGGTCTTGAACTCACAATGTAGCACAGGAGGATCCTTCTCCCTCAGACTCCCGAGAGCTGGGATTACAGGCATGTAGCACCAGGCCTGGCCCCAAGTAAACGCTTAAGAAACAGGCTTTAAGCATGAAAGATGCTACTCAATATCCAATTTTCTTTCCTTTTTTGGGGTATCAGGGATCAGACTTGGGACCTTCCACTTGCAAGACAGTTGGTAGCCACCACTGAGCTAAATCCTTGGCCCAGTACCCAATTTTCATACCAAGTTCTTAAAAAAATCCCAAGGCAGACTAAGACAGCAGCTCTCCCAGCCTGCATTTGAGTCACAGAAATCAAAATGTGCTAGGCAGAGAGGACTGTGCTGCAGCCGCCATCTCATTTATGAAGTCAGGTTCAGGAAGGGTGTGGGGAGGTGTGAAATACAGCACTCTAACGTATTAATGATTATGGAATTCAAGAGGATCACGGTGAGTTCCACACCAGCCGGACTATCTGGACAGACCCTCTCTTCAGAAAAAGGAAGAAAGAAGTCGGAATAAGGTGCGGTTGAAAAGCGCATTCTGAGTTGACTGGAAACATTTAAGTGGCAATGGTAGCACAAACACTGTACATGTGCTTAATACCACAAACATTATAGTTAAAAATGCAACAGGGCATGGCACTCAGCTATGATCTTAGCACTTGGGAGGCTGAGGCAGGAGCATCGAGTTTGAGACCTGCCTGGGCTGCACCACATACACAGTAAAGGCCCTATCTCAAACCCTCCCGTCACCCGGCGTGTGGAGAATAGTGCCCGTGGGGAGCCCCGCAGCACAACGACGGCACTGCAGCACCTGCTAGGGACCAAAGGAGCACTAGGAGCGTGATCTGGGTTACTCTGAATGCACAACAGGTTCCAAAGGGCAACCGGGTTCCTAACCCAGGGGTGCCTCTGTACAAGAGGGAGGGCAGCGAGGGAAGGGACACTGCGAGTGGCCTGTGTCACACACACCTGGCCGCTGAGCAGTCCGCGGAGTAGCTAGGGTAACTACTTGCACACTCACACAAAGGTCTGGTTCTAAACGTTTTAAAAGAATAAACAGGAGAACACTAAGAAGCAACACTTGGTTGCCAAGATCTTTTAAGCCTCTCATAGCAGTTTCTGATTTTGTGTCCCTGAGTGGCTTCTCTGCTGGGCTCTCAGTGCCCTCAGGCACCAGAAAGCAGGAAGCCACCACTCCCAGGGTGCTGGCACTCAGGCCTCCCCTTCCTGAGAATGCCGGCCGAGCTCGGTGCATCCCACTGGTCACTGCCGCAGACCCCGGGTGCTGGCCGTGAGCTGCCCAGGATCGCTGGGGTCATCGGGATGGCAGCAACACGGAAGGACTCACTCTTCAGCACACGGCCGGAGACCCCTGGCCCAGTGGCCAAGTGACCCTCAAGTTCCTCAGAGGCCGGCGTGTCCCGGAACCACTGGGTGGTGACCTGAAGGGATCTCAGAAGCACACACTCTGGGCTGGAGCTGCAAAGGCCTAAAGAAAGCGCCGCTGTAGGGTTCGGGCCTGGAGGGCAGCTTCTGGGACTGCAGCACTGGCAGAAGGACGGCAGCGGTGACAGCTCCAGGTCCACAGGCAGGTGCCGTTCTGCAGCGGAGCGGCCTGCTGTCAGGGACACCAGGGAGCGGCACCCCATCGGGAACGCCCCACACATCACCCCACCCTGACCTGCCTCCACCCCAGCCCCCATCAGGACCACCCCAAGCCCCAGCAATCAACGACTCCAAAGACAGCGTCTGTTCTTCTCAAACAGTTTAATAGCAAATAAACAAAGGAAGGTACCACACTTGGCAGATACAAAATGACTTTTTGTCCGTGTGTCTGTGCAATTAAAACAGATTAGGTTTCCCACTGGGACAAAAGGAAAAACACACAAAAAAGGAAGGCGAGTCCTTTGAAACACATACTCCCTTGCTCCAAACTTGTAACATTTTTTTTAATCCACTACACAAACTCTGTGATTGGGTGAGAAAAGCGACAAAGGCTCTTCTTACCTTTTTTTTTTTAACCATTAAAGTAAAATCCATAATTTTCTACAGAGTACAACACAAGTTCACACAAAAAAGACATTTTCTTTTGCAAATCAAAACAGGAAAGAAAGGAAAGCTCAAACAAGGTCAAGGAAAAGCATTTCTACGGCTGAATCACGACTTGAGTTGATTGAATCCCGTTGCTGCTGCAGAACATACTGTGCGTTTGGTCATAGTGGCAATTTTTTTTTTCTCTTCACATTGTGAAATCACTTTACATTGTTTTCTAGTAGAAAAGGCAAAAAACTGTACAAAACCCCTAGTGTTAAATACAACGTTTGTACCAATAAAAAACTCACACAGGTTTGTCTCCAAAATGTAAAGTTTCTTTTTTTTTTCTTTTTAAATTATTCACAAAAAGCAGCTGGAAATCAGAAAGGCAGCTGCCGCTCCAGGGTCTCAAATCCATTAAAACCACCACAGAACAATTAAAACAATGAGAGAGAGAAAAGGAAAAGGAAACAATGTCCAACATTTGGCATTTGGTTTTATCCACAGGTTTTCCCAGAGCTCCTCTTGGAATTGAAAGTAAAATCTATTGGCAAACACATTTCTCAATCCCAGGGAGGGCAGCCTTGGCGCCCCTGCCGCGAGGCGGCTCTGTGCAGTCAGACTGTGGGCGCTGGGCCAGGCCTGGCTCTCCCACCCACTCCCCAGGGCTGGCTGAGCCTGCTGGACACTGGGGCCTCGCGGCTGCCCCTCCTGCCAGGAGTGGCCTCCAGCACGGCCAGGCAGCCTGCTGGGACCCCCTCTCCAGCCCAGCACGCACGGTGCTGACCAGGGCTTCCACCCCACCTGTCCCTCAGCTCCCCTCCACCCTCCCCAGACAGTCCTGTCCCCAGCGCTCAGGGCCAGGGAGGACCGGCCACCGCCTCCTCTCCTGCTCCCTCTTCCTCCTCAGACCAGCCTGCCCTCTCCTCTCCTCTGCCTCTCGCCCCTTAGACCCCGAGGCGGGACGGAGTGACACGAGGAGAGGCGAAGTTCCTCTCGGGAGCCAAAGCACTGGCTGGCCCGGCACCCGGGGACAGCAGCTACGTGGCTCTTCACCCAATCAAGAAGAGTTGTCCCCGCCCCGGCCCCCACCCCCGCAGCCAGCAGAGCAGAGCCAGGAGGAGCCTGCGAGCTGGGGTAGGCAGTGCCCAGGGCTGTAAACAGTGTGAAGACTGTGGTATTGTGCTTGTCGCCCAGGAGAGCGTGGGCAGGTGTGCTGCCGTTCAGTGCAGGGCGGCCCTCACGGTCAGAGCACCGGCCGTGCCGGGTGCTGGTCCTGCCTTAGGCCTCCCGCACCCCACAGCTGCTGGCTGGCTCTGTCTCCGCTTCTCTGCGCCCCGCCCCAACAACTCCGGGGAGTGGCCCAGATCCTGGGCACCCTGCTCAGACCTGACACCACAGAGGTGACAGTCTAAGTGCACAGGCACACACTCTACGGGCAATAGAGGAGAAAGTTGCCACTTCAAAATAAAATACAATCTTGAACAAAAAAAAAAACAACCCCACAACAATTTAAAACAGCTTCTTTGAAACCCTTTTAAATCGGTCAGTTTTTGCACAAACTATAGAAAACAGAGGTGAAGGTGATATATACAAAGGTGTGAAGAAGTAGCAGGAAACATGCAAAACTTTTTTTCTGAGCATAATCGTAGTGGGAAAATACTCAAAATAAAAACACAAAAAACAATACAAAAACAAAAACAAAATCAAAGCATCACATTTTGCTGTGGAGACTGCAGGACAAGCATGGAGGTGAGCCGCGGGCTGAGGGATGGGCCAGACGGGTCCCGGGTGCCCAACAGGGTCACCCCAAGGAAGACCACAGAAGAAAAGTGAAAGGACAGCTGGGGCCCGAACTGCAGCCGCTGTCAGAGAGAAGAGGGTCCAGGTGTGTTCTGCAGTCGAGAACTCAGAAGAACGAAAATAAGAACAACACATGTGGTCTCCTCAAGCCCCACAAACTGTATCAGCAAAATGTGCTCAGGAGCCTCAAAGGTTTTAGTGACACCCTTTATTTCATTGTTTACTTCAAAGTTGTCCTTAAAACTAAGCACACAGAAACAAAGCCTAGAAACAGACTGGCTGTGTGTTCACAGAAACACAAACACCACGCGGTATGTGCTAGCAGGGCTGCTCTGAAGACGATTACAAAGAATTGGAATCACAAAATCAAGTGGTTATCTTATGAAGTTCTAGAAAAATAGATTTTTATATTCAAATGCAAGTTTAAATATTTCCCCTTCAGCAGTCGTTCTAGCAAAACCAATTTTGGCAGCACAAAAAGGAAAAGAAAAAAAAAAGGAAAGAAAAAACAAAGAAAGAAACAAACATAATAAAAATACACGTCAGCATCAAAGATCAACACAAGGTCAAAGGTGAGAGTTCAAGCATCAGAGAAGCTGAAGAGACAGGGATTTGGACGATGTACTTGACGCCACATCGACATGCTTTAGGCACAACGATGAACAAACGGCAGGAATCTAGAAAAAAAACAAACCAGAAAGAGGGAGACCCACTGAGTTACACAGAGCAATACATCCAAACAGAGAGAGAGAACAGGACGCTCACTGTGTGGACAGCCCTGAAATGAGCGGGGCGGGGCGGGGCGGGATGACAGGGGACTTTGCACATGCTAACGATGGACACAGGGAAGAGTCAAAAAGGACACGGAGGACACCAAGAAAACATCCAGCTGCCAGAGACAGAAGGGAACCTAAGGCTTGGATTTCCCACACAGTGCCCAGTGGTGGAGGACGAGGTGGGGGGGTCCTCCCCCATGGGGAGGCAGATGCGGGCTGGGGGAGGGGGTCCTCAGCAGGGAGAGCCGGGATTTCTGCTCCGTCCTATGGGGAGAGCCCTCGGTTCCCAGAAATCCAAGCCCTTAGCTTCCACGCCTGCCCTGGCCACCTCTGTGGGACCCAGGAGACAGTGGTCTGGCCGCATTCAAGGCAAATGATTTCATGATGTAACCCAAGGAAGAAACAAAACTACGGCAGAAAACACATTGTAAGTGACACCTCCACGACAGAAAAGGTTTGTTCAAGACTTGACTGCGAGTCTCCACTCCCCGGGCTGAGCCCTCTCACACGGTGAGACTTGGAGGGGAGCAGCTTCTACACAAAACCATCTTTGGCCCAGGAGAGAACTGTGCTCAAGGGCAGCGCCGCTGTGGTGCGACACACTGGGCAGTGGGCGGGGGAGTGGGGCTGGGCCAGCGCTCCGTCAGGAGGGAGAGTGTGAGCAGCGGGATCGGCCTTGGTGGATCCGCGATGGCAGGCCACGCCTGTGCCCAGGACAAACCCACGGGCAACGGTGCAGTGGGGCAGTGGAGGGAGGGGCATGAGGGCATGGGGCGCATGGAGCTCTGGCCGAGGAGGAAGACAGAACAGAAGGTCGGGAGTATGGCGCCGGCAGCGCCCCGGGAGCACAGCTCTTTCCTCTGCCAATTCACAGCATTAATGCCTCCCCTCGGGCATGTTAGCCGGGCTGCTATGCCACAGAAAGTCAGTAGTTTCAATCATACACAGCACCCTGTGTGTACAACAATCACATTCTGGATTCTATAAAATCCTGGCCTTTTCCAGAGATATAATTTAGGTAATAAATATTCTCCACCCCGGAGCTGTATAAAACTTCTATAAAAATAGAAATGACATTCTTGATTCCAGCCGGTTGGGATTCAGAACAGTGTCTCCCCCAACCTAGCATTTTTTTTTGTTTTGTTTTATTTTTTATTTTTTGCATTTATTTAAAAAATCCCATCATGACCCTGGAAGCCTTTAGAAGTTTTCTCCTTTGAAACACAGGACACATTTCTCCCAGTGTGCAGAATTCAAGTTTACGTGGTTCCGCTTAAGAAGGGTATGTTTCACGTTTCTCAGAGGTCAACAGAGCCCAGTTATCACTGTGAGAAGGGAGTGGCTGTCCCCGCTCCAGTGGGATAATCCAGTACCACCCATCTGTAGCAAGATGGTCAGGCCCTGGCTCTGCCACAGGGACAGCACAGCAGGGAGCGCACACCTCTGACTCCCAGCAGTGACCCCTCTACTCTGTGCTCTGCTGTTGGAGAGGCCAGGGCGAGCTCCCAGGGACCCAGGCACCCGGCCCTTGGCCAGGGCTAACAGTCTGCTCCAACAGGGCGTCTGCAGGCTCCCAGCCCACGGCACTTCTCAGAGCAGAGGCAGAGAGCAGCTAACTAAGCGCGAGGACAAAAATGAACACAGAAATACTGAGGTAAATGAACACTAAATCCATCCGGAGACTGTAAACGTGCTGTTGTTTCTCTGTTCCCAAGGGCAGAAAATGGGACTGGCGTGGCTGAAGGAGGTGTCTGCCGTAACTGTGGGAATACACTACCCCTGGACGCCTCAATCAAGGAGGAAAGCGCACAGCACCGCTGCCTCTTCCTCGGTATCAAGTCTGGTTGTGGCAAGGCAGCACCCTGGACTGGAGGGGTCTTGTGACTCAGGATACTCAGGAACAGGCTCCTCCCCCACAACTGTGTGGCTTCTGACCACTGCCTGAGAGAGAGCTCACTCTGCAGATCTGCCCTCAGGAGAAAACTGTGGCTTGGGATGAACTACAAGGAAGGAGACCCAGTAATGTCATTCACAGAGGCCTTTTTTGAAAGGGGATTTGTTGGAAATGGGTCAGGGTAGAATTTGATGTTGATTTAATTAAAAATGACCTCCTTGGCTCTTTTTCCCAACAGCCACTGAACAGGCAAGGGCAATCTGATACCAGTGGAGGCTTGAAGGCCAGGAATGGGTGATGTCTCCCTGTATTATCAGCCCATTTAAGAGGTGTTTTACTTCCAGAGAATTGTTGACCCCTTCCAGGAAAGAGGGGCAGAAATCCAAGACAAGAATTTGAAAAATAGGTGGTAAAAACTCAGTCTATTTCCATGGAAGGCAGCTATGAAGCTGCTTTCGCCTGCAGCTGCAGGGCACTAAACGTCAGGTCATCCGCCCGTCCCCAGAGCGACTCGCCCTATGCACTTGGGGACACTCTTAGGGCCACGCTTTGTTCCACTTAGTCCTCTCTCTCTCTCGGGGTGGTCTGGGGCAAATCCTGATCTTCATCTTTTAAAAATATTTCCCCATTCCCCCTCCTTCCCAGGGCAGTTTGGTGTTGGTCCATCTCAACACACACTGGTTACAAACACAGCAAATTTTAAATAAAGGGGGGAAAAAAACCCTCAGGATATGGCACCTAAACTCCAAAGTAAAACACTGGAAACCAAAGCACAAACTTGTCCTCTGTACGAAGCGAAATTCCCACAGAAGGCAGTAGCTGAGTCTTCGGGGCAAGCTGTGCCTGCGAGAGTGGCAGGGATCAGGGTCCGGGGCTGCCAACACAGCCTCGGGGCTTCGAATCGTTAAGGGTGCTCCTCCCCGACTTACCGGAAGACCCTCTCACTCCAGTCTCAGAGGGGGCACTCAGTAGGGCTTGCTGTCATTCTTCGAACGCTTGAGCTGCACTTTGAGCCGCTTCATGCCAATCTGAAAGCCGTTCATGGACTGGATGGCAGCTTGAGCCGAAACTGGATTGTCGTAACTCACGAAACCTGAGTGTCCAAGCAGAAGCCCAGGTGAGGACCGGGGGAGCAAGGTGGGGCTCAGTCCTCTTTATTCGAGAGAGAGAGATGGCTTAGTCTCTCTCAAGTCCCAATTTTTCTCAGCAGGGACAAAACTCCAGAAATATCACGAGAAATATACTAATCCCTAACAGTACTACCTGATGTCTACCTAGCACTTTTTTTTTTTTGGCAAGACACTTTCCATACATTGTTTTTCCCTCCACAGCAGAGCTGAGGGCAGACATCATCATCTCCTCTCCAGAGGAAAGAAATCTGAGGCTTAGGAAAAGGTCACTTGGGCTGCCCAAGGCTGAGCTGAACAACAGCCCAAACCCAACTCCAGCTGGTTCTCCTATGGGTAACAGCAAGTCCCTTGCCTTTTCTCTCAGTAGTAAACTGCTCCACTGAAACCACCACCAGAAGAGAAATCAACATACCAAAACACTTGCTCAGGTTTGTCTGCTTATCTATGAAAACCTTGGCAGACACGACATTCCCAAAGGGCACAAACATCTGCAGCAGGTCCTGGTCTCCGAACTCCTGGGGGAGGTGGTAGATGAACAGGTTGGCTCCTTCCGGACCTTCAAAATATTCAAGGATGGAAAGTGTCAGTGCCGGCATGCTCACCATGGCCTTTCATCCGCACCTACACGAAACTGCCAGTCAACACACAGCGTCTCTGAGGGAGGAAAAGAGATTCTCCAAGTGCAAGGCAGGGGACCAAGGAGCAACCACCACCACACATGCTTCCCGCTGTGCCAAGGCAGGCTCCAAGGACGTCAGGGTTCTTCTACTGGCTGCAGGCCGGGGTGCTGGGCCAGCGAGTGGCACACTGTAATCCCAGCCCTCTAGAGACTGAGACAGACAGGCTGGGCTACATAGTTCAAAATATCCTGAACCACACAGCAAAAACCCATCTCACAAAACTGAAAAATAAAATAAAATAAAAGTTTAAGAATCCAATCCAATCCAGTCAATGCTGTTTCTGAAGAGATGCCCCCACTGACACAGCTCCAGGGCAGGAAGCGTGCTGTCTCAAGACAGGTGAGACAGGACCAGAGCAGCATTCCTTGCTACTATGGCCAAGGAAGGCATTTGTCTCTTTCCTACATTAGTGCTTAAACCTCACATGGTGACACAAAACCAGCAAAATCTACCTGCATGGGCTTTCTATTCCTACAAATCACTGCCAGGCCTTGTCCAGAAAGCTTCTCCTGAATTTAATTCCACTTAGGTCGAAGAACCTATTTTCCCACCACCCATTTCTACCACCCGCCGCCGGCTCTAATTCTTTGTCTCATCACCCATTTCTCCTCAATGAGGACAAGTACTGGTCAGAAAGTGAGGAAAATACCACATAGGATCCCCTGGTAGCTCTGTAACCTAGAGAGGGCTTTCTGACAAAATAGGTCATTGTCTAATGACGGCAGATACTGTCTAAAAGCATTGCCTCTTCTAGGGATTCTGTCTACTCCCTCCAAACACAGGGCTGAGCACCTCAAAGCCCCCACCCCGCAGCCTCTCCGTGCCTTCCAGCTCTGGTACTGGTTTGACAGCCACCCCTGACCCCAGCTCCCTGGCACTCACCTTCCTTTTGGCTTCCAGCAGCACCGATGCTCTGCTGTGTCAACAGGTTCTGGTTGTACAGGGTGGGGAGCGCAGCGGCAGCGTATTGCTGGATACCAGAGTAGGCCTGGGTGAGGGCCTCCATGGTGCTCCCAGTGCCATTTGAAAGGCCACTGCTGCCAAGACCACCATTTAAAGCGGCCATCCCTTGGTTGAGGAAGAGCAGGATTAATATCCTGGGGGAGCTCCACAGACACCCAAGACGGGTATACTTAGAGACACACTCAGAGTTCACCCCTTTTCTCTTAGCTTCTACCTGGTCAGTTTTGGATTAGAAAATGCCACCCGCAGATGTGGCTCTCCCTGTCACCTTTCTCCAATGGGTGGAAGAACCGACACCATTCACACCTGGCTCCATCCCCTCCTTTGGTTGTTCTGCCACTTTCTCATAACAGGTAGGATGTGGTAAAATACAGGTTCCAGGACTGAGGACTAAAAGGGGTACATGTGACCAATGAGAAGCTGGGTTTACTCCGTAATCAACTAACATTCACTGCGTGTATCCTATGTAATAAGCACCAGGCTCAGCACTGTACCAAGTGTTTTCATCAGCACTCTGCCCATGTTCTCAGCTCCCTAATAACCTTCCAAGGTTGTCTATCACTGCTACTTCTCCCACTGAGGGGAGGGGTGGGACTGACTCAGGTCTGACTTGAAATCCCATGAGCATTTCTAACTTTTCTGGGCCACTGTAATTATACTAGTGGCATCACTACCTGGGTGGGCCATGATAGGCTACTTACACAGGAATGGTCTGGTGACAATCAGGGCTGCCCCTTACCTGCCAAAGAGCCGACGTTGAGGCCAGCTGTTGCTCCAGCGAGTGTCTGCAGAGCTCCAAGTGAGGCTATGGGGTTGACAGAGTTACTGCTGCTGGAGCTGGGTGAGGACCCTGCTATTAGAAATCCAGGAGTTACACTCAGGCTATCTATAATAGCTGAACCCTGGAAACAGACTACATGTCCATCAACAGATGAATGGATAAGGAAAATGAGGTGTTTACATACAGCGGAGTACTACTCTGCCATAAAGAAGGATAAACTCGGGGCACTTGCAGCTAAATGGATGCATCTCGAGACTACAGTATTGAGTGAAGTAAACCAGACACACAAATTTAAGTATTGTATGGTTTCTCTTTTAGAGCCAAATAAAAGATAGTAGGAAGCTGGGATATCTTTTTCAAATGGGAAGGGGCACGAGAGATAGAACAGGGAGGGAAGGGATAAAGAATTAAGATGTGCCATGTAAGTGTACAACCCCCCATGACAAATGTAATAACCATGTACTCCAAACATGTACCAAGAAAATGTAATTTAAAAATTAAAAACAAACCGCCATCAAGCCATCACTTGTCTTCTCCTGTAACAGGAACTGATGCCTAAGTGATTCTATCCAGGGATTCTGCCTGCAAACAGGTTTTCTACTCTAGTAACTGTCCTTGCAGGACAGACACCAATGATGATTGTACAAACTAAAGATTAAGAGATTTCTCTTAAGTCAGGGACAATATTTGAAACTCTGTAGTTGGTAACCCAACCCCTATGGATACAGGCATTAATTCCTATTCAAGTAACACAGGCCTGCCTTACAACATGACACACAGAGGAGCTGCCTGTCCCACACTTACCTGAACTGGTGAGGACGCTGAGGGGACTGCTGGATGTAGTGAGAGCACTGGTACCACTGGGTGTGTTCTGAGCTGCGCTAGCTGCAGCAGCCAGTGCAGCCAAATTCTGTAACTGCATCGCATTGAGCCCTGCAAGAGCCAAAGCAAGAGTCAGCCAGCAGGCAGGGGTGGCCAATGTCCACTCCAGTGATGGCAGCAGAAGCAACGGTTCCAAGAGAGCCTTTTGAGCAGTATCACAGGGCTCCAAAAATGACACAGATATTGCTGGGCATACTGGTGTGTGCCTGTAATCACAGCCCTCTGGGAGGCTAAGGAAGGAGGATTTCAGGTACATCCCAGCCTGGGCAACTTAGTGAGATCCTGTCTCAAAAAATGAAATAAGGTGGGCAACCCATTTTATGGTCCCCCTCCTAGCTCTCTCTTATACAGAAGCTGTCTTCCTCTAAATATATTTTTTCCTATGCTAAACAAACAAACAAACAAACAAACAAAAAAACACCAAGGGCTGGGGATGTAGCTCAGAGTGAAGGTCCTGGGTTTAATCCAAAGTACCAATTAATCAATCAATGAAAAGAAACTGGAAATCATTTCTCAGAGAAGAGTTAGCAGACGAGATAGCGTCACACCTCAGGTGAGCATCAGTAATGGAGTGAGCAGTTAGGAAATCAAAGGAAGAGCATGTCTGTGCCCTACTGCAGGCCAGGGACCCCAGGGAGCAAGGCTTGAAGCTGAGGTGCAGAATGGGACTGCATCCAAGCCATTTATTCCGACTTTCCAGGGATTTGCTCTGTGCAAAGGAGGGAAAGAAGCAGAAAATGCAGAAGAGCCCCCACAAGACCCAGAAGGAATGACAGGAGACAGTACATATGAGAACAGCAATACCACAAAGAAAAAAGAAAACACCAGCACTTGAATAGCAGGTTTATCATCAAAAGAAGAGCAGAAAGCACTTAGGGAAAGACTTGCAAACAGAACCTAGATAACACAGTTCAGAGAAGAGGAAGAACTCTAAATTGTGCTATGGACTCTGTAATGGAAAGGAAGATTGTGTGATAGCAGTGGGCTAAGACGTGAGAATAAAAACACCACATCCACCACAATCTAGCAACTTTCCCAAACCACAGCAAATTAAACTCACCAGAACAAAGCAAACCACTATTACAAATTTTCACACGGCAAAACAAAGTTGTCTGAAGACTCTGCTTTTCTCAAATGAAATGCCTTGCTTCCCAGCGCAGGACATGCAGGCACAGGCACTCTTGCCTCCACTGACCTGTGAGCACTCGGCTCAGGTCTGTCTATGGACCCAGGTCACTATAAATCCAGGCATGGGTCCTGTGAAACACACGGCGCACTCCCCGGGTCCTAGCTGAGAAGCCACCTAAATGGAGGCCATCCTTGGCTGGAAAGCTCCTGCACTTCCTACTCAACAGAATGGCCTCAGCTCGCCCATAGGTGCTAACAGTTCTTTTCCATCTTCTTCCTCAACAGTGACTTAGGATGGTGGTGGGCAGAAGTACCCCTTGGAGCAATGTGACACCAACTAGCAGCCGAGCCACCTTACAAGACAAGACAGTTGGGCCCTGGGATGGTCAACTGAGCATTTCTGTTCGTTCGTTCTGTTTTCGCACAAACACTGCCAAGACTCAGCCTGCTGGCACCTGGGTCTGCTGGCCTGGGCGTTGTTGCTCCTCTGCGGTGGCAGCGGACACTTACCTCCCATCGGGTGGAGGCTGCTCAGGGTGTTGAGGTTCCCAGAGGAGGCAGTCTGCTGAAGGAGCTGCAAATAAAGCTAGACATTACACCAAAAAACAGAACAAGAGTGAGAGTGAGGGCTGGTTCTGCATCTGGGATAACTCTACAGCACAGCAAAGCGAGAGTGCAGAGGCCCCCAGAGAGGAAACGTCCAAGACAAGACCCCAAGCTGACACGACAGAAGCACAAGCCCTGTGACAGTGCAGGACATAACAACACAGAAAAAAGCACGAGGCCAGAAGAGAATGTGTTCAACGGACACTGAGCCACGTGCCAGTTCCCGTGCAGTGCACAGCACAGGGCGCAAGCTGAAGTCACCCACAGTCGACTGCTACCAACTACCTTTCTAGGCCCTCTCCCAAGTTCTCCCTACTCAGGCCAACAAATCTTACTCTGCACATGGTGCCCATCTGAATACACAGATTCTATTCCACACAGCTATTTTAATATCCTATCTGACCATTTCACAGTACTTCTTGGTGTTACCTTAACAAGTCATAATGCACCCATGACTCACCAGCTGCTCCCCAGTGCCCTATCTATGCAGCTCTATTTACCTCCTCTCCCGCAAACTGGTCTACATGGATTCAGATGACCAAATGGTGGACAGCTCAGTTCAAACAGGCTCTGGTAATGTTCTCCTTCAGTGACTGTCCCCGTCATGAGTAAAACCAAGCGGTTTGTCCGTGCACTTAGGGACTCTCTGAGCTTCTCTGTGACTTGGCAAGCCACAGCTTTCACCCAGTTAACTTAATGAAAACCTCTGCTCTATTCACACCCGATTGCTGTTCTTTATGGAGACCGGTTTTCTTCCACCAGATCCTTATTCAACCCCATTCCCATTGCTATAGACATATGATGCGGGTCCTGAATCCCTGTAGGGCAGAGGTCATGGACAGCTTTTAGGTTAACCTTCAGAAGGGCAATGAAAACAATGCAAATAATTTTTACCAGTTCTGTCTTTTCTTCTCCATTTTTCTTTTGGGCAGGGTCTCACTACATTACCCAGGCTAACCTCAAACTCACAATTCCCCTGCTTTGGCTTTCCAAGTAGCTGGGATCACATACAGACATGTGCTACCATGTCACCACTGTGTCTTCTAAAGGGGTCACAGCCCCCACAAAGAACCACTGTCCTAGTCTGTCAGCGCTCGGGTGGCTCAAGTCCACATGTCCAGAGCCTCTTAACGATGATGTGTCATCACCTACAGAGTCCAACAGCATCTGTACTTCGTCACTTCTGTCTTCTTAAATACCTCAGGCAAAGTGTTCTGTCCCAGCTGGTGGACTGTGCACACTGGACGTGTGGCACCTCCACCTCCTCCTTAAGGAAGAAGAGCTTTGCCTGGCATGGTGGTGAACACTTGTAATCCTAGCACTTAGGAAGCAAGTTTGAGATCAGCCTGGGTAACATAGTGAGTTCCAGGCCAGCCTGAGCTGCACAGCGAGATCCTGTCTCAAAACAATATAGTTCTTATGACTTATGCTGGCCGTGATTCTTTGAAGGGTTTAAGCAGTAATAGTCATTTATATCGTATTGAAAACCTAGTCAATCTAAACAAATCTGAATTGGACTTCTTTTGTAACATGTGACTCAAACGCAACAGAGATGAAATCAAAGGAAGTCTAATTAAAATTTTGTAAAATCAAATATATGCTTATAATTCTCATGTTGATCTCTTGACGTTTCAGTCCACTGACAGAAACATTTATCATGTTTTTATGCTTTTCAGAGAAGACTCAATGAGGATTTTTTTGTTGTTGTTGTTTTTTTGAGACAGGGTCTCACTATGAGGTTGAGACTGACCTGGAACTCACTATGTAGCCCAGGCTGGTCTTGAACTCACAGTGATCCTTCTGCCTCAGCCTCCCGAGTGCTGGGATTACAGGCGTGAGCCACCACACCCGGCACAATGAGGATTTTGATTCTGTGCTTTGCCTCTGATGAAAGAGATATGGAGAACGATGCTTGGTAGTTAAAATTCCCTCAGGGAGTTATCTCTTGGAGTCAGGGAAATTTGAGACATTTTTAAATTTTTAAATGAAATCAAGATTTCACTTTAAAACTATAGCAAAACCCTAAGATATAGCTAAAGACACCAGACAGGAGAGAAAGGCAGACAGACAAATGTGACTTTAGGCACATCAAAGTGCCTGAATCTTTGCACAAGATCTCTGCATGCAAGAAGCTGTAAATGCCGCTGTGTTTGTCAGCGAGGGACAGCAGAGGAAGAAACAGCTGGGAGCTTGCACAGCCTGCAGAAAGCACAGCATGAAGACTCACTGCTAAGTACTGCGGTCCGAGAGTGTTCAGCCCAGCCAGGTTCCCCCACACGGATGCCGCGCTGATCTGCTGCATCTGCTGCTGGAGCTGCTGGGCCATTCTCTTCTGCTCTTTGTCCTTCTGCGTATCAGCAAACTTCACCACCATGGGGGACGAGCAGCCCTAGCAGAAACCAAAACTAAGGGATCAAATCGCTCCTTTGGGGTGAAGAAAAAAAACTTTCTGATAGGTCCCTCTTCCCGATAAACATGTGGCAAAAGACAATTTAAAGCAGCAACTATTTCCAGTATGTTTGTTTTTATGCTTTTGGTACCAGGGATGAAACTCAGGATCTTGCGCTTGCAAGGCAGGTGCCATGCCACTGAGCTAAATCGCCACCCCTCCAATACGTTAGTTTTATTTATTTAAGGATTTATTTTTTGAGGCCAGATCTGCCTATGTTACCCAGGGTGGCTTCAAACTCCTGGGTGTGAGGACAAGTGACACTTGTGCCTCAGTTTCCTGAAGAGATGTGACCACAGGCACACACTACTACTATACTGAGATCCAGTGTGTTAATTTGAAAGAAAGTACTGGGTTTTTACCTAAAGACAGACTGCCTAAGGCAATTCATTATTATGTAAGCTGCTGGACTCTGATGGTCAACCCTCTGTACTCTCAAGAGAAGTGATTTCCCCTTTCACGTACGTGCTCCCTACCTCCATGGTCTGTGCTTGGTGCATTGCCTTGATAGCCGTCTGTGCCATGGCTCTTGTTGTAAAAGTCACAAATGCACAACCTGGTAAGAGAAGAGTCAGTAACTCATCCATTCACTTGTTGCACTTTATTTCTCCCAAACTAAGACTTACTGGAAAACAAGCCCTAGCATGATTCTGCCCCCAAAAGAAGCGCCAGTTAAGATCATCAGCCATGGTTGGGCGTGGTGGTACATGCCTGTAATCTCAGCACTTGGGAGGCTAAGGCAGGAAGATCGCTACAAGTTCAAAGGCCAGCCTGGGCTTCTCAGTGAATTCAAGACTGGCCTGAACTTTCAAAGCAAACTTTTTTAAAAAAAAAAAAAAAAAAAAAAAAAAAAAAAAAAAAAAAAGATAGCAGACAGACAGACTCACTCAGTATGTCCACTGCAACAAATGATGGATATAGTGAATTATAAAACAATATTATTGATATAACATTAAATATAAATGATATTACTGGCATTAATATTTTAAATAAACGATGTATGTATTTGTAAATACCCAAGCGGGTACCTTTGGACAAGAGGTAAAGGCCTATTTAAACAGGTGAACTCAAACTGGGTGTGGTGGTGCACGCCTGTAATCCCAGCCCTTGGGAGGCTGAGGCAGGAGGATCGCTGTGAGTTCAAGACCAGCCTGGGCTGGCTACATAGTGAGTTCCAGAGCAGTCTGAACTACCTAGTGAGACCCTGTCTCAAAAAACAAACAAACAAAAAAAGATGAACTCAAGACTTATTGCCAAATGAGCAGAGTACAGACACAATGCATGAAAAGTGTGTGCACTTGATAATGGACAGACATCACGGTGTCTAACACGAATCCTCCTAACTCCATCATCATGTGTTATAATGGAGATACTTAACGCATTTATGTGAAATAAATGTTTTCTGAATTTTGGTGGCTGCAATTTTTTGTTGCTTTTGTTCTTTTATTCCTATAACTGTCATCATTTTTGTTGCCACTCCTGTCTCTTAAATCTTCAATTAACACTTGATTTAATGAAACATTGTAAAGCCCAGTGTGCAAGAGGTTGTGACTTTAGTGAGGAATTCAAGGCGTAAAATCACTGACAGCTGGGTTGCCAGAGCCCTTTGAGCAGGAGAAGAAGTCATTTAAGGAGAGGTCTAGGGCCAATGGTTCTTTACGAAATGGAGTTGGAAAACCTTCAGGCCAGAATTCAGAGTTTGGAGAGTTATGATGTTCCAGAAAATACAACTGTATATAGATTTCTGTACATAAATAAATGTGGATCATTCTACGGCGGGGTGGGGGTACACCTCCTGAAAATAAGCCCTATTCTATCTTCTGGAATAAAAATTAATATAACCTGTCTTATTTTGGGGGGAATATAGTTTATCTGACAGACGCTGATTTGAGCACCTACTTCATGCCACTACTGTGCTAATGACATGAACGTGGTCACCGGCCTCAGGAGCTTATGACCTGGTAGAGGAGACAGGTACATCATAGTGGGCTAAGAAATGCTCGAATGAAAGCCCAGGAACCCATACAAAGGACAAAAAGTGCTTGAGGGAGGAAAAAGGAATCATATCCTCACGTTCATCTACAAAAGAAAAGAAAATGTGGAGGAAGAAGTGCTTCCATCTGGTATTATGATCCTGAGCACACAGAAAATATTTTAATACATGACACTTAAGTATACAGTGCAACTCTTAGGGTAGTTGGTGGCTAACCTGCAGAACACCAATGGTCAGAAGCCAGGTGCCCGTGGGAAGCAACAGACCCAACTGCCTCACCAGGACAGGGGTACTGAGGCGGAGTGGGGGTGGGGAGGTGTGGCTACAGATCTGATTTCCAGGGGTCCAATTACACAAACTCTACACAGAAGACAGGCATCTTTAAAAGCTAGAAATATACCACCTCGGCTCAGGCCATCAGGTCCCCGCAATATCCGGCACTCTTCAATCTGTCCAAATGAAGAGAACATGACTCGGATGTCATTTTCAGTGCACTTCTTGGAAATCATACCAATAAACAGCTTCCTGTCTTCCACTGCTAAGAGAGTAAAACACAAAATGCTTAAACAATGTTACTAAAGGGCAGTGCAGTGCAGACTTGGGAGCCAGGCTACCTGAGGCAGGGATCCTGGGTCTGCCTAAGACCCTAATTTTAGATTGCAAGACACCTTTTTTCTGTGTAACTTCGTATCTCCTCTTGTAACAAGTACAATCTTAAAATTACACATACTTGGAAGTACTTAGATGAAATATGGAGGCTTTGGGCCTTTGTTAAATTTATTTAATTTTTTACTGGCTTTCTCACATGATTAATAGATAGCCAGGTCTGCCTCTAAGGGCAATTGCAGGAATTAAATGCAAATACTTCCCAACTTCCCTAGTACCTAGTATCTTTGCTCCTTCTAGCAATACTATGAAAGAAGAGGTTTTCAAACAGCCACTTCTAATTGAGTAGAAAAACTGTCTACTTTCTCTTCTCTTTCCTTCTACTCTGAATGATACTTTGATTTTTGTTCCCAATGGAAACTCTAGGAATTCAAAATTAACATCCTTGATTCCGTGAGCTTCTTACAGACACAATAAGAACTTTCAGCTCATGTTACATATTGTTCTGCTGTTTTGTTCAAATGAACCTTAAAGAGCCACTGCCACCCAGTTTCCCAGGGACTCTCTGGCTCACATTTTCCCTTGGGAGCCACATCTTCAAGAGCACACTGTACACAGGTGTTACAACATGGCCCCTGGGAGACGACTCTGCTTCTCATATAGTTTTCTAAGTTGGCTTACACCAGATTCTCTTCTATATAAGGAAGACTGAGCAGAACTGGGATTAGAGAAGATACAGTTGAGGAATTAGAACAAAGACGATCACAGACCTCCACCCACCACCAACTTTGGTGTCCTAACAGCCATGATACTAGATTCCTGTCTGAAAGCTCAGCTAAGCCTGAAAGTCTGAGCTTTCCTTCGGCTCCAGTGCCCTGTTCTGCACTGCTGGGTTTCATGACTGCACTGCTTGAGTGGAACGTGGCCTCACCCTCGTTGAGCATGAGCTCAGGAAATGATTTTCTGGAGGCTAAGCTCTCCTTTCCAATTTGCTCATCTCCGCCTCATTTTTGTCCATAAGAAATTACTTTCTGAGGGCATTTCAGTTCATTTAGAGTTTTTGTAATATTTCTCTGCCCACTCTACTTTTATCATTTATGCCTTGTACTTATTAAAAACAAGCAAACAAAAAAAACAAACTGGAGATGACAGATTTTTTACAGAATGGTTGAATCCAGGTAGCACAAAGGGCAGCAAGAAAACTAAGAAGAAATCTCCTAAGGGGAAGACATGATCTGTCTGCTTACCGTTGTTCTTCTCACTGTCAGCAGGTTTCATCTGTATAGGATGATGCATCTGAAAAGCAAAAACCACAAACATCACCTCCATGTCTCGGGACAGCATTCCAACCTGAAATGAAGACTGAAAGACACCTAACTAAAGCCCTAGGAGACTCTGCAGCATGTCTGCCTCATGAACATTCCCCACAAAACACAAAAGAAGCCAAGGCTCTTGGCACACAGAGATTTGCTTTAAGCTCATCTTCTTTCCATTGTCCTTTCCATCAATTCCTGCAGCAGCTCCCTCTCCCTCTCCCAAGACAGCTTCCAGCCTATGCCCGAGACATGCAAGCACAGCCCATGCATCACAAGCACAGCTCTGTTCTTGAGGAGCCTTCTTACCCCAGGGAGGACTTTCATGTTGTGAAGAGCATTCTGTGCTTCTAATGCAGCTTTACGGGTGTAAAATGTAACAAAACAGCACCCTGAAATACACCAGATTTTTAAAAATTAAGCCAGTACTCTGAAAACAATGATACTTTATATTTTTCATTAACCACACCAGAAAGATAAAGTAATTCCATGCTTCTAGATTCTAAACTGGTTTCAAGCTTGCTCACATTTGCACCACAGAACAGATCACAGAAAGTTGCTCTAAAATTGGTGACAGGAAGATGCATGTAGATCTGCTATCAGCACTGCTGAATGTCCACTCCGCTGCCCCTTTTGGAAATAGCTCAGCTTTCCTTTCCCTTTGTGCAGGTTATGGCAAACAAGTTGTCTACATCCCTCCTAGCAGATTCTGTACTGTGTGAGGGCTCTGTAATTCAGTCCACAGTCTCTAGCCCCTTACCTTAGTTAAAACCCTAAAGAAAACCGTCTGAGGTGGTTGACTTCAATTTTAGTTTTGCCACTCCATTCCAAGACCAATGGAGACGCTCCCATGGGTCTGTCTCTTGGAAGCTGAAACTCTCACAAAGGACTGCCCAGATCGAATTTACAAGCTATCCTCACAATGTAATCTTCATTTTTAATTTCTAAGCCATTAAGTAAGTTTGGCTTGGAAAAATACAGCTCCTACAAAAGGACAGATTTGTTTCCCTATGTGACTACAGAAACACCCTGGCAACAAGGGACAGAATGCAGCTGGTAGGAATGACGTGTCATTCTCTGAACCCTATCACAAACCCAGAGACCTTACCTTTGCTCTGAGGAGGGTTTTGGCTCCTATCCCTTAGGACGTTGATTTCATAGACAGCACCATACTGTTCAAAGAGTTCTCTCAAGTCTTTCTCAGACCAGGTCCTGGGAACCTGGCCCACAAACATCTTGATAGCATCAAGATCCGGTTGGTCTGGGTGGTCCAGGGTGCCGTTCATCTTCTTTGAGCTATGTGAGATAAAATGACACTTACATTATATATTTTTGTTGCATTCCAGAGGGAGTTTTCTTTTCTTTAATGATCTCAACTTCTTTCTGAGAAAGTAGGAGAAGGAAAAACAAAAAAACTCTGCTTCATTCACTATTTTTCCCCCATTAAGTTTATTGGTACATTTTAGGTATACAATACAATTACATTCACCATTGGGATCTTATATCTTTACACCCCTTATCTTGGTTCTTATTTTTCCCCGTTCCCCTGCCTTCTCTTCATCCCTTCCACCCTTCCCTATTTACAAAGGATTTTTTTTCCTTATATTTTTTTTCTTTTCCCTTCTTTCCTTTCCCCCATTTCTCCCACTTCCCCTACTCCTTTAGACCGTTTCCTATTTCACATTACCAGTTATGCATTTCGATTTTTAGTTCACTATTTCTATTCATCTTACCACAGTTTCCTGTCCTTCCTCAACATGACCTCTCTTTCCATTAGATGTCAAAGTCATTCATGTTAGGGTACCCTAGTGTTAACTAAGAAACTGACAATGTCATTTCTTGTCTAGTGTGAGAATTCTCAGAGGAATTTGGAGGATCTTGCTTCCAAAGCAAGATCTAGTTTTAGTAATATTTAAGCATTGCTGGGGGGGGGCACACCTGTAATCCCAGCACTCAGGACGCTGAGGCGGGGGTATCACTGCAAGTTCGAGACCAGCCTGGGCTACATAGTGTTCCAGGTCGCTGAGGCAGGAGGATCACTGCAAGTTCGAGACCAGCCTGGGCTACATAGTGAGTTCCAGGTCTCAAGTACACAGTGAGACCCTGTCTCAAAAAAACCAAAAAAAAGGGAAGCATAATCAACAAAATAAAACAACAACTGACTACAGGCAGAGGTCAGGACTCTTTAGAGTATCCAAAGACAGGGATAGGTTTCTTTCCAGTCATTGCTATTACAGAAGCACTAGATTCCCAAGCCTACACTAAGAACTGACTAAAATACTGGCCATTGAAGGTGGCTGACTAAAACATAACCTTGGTGCTCTTGAGTTATAGCCCCGCACCAAAACAAAGCTCTACCTCTTTTTTTTTTTTTTTTTTTTTTTTTTGGTATGGGGATTGAACTCAGGTCCTTGTGCTTGTGAGGCAGGTGGCACAACCACTGAACTAAATCCCCGGCAAAGCTCTACCTCTTAAACTACTAAACACAACTATAATATTAAATCATGTTACCATCACCCTACTCCCCCCAACAATTATCTAATGAACTACTACTGCTCCAAGACAACCAGATGGATTCCCGCACCAACAGCCATTATTGTGAGGTCCACAAATTCCTTCAGTCCTACTGTAACAAACCTATAACACTATTTTAATATCTTCATTCTTATCTCTGCTACTGTCAAGGACACAGGGGGAGTCTACACTCAGAAGGTATCATTAATTTCAGTCTTTCTGCCACTGTTTGGAGATCTGACTCTTAACATTTATCTAAACCATTAACAATTTAAATTCCAAAAAGAACTAGCAGGATTAGTTTTAGTATTCGTTGCTCAACAGAGAAATCATTTATTATATTTAAATCTTCCAGGTTTTTGTTTTGGAGACAGGGTCTCACTACGTAGTTCAGGCTGGCCTCAAATGAGGCAATCCTCCTGCCTCAGCCTTCAGAGTACTGGGATTATAGCTTGCACTACAACGCCTGGCTAAATCTTCCAAGTTTTGATAGCTACTCATACAAATACTAGTTTTCTTTAATGGAAAACAAAGGTTTTCCACCAGTATCTTCTGAATAATTTTTGATGATTCTTAAGAAGGTTGGGCCAGGTGCAGGGTCACATGCTTTATAATAATCCCAGCATCTGGGAGGCTGAGGCTAGAGGAACACCATGAGTCTGAGGTCAGCCTGGGCTACACAGTGAGACCTTGTCTCATAAAACAAAACAAAACAAAACAAAACATGTGGAATCTATGAAAGCAGTTCAACCTCTATTTTTTAAATTTCTAAATCTCAAAACAAGAAATTGCTAAATTTCCTGTAACTGAACACCCAGTGGTTGTTTTCATATCACTTTTGCAGAATCTAACACAAACGAAAATTTTTTTTGTTTTGTTTTGTTTTTTTGAGACAAAGTCTCTGTAGTTCAGGCCACCCTTGAAGGGTATAGCCCAGGTTGGCTTTGAATACTCAGAGATCCTCCTGCTTCAGCCTCCCCAATGTTGGGATTGCTGGTGTGTGCCACAACTGGCAAACAAAGTAAATGTTAAAAGCCATCAGATAAATGATTGTAGACCAACTCTTATCTCTACACCTACCCATTTTCTTCCTAGGATTTAAAGAGTACTAAATTTTTGTTTCTCTTATATAGTCAACACCTTTTAGCATCACCTAGCTATATCTCTTCTCCTGTTCATTTGCACTGCCACACGTGGTAACGCCACACTCCTAGTTCAAAGTTAGCCCTCAAATGTGGGATGGGATGAATTTCCTGCTAATGGTCACAATAGTCCCCCTTATTTAAGTTAACCCTGCCCAAATGAGTGTTGTACACACAAAGTATTCTCAAACTGAAGAGCATGCACTATTTTCTATGACTAGTTGATTGCCACAGGATCAAGCTGCTCCTTTTAAAAAGTGTTCTGGAATGTACTATTGATTACTCACTCACATCTGGGAGGCACTGCAAAAATATCAAGTAACTGCTCAGAGAGACTTAGTCTTTTCTTTTCTGAGACAGACTCTCACCAAATTGTCCAGGCTGGTCTTGAACCTGGGATCCTCCTGATTGCTGGGATTACAGATGTGTGCTACCACACCAGACTAAGAAACTTAATGTTCTAACAGAAGCAGGCCACCACGTTAACAAAAGCCTTCTGACTAGTGAAACAATGGGTGCCACTTCCTACAATCTGCCCCCAACAACTTTAATTGCCAGTTTTAGAAGCATTTTACTGAACTGTTGCTAATTTTTCATATTTCTATTCTTAGGAGAGAGAGAGAACACAGAACTCCAGTGGTGCTCATATATGTTTCAATGACTAGGAAGTGGAAGAGTTCTTTCTGAAATGAGGCAGGGGCTTATTAGTTTGCATTATTAGTTTGCTGCCAACTGCTCCAGGCTTGTCCCTGCCCTCTAGGTCTGCATGTTATTTCGTGCAAAAGCACAGTCAAAATTATGTGGCTTCCAGCAGAGCCCAAGCCAGCGGAGACACGGATGCAAGACAAGTCTGAGTTTGCTCTTTTCTTCTCCAAATACTCCCTGATTTCTTAGGTTCGCCTGCTCCTGACCCCTTTCTTCTGCCTGCCAATTCAGTAGCCAGCAGGATTCCCTGGAGTGGTCTACAAGGAGCAAGGCAGTCCTCAAACTAGCACTTGGGAAATGTTTGCAGAAATTGGTTTGAGCCACTTTAGGCATGTTCAATCTAATCATAAATGTGAAATCTAAGCTCACGCTTCTTTTTACGAAGTCATTTTTATGGCATCTTACAAGGGGGTGAGGGGTGAGGCCTGAGGCACACCGCCAGATGCAGTGAATTCTTCAGCAAGACGAATGCCATGGAGAGACCCTATAGCTTTCCTTCCTTGAGTGAACCCCGGCACGCACTTACCAAGCTAGCACTGTCACACATGCTACATGCTGGGCTAAGAAGAGCAGGGGGCTTTTCTCAGAGCTCAGGAAAAGAACAGTTCAAAATGAAGGCAGGGATGTTAGCCAGACAGGAAAGAGAAGCAGCTACTGGTCTACCTGTATACACATCAAGCAGTCCCCCATTCCTCCAATGCTCTGTGTGTAGAAATGAGCAACAAACACTGTACTCTCCTCTCCCATGCATGGTCCAGTGCGAATATTGTCCTTAAGGTTCAAAGTGACCACTGCCTAAAAAGCCCCTGGAGACAGGATTCAGTGCGATATGCCAAGAGTCTTGCATCATTGATTCATTCTGTTCATCACTAGATACACTCTCACATTTGTGCCCACTTCCTCACCTGAAGGAATGCTAAGCAAGCTCCGTGGCTGATGTTTGTTTCTCCAGTCCTGAGACTGAACTCAAGGCTTTCGCACTGAGCTACACTCACTGCTAGGCCTTTACTTTTTAAAATTTTGAGACAAGGTATTGGCAGGTTCGCCTCAAACTCGTGGCAAGCACAAGGGGGAGAGGGAGGGAGAGAGGGAGAGAGAAGGAGCAGGAGGAGGGGGAAAGAAAGGAAAAGAAAAGAGCAGAATATGCAGAACAAGCACAATGGGGGTCCTGGGGAGATGGCTTTGAGGTCTTCTGGCTGCAGAGTTCTGAGGAACATCACTGCCTAGTCCACGTGTATACCTAAGGAAACACCCGAGACTGTGCTAGCTTCAATGAGTATCTAACACCTTTTCTTCCAGCCAAACAAACTGGCAAACAAGACTTTCACATCTGTTTAAAAGCCACTTCTGAGCTGGCTGTGGTGGCGCATACCTATAATGTCAGCACTCTGGGAGGCTGAGGCAGGAAGATTGAAGTTCAAGACCATCCTGCAGAACTTGCCAACTTTGAGAGACTCTGCCTCAAAATAAAAGTTAAAAACAATGTGAAGCTCGATATGAAGGGCCCAGGTTCATCCTTCATAGTGGAGGAAAAGAGGCATGCTTTTTATTATTCTCTCCCTTCTGCTACTTGTTGATTTCCCTCTGTCCATTATACAAATAGAAAATATCCAGATACTTACCAGTCCACCTGCCTCCCAGACAAGCATAACCACACGCTGCCACCACCAGACCCCCAAGCTCATATACTGGGCCATGGAAAAATGCGAAGAGAAATGTATGAAAACGAAAAGGGCCAGAAATACAGGCCTGAGCTACTTATCAGTTCTCTTGTGAGAACAAAACACACAGTGTGTCTATACTGTGAGAAGTAACTTTCACTGGGTAAAGGAGGGCCTTCTGACATGTGGGATGTCATGTTAGGTCCTGAAGCTATCAGGCAACAATCTGCTTTTGAAGATTTTCAGCCTTCTTTTCTGAGGTTTGGAGGAAATATCTGGAGACCTTATATCTGCAATCACCTCCAGCCTCCAAATTGAAACAAAAACAAAGACTACTTTCCAAGTTTTCACTATGGTGCCAGACTCGACCTTTCCCAGGGCTGTGTAAGACTGTCACTGCTCTGGGGACAGTGGCAGTGAACGAGTGGAGGGATACAACTATAACGCCCCACAGATCCTATACACATGTCCACACTCTGGAAGCAATGGCTACTATGGCTTCACTCCTTCTAGAGGAGGGGAAGTGTGTGCTGGGACTGAGGCTGAATGGACCAGTCGGCGAGGACAGGCACATGGGATGAAGGGACAGACACCGGGGTGAGGAACAGTAACAGAAGAGAGGAGGAGTAAGATAACCTTAGAAGGGCAGAAAGTGGGCAGAGAAAGCAGAACAGAAACCTGGGGGAAAGCGAGGGGGAGAAAATACTACAAAGCTGACAAGAATAAAAAGGCAGGTTGGCGAAACCCTGTCACGACACAAAGACAGGCTTGGACTTTATTCCAAGATCTTAAAACAAGAGAGTCATCAGACTTGCCTTTTAAAAGACACTGGCAGGGGGATGGGGATGGGGATTTAGTTCAGTGGTTCCGCTGCCTGCCTCACAAGTGCAAGGTCCTGAGTTCAGAACTTGGTAAAAAAAAAAAAAAAAAAAAAAAGATATAATCTAATGATCTAATGAAATAAAGTGGGGAAACATAAAAATCCACAGGATTACTCATAAAGTACTCCAAAGATTGCTCAGGCAGGGCTGAGCAATTTGGGGTTAGGATCCACTAGGTCTAGGGGTTCAGCTAAACTCTGAGGCAGCAAGGGAACAATTCGGGAAACATGAGGGAGCCTCCATACAGAAGCATCTGATGAGTAGTTTCTAAAATAAAGTCACAGAGATCAAACAACAATGGGAGACAGAGACAGAGACTAGAGAAGCAAAAGCACATGGATACTCCTTTAAACAAAAGGCCTGAGACACAAGCCCTGGAGAACCATCTGCTGCTAGGGTGTAATCAAAGGGAAACCAGTGGATGCTTAAGGGTGACCCATGTAGAATCACAGACACTGATTCCAAGTGTGAACAGGGCCCAGGCCCCCAGAACTTCTAGAACAGAGAATTTCTGCTCTGTTGTAGAGAAATTTAGAAATAACACATATTGTTAGATAAATTCCCAGGCAAATCACTTCAGCAAGAAAACTGCTAGCTTAGCCTTTTGCTAACGTAGGGCTGAAAATCCAGGGAAGGGTTGGGAGTGGTGGTGCACATCTGTGATCCCAGTACTTGGGAGGCTGAGGCAGGAGGACTGCATGAGTTTGAGGCCAACCTTGGCTACATAGTGATTTTAAGGCTAGCCTAAAGGAAATCAAGAAAAAAGAAAATCCAAGAAAGAGGTGGCAAATGCATACCATTCTCAAGAACCTTTGGAGGCTGGGCTGTGGCTCTGTGGTACAGCACTTGCCAAATACTCATGAGGCCCTGGGTTCCATCCCTAACACCAACATATACACAAAAAGACCTTTCCTATTTCCCTCTCTCCCTGTCTTTGTGGTGATATGCCCTGTACCTTACAGGGTGGACCCAACATGGTTTAACTACTACTCGCTCAGATATAAAAAGATAGCTTTACATTTATATGCCAGGCCAGGAGCTGACAATTAACTCAGGCAAGCCCCTATAACTCTGTCAAGTAGGTTTCTTATCTGGAATGGAGAAGAAACAACCATGGCCAAAATTTTGGTGAAGATGGATGACTAAAATAGAGGGACCTGGAAAAAACAGTAGAATATTCCACACTCTGATTAATTCTAACTCTGAATACCTGCATTAAAAACAAACAAAAACACTGAGCCTGCCTGGCAAGCACAAGGTCCTGGGTTTAATTCCCGGTACTGATAAACAAAAAAACCAAACACAAATGGAAAGGGGAACAAGAAAGGGGGAGGGAGAAAGGAAGGGACAAGAAAAAAAGTAAAAATGTAAGAAAAAAGTGGAAACAAAGCATCTGCATGGAGGGAGGGAAGGGGGACTTACGGGGTGAAGGGAATGGGAAAAAAAGAAGAGGCACGATCTATCATGTACGGCGCAAATTCTCCATGACGAGTGTTGTCATTATGTATATCTAAAGTGTACCTACAGGGCCAGGGATAAGCTCAAGTGGTGCTGTGCCTGCCTCACAAGCTCAAGGTCCCAAGTATGATCCCAGTACCTCAAAAAACAAAGCCGGGTATGGTGGTGCATGCCTGTAATCCCAGCACATGGGAGGCTGAGGCAGGAGGATCGCTGTGAGTTCAAGACCAGCCTGGGCTACAGAGTGAGTTCCAGGTCAGTCTCAACTACATAGTGAGACCCTGTCTCAAAAAAAAAAAAAAAAAAAAAAGTGTACCAATAAATATTTGCAAAATGGAAAAAAAGAAGAGCTGATAACAGAGGGCACTGAAAGCTCAGTGCTGTTAACACTAAAAGAAAAAGGAAAAAAAAAAACCCTTGGGAATGCATGAAAACAGTTTCCTGCCTTTTTCCAGCATATGAATTGCTTGGGTTTTTAGTTTCAAGTGGTGTTTATGCTATGGGTCGTGGTCTGGATTTCATGAAATAGTGGATTAGTCCAACCTCTTAAAAGATGACAAAATGCCAGGTGTGGTAGCATACACCTATGATCTCAGCACTTGGGAGGCTGAGCAGGACTGCCTGAGTTTGAAGGCAGCCTGCCTAAAGAAACACGCCTTTAATAAAAAATAAAACGGGGCTGGGAATTTAGCTCAGTGGTACCACAGCCTGCCTTGCAAGCATAAGGAGCCGAGTTCAAAACCCAGTACAAAAAAAA
>NW_022900939.1:5440839-5454948 GCF_012274545.1 Fukomys damarensis | reverse complement strand
CGGGGGGGGGGGGGGGGGCTGAGGCAAGACTAGAGTTAAAGGCCACTGGGATACACAGTGAGACTGTCTCAAAAAACTAAAAAGCTGATAAAACAGGCTATGAAAAGCACTGTGTCTAAGGGGTTGAACACTAGGTAGTAGCAAAGGACAGGGAGAAAAAAATGTTATAATGCAAAGATAATCTGAACTACACCACCTTAATTCATCCTTTATTATGATATATTTTCTTTTTTTGGTAGTAGCCAGGACTGAACCCAGAGTCTTCACACTGAGCTACATATTATTTTGAGACAGGATCTCCTTAAGTCTGTAAATTACTAAGTTGTCCCGGCAGGACTCATTTTTTTTTGTACTGGGGATCAAACTCAGGACTTTGGGCTTGCAAAACAAGCGGCAGAATCACTGAACTAAATCCCCAGCCCCCTTAAGTCTGTAAATTGCCCAGGCTGGGCTTGAATCTGCAGTCCTCCTGCCTCAGCCTCCCACAGGGTTGGAGTTATAGGTGTGTACCCCTACATCTAGCTTACATACTAAGTTTTTATGATTATACTTACTGTAATTTCACCCCACCACCCACACCTGTTACATCCAACCCCAGGGCAGTTAGATTTGCACATGGAGGCCTAACCTCAAAGATTTATACTGCAACCCCTGTTATCTAAGACAAGTTCTACCACTTAAAACAATATTCTTGGCTTTGAATAACAACCTAAGATTTGTCTGCTTGAGAGGCAGAGAGTTTTTTAAAGCTTGGTTAAAGTGAAAGGCACAAAGAAGTTTGGTTAAAGTGACTTAAAAAAGCCAGAACTCAGATTTTGACAGGAGGGGTTAGAAATGCCCGCCCAAGTCCAGAATCCAGGCTCCATTAACTGTAGCTTGGGTCCACATTTGGCATATAGCTGTGTACAATGCAGTTTTTCCACAATGTTACAAGCTAACAGGGTTTCTCCTTCCCATACCCACAATTTATGAGGAAACTGCTGATCAAGATTGATCCAGTTTTCTTTTCTTGGAGGATGGGGTACGTCTGACATTTCTGAAATTCTGTGCTAAATTGCATTTTCAATTAGATTGGGGGGGTTCAAAGTACAGAATTATACTTTACATGTCAATAAAGAATGTTGTGTAAGTATTAAAAACACCATAACTATAAATCTTCTGTGTGATAGTTTAAGAATTTGATACTTAAAAAAAAATAATAAAATACTTTAGTCTCAAAAGTTTATTTAAAATTACACACCCAACCCAAAGCAATACAGGCAAACACTCCCCCTAGAAGGGCTTGAGCAGCACCTTGAGCAGCTGTGGGTGGTCACATATCAGGTGCAGCTTTGTGCAAAGAACTTACTGAGAGCCCAGAAGAAATGAGCAGTTAAAACAGAATCAGACTAAAACAGAAAATAACAGCATGAGAGAATTCAGACTTTGGCTTTCTTACCCAATCCCCCCCCCCATTTAATTCTTTTATTCCCTCTTTTAAGGAAAGGAACAAGTTTCATCAAGTAAAAACAAAAACACAGACCAGTTCCTGTGCTTACGATTTAAAAAAAATTAGACAACAAAAATACTTACACGGGACTGGAATTCAAAGAGCAATGCTCCACCATCATTTCTGGAAGGAAATCCAACTTAAATGCGGCCATCACCTCACTGTTCCCTTCAGAAGCCAATGACATTAACTTGCTGCACTTGTCTCATCCACAAATATACTCAGCTTTAGCTTCCTGGGCTCCACAAAAAACACAAAGTGGAAAGAGGAGCTCAGGGAAACCAGCAGTAAGCGCTGCAGAAAGAGGCAGGTCTGGGGAAGGGGCAGGGAAGGGGAGGACTGGATTAAAGTGGGTTATGGCCATGTGAAGGGAAGCTCAGTCGGCACACAATGAAAGTGCTGATGCGCCAGGCTTGTTTTGTGTGATATTTTCCCTGGCGAAGCAGTACTAAGTGCACTGTCAGAAAAATAGTGTCAGATCCATGAAGATAGCAGTGGCCAACAGAGCAGAAGAAACACAAACTTGTTTCACATCTCCAAACTCCTTCCTGCAAATCAGTTTTCCAAGTCCCCCAAACCCTAAAACTACCTGAAAGGGGGATGGGGAGGGGAAAGTCACTTTGTGTGGTCTGAAAATGTTTTTAATTTTTTCCTGGATTACTGGCCACAGTTTTAAATTTAGTTTTTGAGCGCCAAAGGCAGCACTGAGCACTGTACTTGGATCCAAATTAACCTCGAAACAGTCAAATGAGCAGGCCAGGGGCAAAGTGTTTGAAAAAAGGCCAAGAGAAATGCTGCTTATACATAACTACCTCCTCAGGAGAGGAACCTGTTTTCCTGAAGGTTCTGAGGGTAAAGTATACTGTCTGATGGGTCCTGGTCAGAAAGCACATTAAGAATCCTTTGTTCAACTGGGTGTGATGGCACATGTTTGTAATTCCAACTAAGAGATATGAGGTGGGACTGTGGAGAATTCAAGGCTAGCCTGGGTAGCTGCTCTCAAAATGAAATTTAGAAAAACCTGGGAATGAAGCTCAGTGACAGAGCACTTGTCTAAAACCCATAAGGTGCTGGGTTCAATCTCCAGTATGATTAAAAAAAGATTTTGGTTCAATAATATTCATTAGTGCCTCGCAAGCGCAAGGTCCTGAGTTCAATCCCTGGTACCAGAAAAAAAAATTTTTTTCATTAGGTGGCAGACACAAAATTTCTGTATTGACTCTGAATATTAACTTGCCAGAAAACAAAAAGGGAATAATAGTATTCTGCCTCTTTCTTGATAGTATAATAGAAAATAACATTTTTTCAGTTCTCTCCTGACCTTTCTAAAAAAACAAAAATCAAAAGCCAGCACAGTGATGATAAACAAAATGAAGTAAGCCTATTAAGGACCAATACTAAAACATGTAGGAGAAGAGAGAGAGGAGAGGGAGAGGGGGAGAGAGAGAGAGAGAGAGAGAGAGAGAGAGAGAGAGCGCGAGCCTCTTGACTTTCTCTTTCCTTCTCTAAAGGATAATAAGGCCAGGGCTGGAACTCAGGGGCAAAACCCTGGGTGTGATCCCCAGAAAGGGGGTTGGCAAGGATGCTGCCCAAGCCAAGACTACCAAGCATACACATAAACATTCTATTCCGGGTGAGCAGCAGAGATGGGTATACTTAGCAGTCAAGGCAGATCCGTTCTCAATTTAGCTCCACATCCCTCCAAATGACAAATGGTGGCATTTCAATATTTAGGCAGTGACTCTAAAACTTCATGTCTGCAGGCTCCCAAATTTCACAGGTTTTCTTTCCATTTTCACCATTAGGCTTGTCTAACTGTAAAGATTTCTCCTCACCCAAGCTCAGCTTACAACAAAGAGGACATTGGAAAAAAGTAAAAAAAGAAGCAGCAGCTATGTTCAGCCTGTAAAGAAGTAAATGAATGAAGAACTCTTGAACATGCAGTTACTTTTTGTGTCTGTTTGGTTTGTTTTTTTCAGTGCTGGCGATAGAACCGGGCCCTCATGTGCTAGGCAAGATCTCTACCACCAGGCTGCATTCCTTATGAGAGGCAACATGTGTGGCACAGGCCTAGCAGTTCCAGGCTGGGTAACAACTGCTGGCACCTGTCTGCACCTGACCCAGGAGGGCAGAAGCTTGGTCTTCTCTCCAACATCCAGACATAACCATCCACAGTCTAGAACTAGAACAGCAGCTAAGTGGTTTATTTGGACTCAGCTCATCTACACTGGAGGTACAGTGGCAGAAGCTCTCTCCCATCCTATTAAAGGAAGCAGAAACAAGGTGCAAGTGAGAGACTGTGACCCCTACACAGTACAATCACCCCACCCTGATGCCAGGCAGGCGTGTGACCCTCCCTGGGACAAGTAGGTCACTGGGAGATTTGTCCTGGTTTCTCTATGTGTACTGGAGCTGCTGACAGGACAGTTATCAAAAACAACCTGGACTCAGGGCTGGGGATTTAGCTCAATGGCACACCAAGCACAAGGTCCTGAGTTCAATCCCGGGTACCAAAAACAAACAAAAAAAAACCAACTTAAACCGTGGAGTAACTATGAGTCAATAACCAAGTTAGAATGTCTAGTTTAAGAACTCCTTTTAAAAAGGAATCACCAAACCTCAAGTGATTCCATTGGTTATTGCTATTACTCACTAACAATACATGAATTCTAATCACCTTTCTGTTCCAACCAGAATAGTATCTGTAACAGAAGAGTACTCAGCATGAGAAACTGAGTCATGGGGCACTACCCAGGGTATGGAGGATGTGTATGCCTTAATTTTCACCAAGCTGCAGTCTGAGAAACACTGATTCAAAGTTTTAAAACCATTTTTCCCAATCACAGAATTATTATTTAAAAGAATTCTCCAGGGCCAGGGATTTAGCTCAGTGGTTCTGCCACCTGCCTCACAAGCACAAGGACCCACGTTCAATCCCTGGTACCAAAAAACAAACAAACAAACAAACAAACAAACTCTCCAAAAGCCCAATTTATAATACAGATTTAAAAAGAAAGCAGGGAGTAAAGTCTTCCAAATTCCGTGTTTACACTGCTACTGTAAGTCCATTTTGCTATTTACAAAGTAACAATGCTTTAAAAACCTGCAAGATGGAAATGTTATGACACTATGAAGAGTGCATCTCTCTGACAGTTCTGTAGAGTTAATCTCTCTATAATTAAATTCAACATGCTTGAGGGAAAACACAGAAACTAATCAAGTCACTCAATTTTAGAAAAGGGTTATAAAGTTACAATAAAAACAATTACGGGAATACAAAAATGCAGATATTAAGGGATATTAAAAAGTAAAATTAAAAGTCAGTTATTCACACATAATTTTTTAAAAAATGTCTTAATTAGTCATACATTACAGGACACATTAGAAATAAAGAGATGCGGGCCAGGGATTTAGCTCAGTGGTTCCACCGCCTGCCTAACAAGCACAAGGACCAGAGTTCAATCCCCAGTACCAAAAAAAAAAAAAAGAAAAAAAAAAAAGAAAGAGATGGCAGGAGTGGTTATGATATGCTGCAAAAGGTGGCCTTAAATTTTCCTCCGTCTTTTTTACTTCCTGTTCTTTCACTATGAATTTGCTTCTGCGGTTTGCTGTACTTTCTCTGGTTGTCCGCCTCAGTTTTGTCTGCCTCTTCTTTTATGGGTAATAGTTCAAAGCCTGATGAGAGGGGAGGCAAAGACAGCCTGACAGAGCATCAAGAACCCAAAAAATATTGCATGCAGTGGCACAGTCCTATAATCCCAGAACTCTGGGAGGCTGAGGTAAGAGAATCACAAGTTTGAGCCTAGACTGGGTAACTCAGTGAGTCGTCATCTCAATCACAGTGCCAACTCCAAGTCTAAAAAGAATACAAATTGTATAACTCATAATATAAAATAGGAAGTAAAGGGCTAAAGGTGTAGGGTAAATGGGAAGGGTAGGGGAAAGGAAATAAGGGAGAAGAAAAAAATGAGAATAGGAAAAAATGGAAACAGTCTTTGTAAATAGGGGAGGAATGGAGGGAGTAAAGGGAGGGCAGAAGTATGGGAAAAATGACAACCAAGACCTGTCATGTAAAGGTACAAGATCCCAATGATGAATGTAACTGTACTGTATACTTACAAAGTACCAATAAACTCAATGAGAAAAGAAAGAACCCAAATAATTAAAACTGCTCAATATAGTTAAGGGAAGCACACTCATGCAAACAGTGCACCTAGCATTTTGATATAGGAATGGATAAACTTGAGGATAATGTAAAAGTGAGTTAGAAGAGAGAAATGCTAGAAATATACAGCATCTTTCAGCCTAAAGGTGAAGCAGCGCTAAGCAAAAGGACCTGGGTGGCACCTGCAGACCTCTGTCCTGACTGGTGTGACAGTGAGCCATATTTCATGTCTATTCCACAAACTGAGTGCGTCTGAAAGCGCAAAAACATGAGGTCTGCTTCTAGAACACAGAAGAGATCAGAGACTACACTGAATATAAAAACATGTCTGTCCACCGTCTGCCTTGCAAGTGCAAGGACCCAAGTTTGATCCTCAGTACCAAAAAAAAGAAAAGTAAAATAGATTAAAATATATGCCTATGTTATGAAAACTCACCATCAGTTTATATAAGGAAACAAACATCTTAAAGAACAGTCACAACCTAAGAACATGATTTTAGGATAGTCATAACCTTCCTAAGGAGAGTGCAACTGCTGGAGGTGAAATAATATATGGGATATAGAAAAGAAGTAACTTATACCCCCTTAAAACTAACCAACCAGAGAAATCAATTTTAGCTTAAAATCTTCAGAGATTGAGCTTTATTTTAAAAACTGAGTCAGGAGACTGACAGAAGATCTTCAAGTTCAAGGCCAGCCTGGGCAACACGGCAAAATCCTGTCTCAGAAAAAAATAATGGCAATGATAATGACAATAACAAAGTAATCGTATGCTGGCTCAAACTGGCAATTACCTCCATAGCATCCTACTTTGTGAGGCTTTTTTGTGTTGCTGTTATTACAAAAACATGACAGTTAAAAATAATTTAAACTAGCCGGGCGTGGTGGTGCACGCCTGTAATCCCAGCACTCGGGAGACTGAGGCAGGAGGATCCCTGTGAGTTCGAGACCAGCCTGGGCTACATAGTGAGTTCCAGGTCAGTCTCAACTATATAGTGAGACCCTGTCTCAAAAACAAACAAACAAACAAACAAACAAACAAAAACAACTTTAACTCTTGGATCTTAAGAAATTTACAGCAAGTGGAAAACAATGTAAAAATTTCTGAATGTGGTCAGGACATGAAATAGAGGGTTAAAATATTGTAAAATATTGTAAAAACCTATTTCAAATTTTAAAACCACTTTAAGAAAAGAAGCAGCAGGTTTAGTTGTATACCAGTTGTTCTGCACTTAAAACTATACTGTGGCATACCAAGAAGAGAATATAAGGCTGCAGGAAGGAAAAACAGAATTTACTTTCTTTTTCTTTTTTGAGACAAGGTCTCACTATGTAGTTCAGGCTGGCTTCAAACTCACAGTGATCCTCCTGCCTCAGTCTCCGAAGCGCTAGGATTACAGGCCTGTGTCACCACCACCCCAAACATATTTTAAAAATAAAAGTTTTCCATTTCCTCCCCCTAACCTTAATCATTCCTATCTCCTCCCACAATCAGTGCCAAAGATAAGGATTATCAGAAGATTTTCTGCTGTGATTATTTTTCTTGGCAAAAGTAAAAACTGAGAAGTCTTCTTTGGACAAGGCCAGCCCTAACAAATGCATGTGCTTAATTTTGACCACCCTTCATTCAAATTCATTTAGATCCCAAACTTGTCCAGAACTTAGGTATCTTGTGGGGGAGGCAGGGTCTCACTATGCAGTTTAGGCTGGCCTTGAACTCACTATGCCAGTCTGGCTTCAAACTCATGGCAACCATCCTGCCTCAGCCTCCTGAGTGCCGGGATTACAGGCATGGGCCACCATGCCCAGCTGTCGGTATAATTCTAAATCAATATGCTCTAAGTTTACACAGTTTACATTTCAATGAGTACTTAAAAATCAATGCACTGAACAAATTCTGGTTCCAGGACGGTTACATTATCTGTGTAGAACCCACAAAGTCCAATCCTCATCTTTGTTGTTCCAACAAGAGGTGGAAGTGATGAGAAAGGCAGGTGGGGAGCTACTGTATGTAGTTCTGCCCTCCCCACCCAGCTCTGCTTCCAGAACCAGGCCACAGTCCCTAGAGGACACAAACTCGCCTTGGGAAATAGCTAAGGAGGAAGAGTTGGGAAAGCGAGCAAGGAAACACTTCCAGCTTCCCAAGGACAGACATTTGCAAATGAGATCCCATAATGTAGTAAAGAAGCCATCACCTTTCTGAAAGCAACTTTTCATCTGCACAGCAGGCCTCATGCAAGAAGGTTAAAAGCTGGCCATGGAGCACACCCATCCAGCAGGGAGCCCATACCTGGAGCTTTACACCTCCCTCTCTGGACTAGGTCTTCACTCTAAAAAAACCAAGGAAAGAAAAATAAGTGGGCCATGTCTACTATTTTCAGAATTCCAAATATGCAGCTTCTTTCCAAAGAAAAGTCCTTTTGTCACCACACTGGAAGATAAAGCAAAAGGATTTCTCTCTCTCCCATTTTTAAAGTTCACAATTCCATAAAGATAAACTGAATTTAACATCTTTAATTTTAAAACAGCATCAATTTAAAAGACAGACGTACTAAAGGGCTTAAAAGAAGATGACAAGAGAACATGGCACATGCCTGTAACATTAGCTCAGGAGGCTGAGGCAGGAGGACTGCAGGTTGGGAGCCCAGTCTGGGCAACTTAGCAAGGGCCTGTCTCGAAATTTAAGAAAGGGTTTGGAATATAGTAGAGGACCTGGGTGGATCAATCCCTTGTAAAAGAAAGGAGAAGAAAGCGGAGGAAGGAAAAAAAAAGAAAAGAAAAGAAAAATGAGGAAGGCGGGAGGGAAGGGCTGGGACACAGCTTAGTGCAAAGGCCCTGGGTTGGGGGGCAGTACATTCCTCTAAATGTCTCACCAAACAGCAGAATAATGACTAAGGTTTATGAGGGTAAATTCTGTACATCTTAGGTCATCAAAACAATTTTTTTTGCCAGGAGATTTAGCTCAGTGTTGCCGGCACCTGCCTTGCAAGCCCAAGATCCGTAGGTTGATCCCTGTTACGAAGATTGAACTCAAAACCTTGTGCTTCCAGGCAGGCGTCAACACCACTGAGCTGAATTCCTGGCCCCAAACAATCATTTTTAACACCTGCTTTGGGACAGTTACAAAAATTCCAAAAGGTGTGTAATTCTTTTAGCAATCAAGGATCACATTATTAAAGTGCTGTTCTCCACATGATCTCCCCAGAGCAATCTTAGAGAACATGCAGGTACAGGGTGTGAAGCTCTTCAAAGTCAACCAAGTTCCTGCCTCTGTAAGTGCATCTTGGCCCTAGGATCATGGTAAACCACCAAAACCAAAAGAATCAGAAAACAGGGAAGTTAATTGAAGGTAAAAGCAAAGAGAGGACCCGCAAAACCAATTTGTTTTATTTTAAACAATCTTGCAAGTAAAGATTGATTCTACAAAGCTGCTCAAATTCCTACAAACTTCCATTTACAGCTCATGCCAGCTGCACTTCTGTCTGGCCCTAGCCAGAGACACAACTTTTCAAAGTCACTAAGGACAACACCTATGCTGCAAAGAATAAGAACTTTGAAAGACAACACCAGACAAGACCCACAACTAACTGTAATGTGACCTACTCACCCCGAAAACCAAGATGGCTCATTTATTCATTTATTTATTTATGGGGAGGGTACCGGGGACTGAACTCAGGACCTTCTACTTGCAAGGCAGGTGGCAGCACCACTGGGCTAAATCCCTGGCCCAATATGCTTCTTAATAAAATAGGTGTTGATATATTTAATTGGTTGGGGGAGATGAGGAAGGAGGATCACAAGTTTAAGCCCAACACAGGTAATTTAGCAACTTAGTGAGACCCTGTGTTGAAATAAAAAAGGGCTGGGATGCAGCCCAGGGTTCAACTCCCTTTATCTCACACAAAAAAATATTTAATTGGCTTTTCTTATGGCCTTGATTATGTTTCTAATTTTGGTAATAAAGTAGTGATACTTCAGTAAATTTAAGGCAAAATCCATACTAACAAAAAACTAGACTGGCACAGTGGTGTGCCTGTAACCCTGGCTAGTTGTCAGGCTGAGATAGGAAAACCCTAAATTTGAGTCCAGCCTGGGTAACTTAGTGAAAGACCCTATCTCAAAAAAATGTTTTTTTATTTTTTTGGTTTTTTGAGACAGGGTCTCACTATGTAGTTGAGACTGACCTGGAGCTCAATCTGTAGCCCAGGCTGGTCTGGAACTCACATGATCCTCCTGCCTCAGCCTCCCGAGTGCTGGGATTACAGGCACGTGCTACCAAGCCTGGCTTCAAAATAAAATTTAAAATGGCTGGAGATAATAGTTCAGTGGTACACTGATGTGCCTAGAATGCAGAACGCCCTGGATTCGATGCACAGTTCCACAAGTATACACAAAAAGTCTAAAACTATTTCCTTAGACCTGCCTGTTGCATGAAGTTACTAAGAGGAGCTGGGAAGTAGCTCAGGGCACAGCACATGCTCAGCATTATGCAGGCTCAAGCCCATCAGTTCAATCTCCAGCACCCCAAAAACTTCTAGAAAGAAAAGGGGCTGGGAATGGTGCTGCACACCTGTAATCCCAGCACTCAGGAGGCTGGGGCAAGGGGATCATAGTGAGTGAGAGGCCAGCCTGGATGGAAAGGAGTATTTCTAGGTTTGAATTTTTTACATCTTTTATTTCTGTGGGAAACAAAAGTGCACCGTTCTGTAAGGAAGCCTGGGCAATGTCTGCAAAGTATTTCTGTGGCCCCAGACTCCTGCTCCTGCCAACATCATCTCCACTTCCCTGTCACTCAGGGAGTAGGGGAGGGAAGGGGGAAAGGGAGGTCACCAAAAGCCAGGGAGAAGGCTGACAGTGAGCCAGCCCAGGGTTAACAACAGTATGGTCTGCTTGTAATAAATCTTAACAGGTTTAAAGACCTTACACAAAGTTTTAAATTGTACTCAACTAATACAAAAGCTCTCAGATATGCTTTCCTTGGAGTAGGCAAGGTAATCAACCCTTTATTTCTCAGTTGTGTTTTATTTTATTTTCGAGACACAGTCTCACTGTATTTTAGGCTGGCCTTGAACTCACTATGTAGCCCAGGCTGGCCTACAACTTGAGGCAATCCTCCTGCCTCAGTCTCCCAAAGCACTGGGATTATGGGCATGTGCCTCCATGCCCAGCTTTCTGTTTTTTGCTCATCTATACAGTTATAACCTCAGTATATGACAAAATGCAGTCATTCCTGGGAGATGGCCACTGAGTCACCAACAGCAGCTCTTTTGTTTGTTTTGAAACAGGGTCTCACTATGTAGTTGAAACTGACCTGGAATTCACTTTGTACCCCAGGCTGGTCTCAAATTCACAGCGATCCTCCTGCCTCAGCTTCCTGAGTGCTGGGATTACAGGGGTGTGGCACCTTGCCCAGCTTCCAGTAGCAGCTCTTGCACAGCAGGCCCTTGGTCACACACTCCAGAGAGGACTGATGGCATAGTGGTGCTTGACGACCTACGTGAGTTCTGAACCCATTACCTTGGCCTCATCAGCAAGTCTCACTCACTATTGCGCGTAAGTATTATGAATGATTTCTTGAAAAACTTTTTCTGCTATAAGACAGGAGCTAATGAAGAACTTGACAACTATCTAGTTTAGAAGTTTTCAAAAGCGGATGTGTTCTTCCCCTAAACATAAAAGTGAGGCTGGTGAGGAAGACAGATGAAGACGAGGCAAGCAGCAACTGTTTGTTTCTTCTAATCCCTAAGCTACCTACTATAGGTCTCCTGGAAAATGTGAAAACATAGATAATTCAAAACAAATAATTCACCAATTTTATATTCAGCTTTGCAATGATGGTTGTTGAGCAGCACATTTCTCTACCTTTACCTGAATGAATGAATTAATGGTAGTAACTACACATGGTATCTAAAGTTCATAAATCCTTCAGGTGGGAGACATGTCCACATATTTCCAAAGAGGCAATAAATAGGAGCTAGCAGTCTCTGAGCACTTACTCTAGTCACTGTCCTGTTCCAGGTGCTTTATATTTCATTCTTATAACCACCCTACCTCTGACACAAAGAGATGATGTAATTCCTTCAAGATCACAGGATCCAGAAAAACAAAAGAGGCTGACAGATAAAGCCAGGCAGTTGGCCCACTCAGTGAAAGGTTGCTTTAGGTTAAAAATTATCAGGGCTGGAGGTGTAACTCAGCTGGAGAGTGCATATCTAGCTCTGATAAGGCCCTTGGTTCAAAACATAAATAAAACCCATCTCCAAGGACGTTCATGCACATAAATAACTGAAAACACTATATCAATGCCAGGAAGTTTATATGGCCATCCTTCTAAGGCAAATCTTGTAAGTACAGAGGTAAATGCCCAGGGTCTCAACTATCACAAGAGCCTCTTCCAGAGACATGGTTAAGGGCAGTGAGAACTCCTGCTGCTACCTAGTAGAGGTCTGACTTACAAGAAGTTAATTTGTACTTCTAGGTATCATTTTCCTTACCTATAAAAGAGAACTTCAATTATGTATCTTAAAAGGGCTAAGGGACTAAGCAGATACCCAGAATATAATCAAGACACTACAAAACTTCCTGGAAGAGCAAAGAGATAAGTAACAGATGTTACTTGGGAAGTATGCTTTATCTTTTAATTGGCTTATAATTCCTTTACTTCTGTCTCTTCTCTTCTGTGTGGCTGCTTAATAAAACAAGTGGGCTTTTTGCTGTGGAAAGCATGCTCACTACTGTCACTCTCTAGAGAGCCACGTACGCAGATCAAAGGTCTAACTGGGAAGCTGCCCTGGCTAGCCCAAAGGACCCTTTCTCTTCCTTGCAACACATGCTCTCCCGCTGCTCAGCTAGTCTAGTGTCACCATTCAAGACTAGGTTTGGGCCTTCTGACTCCTTAGTGACTAATGGCCATCTATGTGTGTCCTCTCCACAACCCTAGTAGGGAAGTTTATCAACAGAACTTAAACTCATCTCTTTCTCCACACTGGCCAGTATGCTCATCCTTTCTGCAACATTTTTTTTCTCAGCTTTTTGTTAATGGGGGGGGGCAGATGAGGAGGCAGAAGAAACTTTCATGTAAAAGATAAAATTTACCATCATAACCACTTTTAAGTGTATAGTTCAGTAGTGTTAAGTATATTTGCATTGTTATGGAATATTAAAAACAATTTTATTTTGTTTTGTTTTGGTTTTTTGAGACAGGGTCTCACTATGTAGTTGAGACTGACCTGGAACTCACTATGTAGTTCAGGTTGGTCTCGAACTCACAGGGATCCTCCTGCCTCAGCCTCCGGAGTGCTGGGATTATAGACATGTGCCACCACGCCTGGCTTAAAAACAATTTTAAAAAACTACTTTCGTCAGAGTTCTTAATTCAGTGTCCCCAGCTTTCTCTGAAGTCAGAGGAGGACTATTAGCTCTATTCTGCTTTATGCTAAACTATGCGAAGATGGACACTAAGGCTTCCTTACTTTAAGATATTCTCAGGGGCTCAGCACTGTTGGAATGGTCCTCTCTGACGCTCTTCTATCTCTAGAGGATAGAAGTAGATTACACTATCACTAAGTTAACTATTATTATATTTTCTCTAAACAGATTTTAAATTTTCTGCTTGAATCTTCTTAACAATAGTTCTCAATTTTTGTTAATGAAATATACTACCAATTGTTACCACTTTGTAAATTATACATGTTAGCAACAAGTTTGTCCTCTTTTGTATTTACAACCCCGAACACCTGATGACATACATCAGACCTTTAACCATTAAAACTCATCTACTCTAAAAGTTTCCATGTCGTGAACATTTTTTCTTTCCCCCCAAAAAAACAGGGCTGGGGATTTAGCTCGGTGGTGTCAACGGCCTGCCTTACAAGTGCAAAGTCCTGAGTTCAATCCCCGGTACAAAAAAAAAAGTACACATGTACACACACACACACACACACATACACACACTCTTTCTTCTTTTCCTTTGAGACAGCATCCCATCAGGTTTCCTAACCCCTGGGCACAAATGAGTCTTCCTTCCACCCTCAGCCTTCTGGGTAGTTACAAGCACTCACCACTGCACCAAATGAACATTTTCTTAAAATGAGACATAACTGAGCACAAGTATCTGCACTTTCTGGTTTTTACTCTCCTTCATATTGTGGACACTAATAAAAAGCATCATATGCAGCCCCCACTTTTCTTTTTTTAAACAACAGTTGTATTATTTATCATTTCATTTTTTCCTTCCTCAATTTAAATTTTTTAAATACAGAACCACATTTTGTTATTTCCGGTAAGAACTTTTCTACACATGTAGACCTACACACACTCAAATACACAGAATTACCAAATGCAGTATCACACTGTTTATTACTGTACAACCTACCTTTTTCACTTCATAAACTTTTTTTTTTTTTTTTGGTACCAGGGATCGAACTCAGGTCCTTCTGCTTGCAACAGGCAGGGG
>NW_022900939.1:5438313-5440442 GCF_012274545.1 Fukomys damarensis | reverse complement strand
CAGTTTTCTCCATTTATCCATGACTTTCTGCTGTTAGGCATAAATAGATTATAGGCATAAATAGATCTTGGCTACCATATGAATACTTACACTTTTTTTGTGCTCTTTTCAGAAGAATTTGAAGCGTTTTGGTATTGTATTAGTTACAGAGAACTGTATTATACTCAGAGTCTTCATAAACTTTTTTTTTTTTTTTTGGTACCAGGGATCGAACTCAGGTCCTTCTGCTTGCAAGGCAGGCAGTGGAAGCACTGAGCTAAATCCCTGGCTCAGAGCTGAAAATGGATTAAATCTTGACTTGACAATAGCATCCTTACCAGTACGTCACAACCAATAAATACACTGACTTCACAAAGCCAATTATTAAATTAAATCTTCTGAAATTGCATAAAAACAGCCATGCAACTAAAGCTGAATGGTGATGGTGAGCTGAGCTCTTTATTCTCCTTCCTCCCTTCTTCCATTTTGTTATATGACATTTCCATGACTATTATGCATACATTTATATAAGAGGTCACTTCAGGCATGGTGGTGCACCCCTGTAACCCCTGCACTCAGGAGACTAAGGCAGAAGGAGTGTCTTGAGTTCAAGGCAAGCATGGACTACACGGTGAGACTCTTGTCTCAAAAAAAAAAACCAGAAACAACAAAACAGAGGTCATCTCACATGGGAGGCATCCCATTTTGGAGGTGCTCAGATGAAGCAGACAGGGAATGAAAAATACATTTTAAAAAATCTGTTTTCCTATTTCCTGCTGAAAAGCCCAGCCAGGTGTGGTTGCCCACGTCTGAAATCTCAGCGCCTGGAAAGTGAGGCAGAAGGATTGCCCCAAGCTTGAGGCCAGCCTGGGGCATAGCGAGTTCAAGGCCAATCTAAACTACATAGAGAAATTCTGTCTTTAAAAAAAGCTTCAAACTCTCAAAAAATCATTCTCAAACTCCATTAACCAGTCCCTTTGTGCTCTCAGTAGAGCTCATTACTGCTCTGAGGATTGGAAGAGTGGTCCATACTGGGCAACAAATTGTTGGACATAGCAGCAGCAACTTACATATGGCAGCTAAGCCAGTGTGCAACATACTCTGGGCAGAGATGGCTTCTACCCATCTCCAGAGTTTGAGCCTCATGTTCAGATGTGGAAGAAGTGGGATCTCTGAAGCCAGAGAGACTGCGACATGAGATAAAGCACCTCATTTAAACGCCAGGGCTCAGACTTTTCCGTATAGTCACGTATCAACTGCTCATGTCTGCCATATTCCACGACCACCAATCCCGCCTCAGACTCTCTGCCCTGCCAGAAGGCCAAATCTGTCTCATCTAGTGAGTCACTGCAATCCTCTCCAACTGCATCTTGATTTCAGCCCACTCGCACAGCTCATGAGGGCTGCACCATATGTTAGCACCATGTAGGCAGAATGGGACTTTTTCCTAAAACACTGTCAGAGTTACTTTTTAAATTACCTGACAATCTTGATGTCTCTAAAGAGTCATTATCATATATAACCTTCTGGAAATAACTTTATAATTTCTTTTTCAGAGTGCTCAAGGGAAATTCTTCAGCATTTTCACTCCCATTTTCGAGATCAGGGAACTAAAATGAAGAGAATGGATTAAGTGACCCCCATTATACAACTAGTAGCTGAGATTGGACTTTCTTGAATCAAGGTGCTATATGCAAACTCAATTATTACATTGCTTTTACCTTTTAAGGTGATTGATAAGCTTTAAGATGTAAAACTATCTAGAACTGGGGGCCAGGGAGTTAGCTCAGAGGCGTCACTGCGTGCCTCGCATGTGCAAGGACCCGAGTTTGGTCCCAAGTACAAAAAAAAAAAAAAATTTTTTTTTACAGGCTAATTCTGATGACCAGATGGCCTCATGATACACATCTGAGTAGCAAAAGTGATAACAGGCATGTACCCTAAATGTGTTTCTAATTGGCAGAGATCACTAGTGAGTGAGACTAATATTTGGGTCAAGAATGGAGGTGCATGCCAGTAATCCCTGCAATCAGGAAGCCGAGACAGGAATATATATAGCAAATTTGAAGCCAGCCTACACTGCACAGTGAGTTCAGGCCAGCATGGACTATAGAGCAAGAACTAGCCTCAAAAAAAAAAAAAAAAAAAAA
>NW_022900939.1:5406530-5437720 GCF_012274545.1 Fukomys damarensis | reverse complement strand
AAAAAAAAAAAAAAAAAAAGGACAGACTAGGGATTTAGCTCAGTGGTTCCGGCGCCTGCCTCCCAAGTGCAAAGGACCCGAGTTCAATCCCAGTACCAAAAATAATAATAATAATTTAAAAAATAATATATATATGCATACATATTATATAATGCACATACACAAATATGCACAGGGGCCATTCCTAAGAACATTGCTTACAACAGCAAAACCTAGAAACATATGCCTATCATTTGGAGGCTAAATAAATTACAGTATAAGCATACAACAGGACGTTCTGTAGCTATTAAAGAGAACATGGCAGCTAACTGATTGGGTATACTTATGTAGTAAGACAGGAATTACACATACATGTATATGAACAGAGTATTTCTGGAAGGATAAAGAAATGATTGCTCATAGCAGTTGCAGAGGTAGAGTACTGGCTGAATTGTTTACACATGGACATGTCACCTATTCTTCAGAAACATTTTTAAAGAAAATTCTTGAAACTATGAACCAATGAATAAAGAAAAACCTCACCTCATGCTCTATTCCAAACAAGCATTTGGGGCTTTGTAATTTTTCCTGCTTTGCCTGAAAGTTTTTTTTGTGGAAACAGCCACATCCAGGTGAACAATCAGTACAGCATGTATGAGGTGTGTAATTACCTCAAACCGTTTATAATCAATTATACCAGCAACTCCACTGACATTCATGCACCTTGGACTGTAGACCTTAGGCTGGACTGTTTGGGGCCACTTGCAATAGCTCAGCTGTAAATCTACATTTAAATTTTCTTCAATCAACCTGTTTTTGCCAAGATAGGATGCAACATTAGCTGGATTCCAGTAAGGAAGGCAAGGGACAGGGTGAGATTATATGTCAAAGCAAGTTCTATAAATACAGCTTCTGGCCTAGTATCTCAAAAAGGAATCAAAACAGCTTCCAGCTTAAACAGAAAAATCCTAGTCATGCAATATCTTCCTTGACAGCTCTGGGGAACAGAAGAAGCATCTGGAATCTTGTTTCTGGGCTGTATCTGGTCCGTCCCCGTCCCCTGTCCCCCATTTCCGTCTCACTGGGAGGCCTCACCGCCAACTGCACACAGACTTTCTCATGCAAGTCAGCATTGCTGCCTCTACCCTTCTCTTCCCTACTCCACCGATCCCTGCTCTCTCAGCATGCTCAGCCCCCCAAGCTGACAACACACAGCAGCCCTTCCCCAACGCCGAGCATGTAACTTCCATCCGCTCCTAACTCCTGTCCAAGCAGCCAAGAACCCTGCCTGTACCATCTGCCCCAGCCTCACCCCACACACATGGGCACTGAAGCAGGATGCTTCCATATGGCCGGCCATGTCTCAGGAGGTTTGTCTTGTTCTGTTGAAAGCAGGAAATATCATGCAATCTCTTTATGTTCTTAATATTTTAATTCTAACATAGCTAAAAATGACTCCAAGTGGAGACACTGAGACAGGTTATATGTCACAAAATACAAAAATTACCTCTCTGGGCTCAGCAGTTCCGCGGCCTGCCTCGTGAGTGTAAGGTCCCAAGTTCAATCCCCAGCATCCCCCAAAAAAGCTGTGGGCCGGGGAATCAACTTAGTGGTTCCAGCAGCTGCTTCGCAAACACAAGGACCCAAGTTCGATCCCCAGTACAAACAACAACAACAACAAAAAACCCAAAAACAAAGCAAAAAAATATTACCTCTCTAATTCAGCCAATTAGGAAGTATGCTCAGCATAGCCAGATTCACCCACAAGGATACACAGCCTAAGGAAAAATTCAAAATATCATGTTTTCAAAACGTGACCTTAATTATCATGCTTTTGTCACTCTCCAATTGTGTCCCTAAAAGAACTTCTCCTATTTAAATACCCACTTAAGCCAGACATGGTGGAGCACTGCTTGCAATCCCAGCACTCTGGAGGCTAAGGCAGGAGGATCGCCAGGAATTTGAGGCAGACCTGGACTTCAGTCAGTGAGTTTAAGGCCAGCCTACACTACATAGTGAGAGACCCTGTTTCAAAGATTACCCACTTAAATAATCACCCCATATTGCTTTAAAATTACTCCTTAAAAAACAAACTACTGGGCTGGGATTTGGCTCCGTGGTTCTGCCACCTGCCTCGCAAGTGCAAGGGCCCAAGTTCAATCCCCAGTATCAAAAACAAACAAACAAACAAATAAATAGAAAATTTAAAAAACTACTTTACAAAATTAAGACTTGTCAGCACTTTTTTTAAACAAAAAAAAAAGTCATGATGAGATCACTACTTATAGGCTAAATAATTTCAGTAGAGGGTAGCAGGAAGGTTCTATCACATCATGGACACTGTGATTACGTGGCACAAAAATACGATTTAGACAGGGAATTAGGAACCAAAAATCCGGCACCACTTTCCCATGGCTGTATGCTGTCTCACATTCTGTTTCCAGTGCTCTCTACTGAGTACCTAGCCCACCAGTCATTCCCCACCACGACTCCTCTAAATGGAGTCTTGCCATGTGGCCCAGGCCAAGCTCCCACTCAAAATCCCAGCTCAGCCCTGGGTGGGAGTGGCCGGGTCACAGCTGTGTGCCACCTTGCCCAGCACCATCGTTCTACTGTTAGCTGCTATCCTCGCGTAGACTGGGGCTCACAGTTCAAGCAAATCGCGAGCTCTCCCTTCCCATGCTCACCCAGATGTGGGATTCAACTTGGGAGTGGCTAAAATTAATTCTGCTTTTGGGGTCTTCAGTAAACTGGCTGGTACCACCAGCACAGATGCACTAGCAACTTTTGGGAGACTCACAAACCTATTTGGCTTGTTCTTTTTGTTTTGTTTTGTTTTGGTTTTTTGAGACAGGGTTTCATTATGTAGCTGAGACTGACCTGGAACTCACTATGTAGCCCAGGCTGGTCTCGAACTCACAGCTATCCTCCTGCCTCAGCCTCCCAAGTGCTGGGATTACAGGTGTGCACCACTATGTCCGGCTTGGCTTGTTCTTGTAAAAACCATCTATAATGGCTGGGGATTTGGCTCAGTGGTTCCGCTGCCTGCCTCGCAAGCACAAGGACCCAAGTTTGATCCCCCATACCAAACAAAACAAACAAACAAAAAAACCATCTATAAAATAATTTGTCAACCAGGCGTGGTGGCACATCCCATGTAATCCTAGGACTCAGGAAGCTGAGCAGAGGATCACTGTGAGGAGTTCAAGGCCAGCCTGGGCTACACAGCAAGACACTGTTTCAAAAAAAACCACACGAGAATTAGCATAGCTAATGAAGATCTACAAAATCATAGTCTTTTTCATACGGAAATCCTGAAATGAAACTTGGAATGACTGGTTATTCAATAATCCCAAATAGTATGCTTATAAAATTAACAAATATTTACTGCCATGTCTATGACAGATCTCACTTGAGTCTTACCTCTGCTTTCTAGTCCCAGTTTTGCCACTCACTAGCCAGATAACTGGGCAAATCCTTAAAACTTCTTCATGTGCCGGGGATTTGGCTCAGTGGTTCCACTGCCTGCCTCACAAACCTAAGGGTCCGAGTTCAATCCCCAGTACCGAAAAACAAACAAACAAACAAACAAAAACTTCTTTATACTTTTTCCTCATTTAAAAAACAGCTACAAGGGTAGGCCGGAGAGGGAAAGTAAAAAGAATTAAGATGTGTTATATACATGTACCAACTCTTCCACATTGAATGTAATCATTATGTACTACAAATATACACATCAAAAACCAAAAACCAGCTACAGAAACCCAGTCTACCTTATAGAATGTTTTTCAGGTTAAGGGATTTGCATGTTTCTAGAGCATTTTGAACACTGCCTATCATGCAGAAAGTGCTTGACAAATACTCACTATTCTTGTCATTCCAGGCACTAAGCTTGGGGCCCAAGGAGGAGAGGGTGAGTTCCTCAAAAATATTCTCTTTTCCTATTTTCTTGCACAGTACTGAGGATTGCACCCAGAGCTTTTGCGCTAAGCTACATCCCTAGCCCTTTTTTATATTGAGAGGGTCTTTGTAAGTTGCTAAATTCCCCAGGCTGGCCTTGAACTTGCCATCTTCCTGCTTTAGCCTCCCACAGTGCTGGGACCACAACAATGTGCCATATCCATATCCAGCAAGTTTTTATCACTTCAAAACAGGGCACCTGAGGTGATGCGGAATATTTTCTATCAGAGGAGGGTAAAGGAGTAGCCAAGAAGGCAGGGGCAAGCTGACAGATAACCCTCCAGCTGGGCCTATCAGGGTCCAGCACAAATATCAAGTGCTCTTCCTTAGGGAATACAGAACCACTTGGTAAAGAAAGTATTTACTTACTTATAAACTTTTACTGATTCACTTCAGGACACCAAAAAAGAATTGCAGGAGTTTTCAAAATACACACAATGGAGATAACAAACTAATAAAATGAGGCCAGGGAAATTATAAATTCTAAAAAAGGTCAACAACAAAAAAGCTACAATTTATTTTATTTTGTTGTTGTTTGAGACAGGGTCTCACTATGTAGTTCAGGCTGGCCTTGAATTCATTGCATATTCCAGGCCAACCTAAAACTTGCAGTGATTCTCTGCCTCAACCTTTCAACTTCTGGAATCACCAGCATGCACCACCACACCAGCATTTCCATTTATTTTGATCTTCAGTGGTAGCCCCTATATGGGTGTACAATGATTAATACTAAAAATGGAAAAAATTAGTGTGGCACTAAGACTGACAAGAAGTGAAGCCTGTACTGTATAAATCCTCTCAACCGTTTTAGAAAGTTATCAAGTGTTTAGGACCCATGAGAGACTCAGTACCAGTACCCAGGCCCTACACACACACACATATCCAATGCCAAGAACAGACAAACTGCAGGGATGGGGATTTAGCTCAGTGGCACTGTGCTAGCCTCACAAGCGGAAGGTGCTGAGTTCAATCAATCCTTGGTACTGGAAGGGAAAAAAAAAAGGAATGGACAAACTGCAGAGAGGCTTCTAAGTGACTCAGGGCCACAAGCTGTTGGCCAGGAACCACACAGAACTCTGCAACCAAACATAAGACCCTGAAGAAGATGCCTCGGTGACAGTGTTTTTCCAGCATTTAAAGTCCTCTCTTTTTATCCGCCACAGGTGCAAACATGTGCAGAGAACTGTCTCATCCCCACTCAGCTGACAAGTTCTATTCCCAACTCTGCACGCTTATGACTCACAGGAGGCAGGGGGAGGTGTAGAAGGAAAAGCTGTAAAACAAAGAACTTGACTTTAGACTAAAACTGATCAAGAATGCAAAATTCATTTATTAGAAAATCTAACAACAAACCAAGAAAGTATCCTTTCAGAACATAGTAACAAACCCAGTACCTTGTGAAAATAGCCTGAAATCTGTCAACATGTCATGTCCCCTACTATTCCTTAAATAGACATGACACCAAAAGGCAATGAGGCCTCTGTAAGGCCAGCCTTGAGACAGCACCCAGAGACGGTGCACATGTTACCACAGGCTTGCTGCAGAGCCAAAGACAGTGCATCCTGCAGCTCCCTTCCAGCAAACAGCTGGGACAGCAGCCTCTACTGCATCCTCTTTCAAAAAGATGTACCCTACATCATTTCTTAAGGTTTCCCATCTTTTTGTATTTATATTTTGGTTTTTTTGTTTGTTTGTTTGTTTGTTTTTGAGACAGGGTCTCACTATGTAGTTGAGACTGATCTGGAACTCACTACGTAGCCCAGGTGGGTCTCGAACTCACAGCGATCCTACTGCCTCAACCTCCTGAGTGCTGGATTATAAGTGTGCACCACCACACCTGGCTTGTATTTATATTCTGTCAGGAAATTTGTCTGCCAGGAAAGTCAGTTCCATCCCTAAAAGTGGATCTTTGTGACCTATTTTACAAATGAGGGAGGCAGCCAGGAATGGTGGTACAAGCCTGTGACCCCAGCACTTTGGAGGCGGAGGCAGGAGGGAGGATCATCCTGAATTTAAGGCCACCCTGGGCTACACAGTGAATTCAAGGCCAGCCTGAACTACATAGCAAAACTCTACCATTAAAAGAGCGGGGGGGGGGGGGCCACTACTTCAATGAGGGTGCTTCTTAAGGAAGCCAAAGACCATTTGTGACACTAAATATCAGTCTACACCCTATCCTCCAAAGTGTTATTTTGTTCAAATTACACAAATCTCGCTCTTCACCCCATCCCTGAGATTGTCAAACAATGTCTACAATTTGTAATTGACTGGCTGAAACAAACTCAAACAGAAAGACAAGCAGGTCATCTCTTTCTCTGGAAAATCTGTGTCCTCCACAGACATATACATAAACAGATGGGTGCACGTAAGACACAAACAGCAAGCAATGCTGAGTCCTGAACAGGTCAGAGGCAGCATGGGTGCACAGGGCAGCTTCTGGCCTCCACAGTCGGCCTTTCCTGCTGTTGCTGCACAGACATACAAAGTTGCAAAGTCGAACAACAGCTTCAGCAGAACAGACTCTATTTCATGCTCAGAGAGTAGGAGCAGGAATCTGAACAGCTTTCCCCATACATGGTGCTGAAAGGGCCTATTAGTGAGAACCCAATTAGCTCACACACATGCACTCTGTTCACAGGCTCCAGATGGAAAACAGAATCACACAGGCTGGTACTTGAAGGAAGCAAAGTCTAGGAGAGTCTATTTCAGTCAAGGGACTTCCCAATAATTTCAGTCACTTACACCAAGGATTCCTCAGCCACAGGAAATAAGAAAGTCTGCAAAAAATAACCAGCTCAGACTCTTACTAGATCAGCAATAGCCATGAGGCTCAATCTGTCATTCAAATACTAAAATTTTGATGTCCAAAAAAGGTTATTCCTCATTTGTGTGAATAATTCTAACCTTCATTTGCCTTTTACTGCTTCTAGAAGGAAGGTCTTGTTCTAACTCTCAAGACTCTTTTGGGGTCTGGCTTTTTTTTTTTTAACGTGGTACTGGGGCTCAAACTCAGGACCTTGTGCTTATGAGACCGGTGCAGTGTCACTGAGCTAAATCCCCAGCCCCTTGGGGTCTGTTTTTTTCCCTCTGGACATCACAAGTTAAAATAAATTATAACTTTTAAAATACACTTCCCAATGTGTCAGCTTATATAATCAGAAGCAAAGATTAAGTTCCAAAAAATCATTTTACTCAGACCAATACATTCAGATTCACCTCAATGAGAAATATGCAAAAGCTTAATTTCTGACCAGAATGGACTCTTCAAAGGTAAGAATCAGCTGATTGAGCTGAGCTGGGCAAGGTGGCACCTGTCTGTAATCCCAGCACTCAGGAGGCTGAGGCAGGAGCATTGCTGTGAGCTCAAGACCAGCCTGGGCTACATAGTGAGTTCCAGGTCAGTCTCAACTATATAGTGAGACTCTGTCTCAGACAAACAAACAATCAGTTGACTTGGCTCAATAGATTCTGTTTTTCAGATTTTACTGGATTAACCAACTATACTCAGTGTGTACTGCTTACGTATTAACTCAGTATCATAGGCACTGCAGTATAAACAAAAACCATAGCCAGGGATTTAGCTCAGTGGTTCCACTGCCTGCTTCTCAAGTGCAAGGTCCTGATAAAAAAAAAAAAAAAAAAAAAAAAAAAAAAAAAAAAAAAAAAAACCATATTATCACTGACCTCCAACACCTATACTCTAGTTCCTGGATAAGATTAACACTCTGATTAATAAAGGCTGATAGTGCAGGGTGAGTGGTAAAATGTGAGGAACAAACTAGCACTATTATTCACATTGAGAGACAGAGACGACACGGACTAGAGCCTCCTCCACTGTCCTACCCAGTGCACTCCCACCAAGTCTAGCTGTACTGGGCCACATTTCTAAGGTCCCTCCATTTCTCAAGTTCTTTGTAATTTCAACTTAAAATGTTTCATGTAACAATTTTTACCTACCTTAAAATATGTTCAAAAGCTACCCATTCTAACATCTCTCCTACAACACAAATATTCTTCTATTTCAGACATTTCTGCATAGCCTCTTGAATAAATTTTAAACTACTATTTAAAAATTAAGGCTGGGGATTTAGCTCAGTGGTTCCGCTGCCTGCCTCCCAAGCGCAAGGACCCGAGTTTGATCCCCGGTACCCCCCAAAAAAACAAAAAAATAAATAAAATAAAAATTAAAGGGCTGGGGATTTAGCTCAGTGGTTCCACCGCCTGCCTCACAAGCGCAAGGTCCCGAGTTCGATCCCTAGTACCAAAAACAAATAAACAAAAATTGAAAATAAGCCAGGCATGGTGGCTCAGACCTATAATTCTAGAACGCTTAGGAAATTATTAATTTTCAGAGATGTCTTCTAGGTGTAGCTGGTTTTTGGGTTTTGAGTCTGTTGCAAGATCCTACCTCTTCAATTTACTGGGGATGAGAAGTTGCTATTTGGCTAGCCCCTGGTTCTTTGGCACTGGCCTACAGTATTGTTTATGAGCCTTAGGCCATCTCAGCCTTGGCATATCAGGAAGAACAACTAATTAGAACAACTACCTTACCTTGGCTAAAGTAGTTCAATCAGCAGTAAATGACAGGATCAAACACAGCCTAGAAAATGAAAAACTGTGGTAACTATTAATTTGCCACCTATAACTATGTGAACTAGATTTGTAGTTATATAACAAAACCTAAAACAAACCAGAAAATTGTATACAGTAAATATGCCCTCAGTATGGTGATTTTACCCTCAGGGGAGAAAATTTCAAAAAAACGGTTAGGGGAAAATACAGAAAAAAAGAAGAGGAAGAGATTAGAAACAAGGCTGGAGGACAAAGGAAGATAATGCAAACTTTGGGAAATTGGTGAAGAAGACAGGAGGGAAAGAGAAGAAATGAAAACGAGAACAGAACAATAAAAATCTAGAAACAATGTTCACACTTATACAAAAACAAGAACAATTAAAAACAGAAAGAGAGGCCAGGTGTGGTGGTGCATGCCTGTAATCCCAGCACTCGGGAGGCTGAGGCAGGAGGATCGCTGTGAATTCGAGACCAGCCCGGGCTACAGAGTAAAGCTGCTTAGCTCATGGCAACCAGAAAGCAGAGGGAGGGAGGGAGGAAAAAAAAGAGCGAGAGCGAGAGAGAGAGAGAGAGAGAGAGAGAGAGAGAAACAAGTCCACTTTGAGGCACGTCTCTGATGTCACTGCTAGATAAACTGGGCACACAGAGTCCAGATCTGCATGGATTAATCCCAGCAAGCCAGCTCTATGGGTGGGGGATAATCCCAGCAAGCCTGCACCTTTAGTTCTGAAGCTCAAGACTGGTTTCTGGCTGTGAAGCTAGAACCCATTTTGTTCAGCCTGCAACACCGGTGTGGCCTCCTGCTGGCTTGCACTTGGGTTCCTGGACCTCCTGTGCCACAACTGCTCTAGTTCCAAGCTCAGTTCTGCCCTCTCCAAGATGGCTACTGGTCAATCGCCCTCTCCTGGTGGACGTCAGAACCAGAATAACTGTGGTCTACTATGTCTACTGCTCCATTCCACCAATGTTTTCTTCTCCATGGAGGCCTCTGGGGTCCCCAGTAGTCACAGTGCATCTGCAGACACACTACTGTGAGTCAGGGCTCAGGGAGAAGTCACTTGCTGCCTCTTCTGCTTTGAAGTCTCTTTTTGCTCTCCCCATGAGTGGCTTGCAATTTTCACTTCAGATCCTTGCTAGGTCCTGGGAACCCACTTCCCTCCATCTCTTCCTCACATTGCTATATTCCAGAATCTGGACATCAAATCTCAAGAGGCTGTTCCTTTACCATTCACCATTCCTCCATCTTCCTGGAAGTCAGCTTGTAGAGGTTTCAGTCCATAAGTCAGCTGGCTACACAGCAGGGAGGCCTCATGCATGTAATTCTAACACTCTGGGAGGCTAAGGCAGTAGAATGGAGCCCACTCTGGATAATTTAGCAAGACCTCTTTCAAAATGAAATGTTTAATGGGGGTGGGGGTTGCACTGGGGGTATAGCTCACTATGAAGGCCCTGGGTCCAATGCCTAGCGCTGTGGAAACAAATAAATAAATAACCTGTCACATGGGGGACTAGAAATGCTGACACTGATATACTGTAATCCCTGGTTAGAAAGCATGGTTACATCATGCAGTCATCCATGGGGCTCCTGAGAAAATAGCATCAACCAGCTCCTCTCTATGAGAGAAACATCTGGTTTTTACCTATGTCTCATCCTGAACTCATGAACCATAAACAAATCAATGTCCTAACTATACATTCTCCCTAAAACTTCCCAAAAGAAACTCTTAAAATGTAAGTAGGGGAGCTGGGGATTTAGCTCAGTGGTGCTGCATCTGCCTTGCAAGTGCAAGGTCCAGAGTTAGATCCCTGGTACCACAAAAATAAGTAAATAAATAAACAAACCAAGCAGGGCCAGGAATGTAGCTCAGTGGCACTGCACCTACCTAGCAAGCACAAGGTCCTCAGTTCAATACCTGGTACAGAAAAGAAGAGAAAACAAGACAAGACTTGTAAAATAAACCAAGCCAAAAAGAAAATAAATACATAAATAAATAAGTAAAAAAAAAAAAAATAAACCAAGCATCAGGTGTGGTAGCACACACCTATAAATCCCAGCCTTTGGGAGGCATACCAGGATTTGAGGCCAGCCTAGGCTATATAGATAGTTCAACTCTACTTGAAACCTCTTCTTTTTCTTATCTACTCCTCTCATCCTAACTCTGTCTAAACCCCCATCCTAAATGGTAAAGATGCTATACTGAAGAGTTTATTCACTGCAAACATATTTTGGGCTGCTTCTTGATTTTGATTTAATTCACATGGTTTAAAGGTGATAGATTAATGACTACCAGGAATGGTCAATTTGTAAATTGTGCTTGATCCTATTGTGTTGCTGATTGTATGAATTGGGCTAAAGGACTGTGACTGATCTAATGAGTTGTCTTCTCTGATATTAAGAAAATGAGAATGTCTATGTGTAATTAGAGATTCAAAAGCTAAAGTGCAACTATATCAGGAAGATTTAAGTAATAACCCAGAAATTAAACCAAGGACAATCCAGCAACAAAAATAAAAGAGAAAACACTTAAGCAAGACACAAAGACAGACTTCCAGTTCACCAAGAGCAAACAGTAGGGCAAATGAGGATGAAAAGTCTGATAGTGAACCAGCAGGACACCCTGAACTCATAGCACAGGAAGTAACAAAACAGATCAATCGGGCTCTAGAAAAATTCAAAACAGATAATTTCCCAGATAACCACAGAGATGGTGAGCAAAATGAAAGTCATGATTCGAGACTCTAGAACAGAAACTGACAAAAAACAATAGATGAGCTCAGGACCATGATAGAAGCCATGACGGCCCAGAATAAATTAGTTCAAGGCCAGCCTAAACTATGTAGTGAGACCTTGTCTTAAAAAACTAAATTAAGGGGCTGAGGATTTAGCTCAGTGGTTCCACCACCTGTCTTGCAAGTACAAGGTCCTGAGTTCAATCCCCAATACCAAAAGAAAAAAACCAACCAAACAAACAAAAACAACTAATAAACAAACCAAGTACAGAGAGTCACACCTGTAATCCAAGCACTTGAGAGGCTGAGGCAGAAGGAGCAAGAATTCAAGACCAACCTGGGCAACTTTGAGATGCTGTCTCAAAATATAAAAATAAAGGGCTAGTGGTATATACCAGGGGGTAGAGTCCCCTGGGTTCCATCCCTAGTACTGCAATAATAATTATCCTGAAGAGCTGTTTAAAGTAATGCATTCTAACTGAAGCTAAAAGTTTTAGATCACAGAACAATTAACTTTATAATGTCTTGGGGGTGGGGGTCCTGAGGACTGAACCCAAAGGCTTTGCACTGAACTATATCCCCAGCCCTTTTTGTTTTAATGTGAGACAAGTTCTCACTAGTTTGGATCCTCCTGCCTCAGTTTCTCACAGTGCAGGGATTACAAGCCTGTGCCAAATCTAATATACAATGTTTTGTTAGTCTGTTTTAAGTTTCCAATCAATTTGTTTATGAACAGCTCACCATAGAGGCTTATACGTGAGAATCCTTTAGGTGTCTTGAAAAGTTAGGATTAGGGTTAGATAACTCATCTCTTACCAAGTGTACATGTCTGAGTGTTATGTGTCTGTGTTGCTTGGGATCATACGCTGGGCTTCATGCATGCTAGATTAAGCCTCTACCCATCTCCTACATTCACTTTGTCCAAAGAACATATAGCCTCTAGTTTTCTACTTCTATTACTACCTTGTATCAAAAAAAGTAGTAGAGTTAAGTACAGAGGGACAAAACCCAGAGCAGGGTAGATTGAAAGGAAGGAAACTGAGGGGCCGGGGATTTAGCTCAGTGGTTCCAGTGCCTGTCTCGCAAGCACAAGGACCAGAGTTCAATCCCCGGTACCAAAAAAAAAAAGGAAGGAAGGAAACTGATAAAAAGCAAGCAAAGAAAGCAGCTGCCCACTCTGTCAGTAAAAAAGGCAATATATAAGCACAGCTGCTTTCTTAATCAATTTGTAAAAAAAATGTGTTAAAGAAAAGGCTAGCCTTAGGCTAAAGCAGTAAAAGAGAAAAAACAAAACAAAACAAAACTAAGCACAGGCACACACCTGTAATCCCAGTACTTCAGAGGCTGAGAGAAGAGGATTACCATAGAGTTCTAAACCAGTTTGGGCTACATAGTGAGTTCAAGGCCAGCCAGAATTGCAGAGACACTGTCTCAAAAAAAAACAAAACAAGTAAACAAACAAAAGACCTGACACCCAGTCTGGGCAATATAGCAATTTCACAAAACACTGTATCAAATTTTTGAAAGGGTTGTGGTTTAGTGCAAAGGCCCTAGCATGGGGGTGGAGTGGAGGGGAAATACTGAACCGCTTAAGACAAAAATGTTTAAATTCTCATGGCAACCTAAGCATACTGCACAAACTGTATATAAAACACATATTCAGAGGCTTAACTAGTAAATTCAAATGTGACATATGTGCAACGTGGGCGACAGCATTATTCTGGGAACTTTAAAATCTTCCAACTTTTATTCACAGTCCCAAAGATGATGTAATAGTCAGAAGGTACAAGCTCAAGAAAGAAGAGGTACAAAGAATATAAACAGAACCAAAGAGATAAAGGAGAAAATTCAGACTATCAAAAATAAAACTTCTAGCCAGGCGGGAGTGGTGGTGCACGCCTGTAATCCCAGCACTTGGGAGGCCGAGGCAGGAGGATCACTGTGAGTTCGAGACCAGCCTGGGCTACATAGTGAGTTCCAGGTCAGTCTCAACTACATAGTGAGACCCTGTCTCAAACAAACAAACAAACAAACAAACAAACAAACCCATCAATCTTCTGAACATGGCTCTCCCTCATTGTGAATCAACACCTGTAAATAAAGGCTTGAAACACAAGACTGGTAAAGAAGCCATTTATCAAGATAGCATTTGAGGGGCCAGGGATTTAGCTCAGTGGTTCTGCTGCTGCCTGACTCACAAGTGCAAGATCCTAAATTTCATCCCTGGTTAAAAAAAAAAAAAAAAAAAAAAAAGCATTTGGGACATTTTTTAATGTGGGCCGAGCCAAAAAGAGGACATGATCACAGACCAGACAATTTGGCAAATGTGACAACCTAAAGAAAATGATTTTCTAGGGGCTGGGGGTTTGCTCAGTGGTTCCGCCACCTGCCTTGCAAGGGAGGACCCGTTTCTAGGGGCTGGGGGTTTGCTCAGTGGTTCCGCCACCTGCCTTGCAAGCAGCAGGACCCGAGTTTGAGCCCCGGTACCAAAAAAAAAAAAAAAGAAAAAGAAAAAGAAAATGGTTTTGCCTTTTCTAGGAGCACACAGAATAGGGCTTGATAAATCAGTTTTGGTGGCACACACCTATAATTCTAGCACTCTGCAAGGGTGAGACCGGAAGATCCCAAGTTTGAACCAAGCCGGGGCAACTTAGTAAGACCATGTCTCAAAATAAAAAATAAAAAAGGGGCAGGGAGTGTAGTTCAGCATGAAGGCCCTGGGTTCAATCTCCAGTATTCCCACCACTACCACCAAGAAAAACTGTTTAGAATTAAGATGCAATATCCAAGCCCAAGAATGGCTGTGGGATATGGAAACTGGAAGATAGGAACCAAGTTTGAAGAAAACTAGGACTACAAACCTAGAAGTCAAGAGATGTCACTCATGTCATACCTCATGAAGGAACCAAATAAAGGTAAAACACCCAGCTTTCTCAACTATTAAATGACTCATAGGAAAGTTATCCCCATGCAAGCTCTATTACGCTCCATTTATCTCCTCTGAAGATGTATGAAGATGCTATCTACCTGCAACCACATCTCCAGGCTAGCAGTTATATAGCTCACTGATAAAATGCTTGCCTTGCATGCATAAGCCCTGGATTTTTTTTTCCTAAGTACCTAAAGAAAAACCAAACCAACCCCTCTCCCCAAAATTTCCCTGCCACTTGTTAGGGTTAAATTATTCCTACTTTTCAATAAGCAAACAAGTAAATAGTTTTGGTAAGGCACAAAAACAGCATCTTGTCAAAACAACAAATGTAACCAACCATCTTCCCAGCTTTCTCAAAGAACTGCTGGAAGGAGACACTAAGTTTATACTGCCAATTAACAGTGGAAAAGTTACACTGCCACATGAAAGAAAACAGTTACAAATATGTATACAATTACTTCATCACTCCTGTGAGACTGGGTCTCAATCAAGAAAGGTACAAGAAAAGAGCACGGCATTTCAACAAAGACAGGCAACCCAGTCCTGTTCTGCTCTAAATATTCCTGGGGCCAGGGATGTAGCTCAGAGGCACAGTGCCTGCCTGGCAAGCACAAGGTCCTGGAGTTCCACACCAGCTACCAAAAAAAAAATTTAAAAAAATAAATAAATAAAGATAAATGTTTCAAGTAAGTTACTATTCTCACTGAGGTCACTAACCTGGGGCTTCCCAGCTACACAGTGGGGTTAAGGAAGGAATCTCACCCTCCCTTGCTCTTTCCTGCCTGTGTTCTCTCAGGGTCACTGTGAGGTTGGAGAGAACTAGTTCTTTTCATTTCACTACAATTTAGCATACTTTATTAAGGAGAACTCTGTACTGTATAATGAATTTTTACATGTAAAGTCACTAGTCAAATCAAGACCATGAATAACTACATGTTTTAATAAACAAGGGGAAAGGCACTATAGATAAAGCCTAAGCTTACAGATCTAATGACTAAAATGTCTGACTACCTTAACTTCCCTGGATGTACAAGAAGTGCTCATGATCATGAAATTCCTAACATTAAAAACTCAGCAGGCCAGGTGTGGTGGCACACGCCTGTAATCCCAGCACTTGGGAGGCTGAGGCAGAAGGATCGCTGTGAGTTTGAGACCAGCCTGGGCTACATAGCAAGTTCCAGGTCAGTCTCAACTACATAGTGAAATCCTGTCTCAAAAAACAACAAAAACTCAGCAGGGGCTGGGGATTTAGCTCAGTGGTTCTGCTGCCTGCCTTGCAAGCACAAGGACATGAGTTCAATCCCTGGTACAAAAAAAACCCCAAAAACCTCAGCTACATGGCTAGGGATTTAGCTCAGTGGCACTGCACCTGCCTTTCAAACCCAAGGTCCTGAATTCAATCCCTGGTACTGGAAAACAAAAACTCAAGCTATTATTTTCATTGCAGTAGTCTCTACTGCACTGAAATCAAGAAAGCAAAAGACTGCCAACAGCATTTTCACTAACTTTCTGGTAAGATAAAAATAAACATTAATACTGGACCCAAAGTCCCCATTTTTGGGTAAAGTCTTTTCTTTTTTCTGTACCAGGGATCAAACTCATCATCTTGAGCTAAATCCTTGGCCCAAGGTAAAAGTCTTTGAGGAAAAAAAATATTTGTGATTATAAGAAACTAAAGCTGAGTGTGGTGGCACATGCCTGTAAATCACAGCATTTGGGAGGCTGAAGCAGAAGGATCACCATGAGTTCAAGGCCAGCCCGGGCTACACAGTAAGTTCAAAACCAGCCTAAAAACTAAACAGTGAGACTATCTCAAAACACACACACACACACAGAAACTAAATATATTTCTGTATATCTTATGAGAATATGCGTGTCTGTGCTCTGCCTCAATTAAAAGATATAAGGCAGGGCCGGGGATTTAGCTCAGTGGTTCGGTGGCAAGCGCAAGGACCCGAATTCAATCCCCGGTACCAAAAACAAACAAACAAACAAATAAATAAAAGATATAAGGCAGGAGAATCAAATTCAAGAATTTTGAGGGGCCAGGAATGTAGCTCAGTGGTGCTGCACCTGACCAACAAGCACAAGGTCCTGAGTTTGATCGCCTACACCAGGGGGGCTGGGGAGTCTGAGTCCTGTCTGAAAACCATAGCAAGACTCTCTCAGAAATAAAAAATAAGGGTCAGGGATTTAGCTCAGTGTCACCACACCCGCCTTGCAAGCACAAAGTCCTGAGTTTGATCCCTGATTCCACAAAAATAAAAGGGACTGAGGATGTCAGTGTTAGAGTGGGTCTGATCTCCAGCACCCCCAAGATAAAATAAACCACACCTGAAGCACTCATTGGCAAGGGTATTAAGTGATAGGCACACTGAGCAATGTGAAATTAAAAAACTGGACTTAAGGCCAGGATTTAACTCAGTGGTTCCACTGCCTGCCTCAAAAAATGGACCTAAAGGGCCGGGGATTTAGCTCAGCGGTTTGGTGGCCTGCCTCGCAAGCGCAACGACCCGGGTTCGATCTCCGGTACAAAAAAAAAAAAAAAAAGGACCTAAAAAATCTTTTTTGATACACTTGTACAAATAATAATTACCAAAGTAATAACTCATTTTTGTATGGATATGCATATGGTAAGCAATGTTGAAAACAATAATGAATACCCCATAAGAACACAAAACTTGCCTACTTCACTTTGATTTTGCTTTTAAAATATTTTTGAAGGCCTTTTTTCGATATTCTGGCTCACAACTGTCTCATCTTATTAAACACATTATAAAGTACTTTCAGCTCAATACAGCATTTATCATCTCTTCCTACTCTTTAAAGGACTAGCTGTTCAAATATGACATTTTCATATCAAAGTTCTAGGGCTTGGGCATGACATAATTCCTTTAAAGAAATATCTGTCTTGTCATGACTGACAAGCATGACTTAAATGGATATAAACAGGCTAATAAAAAACATTTGAGAATTATGACTTATACCTGATTTTATAAGGAGAGAAAAAGCACAAAACATTCACCTTTAAAATGGGAAATCATGCAAAACTATCTCCTCTCAGAACTCCATCAGTGGAACTCTTGCCAATTCCACTGGCAACCTTGCCCCGAGGGAAGAGGGAAGACTGCCTGTCCCACACACTGCCCTGCTAAAGGGAGTCCCTTGCTGGACCGAAAGATTCCATACCTGACCTCATGGGCCTTTTCCTAATTTTAGGAACAGATTTCATTATGAAAAGTAGAGGCAATATGTGGATAGAAAAAACAGGGTGTGAGGAAAATTTGAAGGCCTAGGCCAGTGGTGACAATCCTATGGCACATGTGTCGCAGTGGGGGTTTTGTATAGTTGAAAGCTCTAAAAGGTTCACATCACTGGCCTAGGCCAAAACTGCTTCTACAAGGGAACGTGAGGCATTTCATTTCCTTCATCACAAAATTAGAGAAGAAAAATCTGAGGCTTCTAATAATCTAAGCCTCCGATGCCACCCACCACCCTCCCACTGCTGCACCTAACCACAATTAGGAAGCTTTTTTACGCCTCTAATTAATGGAACACAGAAATTAAAACCTTAAACTTTCTTCTCTATTTCTGGCCTGGTGGAAATGTGCAACAGTATTCTGAAGCAGTGGCTAGTATCACACAGTTCTTGATACACTGGCTTCTCTTTGAACCCCAGTGACAGTTACACTGTAACAAGCTGTAAGCAAGGAGGTTGTCACCATGGAGACTGAGACTCACTAGGATTCCTGGGGGTGGACCCAGCAGGCTTCCCCCCTCAACCCAAGCATTTTTTGATGCTCGGGATCTAGCAATTCAGCAAGTTGACTTCTAGAAATACTACCATATGATATACACTCTCAATAAATAGTAAAATCTGTTTTACTGGTTTTCTCTTGAAAAATAAATACATTGAAGCCTTAAATTTTTCCCTAACTCAGTAGAAATAAATACAAACAAGTTTCAATGACTTAGATATGCTGCTCCTTCTTTCCAGACAACCATATTAGGCAAGTTGTTTATTTTGTTTGTTTGTTGGGGTATTGTTTGTTTGTTTTTGGTACCAGGGAATGAACTCAGGACCTTGCGCTTTTGAGGCTAAATCTCTGGCCCCTGTAAGCTGTATTATTGTTTAGTACTCTGCTACTTAAAACCTCAAAGTTTTCCTAACCACAAGAAATCTACCATGTGCAAACAGACACCACGTATGTAATTCGGGGAGAGGTGCCCCTGCCAGCTGAATGTGCTGCCTCTCAGACCAGGAAGATCAGAGCCCTGCTGTTAGGAGATACCTTAAAAGAACAGGTGCTCTGCAAGTCCACTCTGAATCTGGCTTGCTCTGAGAAATGAAGCAGTCAGAAGACAGAAGAAAATATTTTTCTACCTGCAAGCTTCCTCAAACAGAAATGAAGTCTTTCTATACATCTTACTTGGCCCAGAGCGAAGGACATCAGACAAGTGAAAACTCATAAATAAAAATACCAGTTGGTTTCATAGCAACAATCTACGGCCGGGGATTTAGCTCGGTGGTTCTAGCAAGAACCACAGTTCAATTCCTGGTGCCAAAAAAACAGTAATCTAGAACTTCAACTATCCTAGGCCTGATCCAAATTAAGAGCTACAAAATACCTAGAAAAAGATCAAGATGTATTGTCATGCTCATAAAAGCCTTTCAATGATCTCAAACAATAATTGAAAAAATCTAAATATAAATGCCACTGTATGAGAAATTAGATTCATTCATAGGAAAATGGATACATTTGAGAATATATTCCTAAGTGAAATAAATCAGTCACATGTGTAAATACTGTGTAGTTTCTCTGGTGTGAAAAACTATAATAGTACGTAAGATCCTAATGAGATAACTGACCATGTGAAATAGGAAGAAAAGGGCTAAAGGTATAGGGTAAGTGGGAAGGGTAGGGGAAAGGTAATGAAGGAAAAGAAAAAAATATGAGAAAATGAAAAAACGGAAATAAAATGTCTGTAAACGGGGAGGGGAGGAGGGGGTGAGGGGAGGAGAGGGACAAGGGGAAAAAATAAGAACCAAGACCTGTCACGTAAAGGTACAAGATCCCAATGAAGAATGTAACTGTACAGTATACCTAAAATGTACTAATAAGCTCAATGAAAAAAAATGCCACTAAGACAAAATATGTTGAAAAATTCATAACTATTTGATAAAATGGCAGTTTTTAATTTTTTATTTTATTGTAATTTTATTGATAAGACATAAATGGTTAATGGACAGGCATCACCAGCTTGAGCAGTCTGAAATTTGAAAGCCAAAAGGAAAAGCAAAATTGCTATTAAGGAACCAGGAAATCTTGTCAGTTAAAAGCAAGAATAGACATCAAGACAGCAAAAGTATTTTATCTGCTTTTACTATAGTTGCTCACCTACGCTTTCCTGCAGCAAGACTGCATGGGTTTGTTTTGTACTTTCTATTGTTTTTTGTTTTGTTTTGTTTTAGTACCTCCTATCGAACTTGGGTCCTTGCCCTTGTGAGGCAGGCGGCAGAACCACTGAGCTAAATCGCTGGCCCGGACCTTGTTTTTAGTTTTTTTGAGACAAGATATCACTATGTATTCCAGGCTGGCCTCCTCTTATCCATGAGATTACCAAGTGTGTCCCACACCTGGCCTATGGGCACCTGTTTTTACATAGTTTCCCAAACCCAAATTAGTTTGTTTAGTAAAGATGTTTGCAAGCTTTTTATAAAAATTGCCCTTGTAAATGTATTCAGAGGCTATTAAACAGAAGCAGCATACAATAAAAACAATGAATAAACATGGTGTCTTTCCATAATTATTTCTCATAAATTTGAAAGAGGGAAGTAGGAGACAGGTGTAAGCAAGGACTTTCTGAACAGAACCCCAACGGCACAATAAATAACACTGAGAATCAACAAATCAGATCATATCAAATTAAAAAACACTAGGCATGGTGGTGCACACTTGTAATCCTAGCATTTGGAAGGCTGAGGCGGGAGGATAGCCACGATTTCCAGGCCAGTCTGGGATATGTAGTGAGTTCAAGGCCAGACTTAAAAACATAGACCCTCTCTCAACAATCTAGGCAATCTAAAGACAAAAAGGGGCAACCTAGGCCACAGGATACAAGATCTAAATGGCCTGGTGCTTTATTCATTCTTACTGCTAGTTTACAATTTGCTTGATTTGTTTAGAAAATCATATCTTGGCCCAAAAAAGCAAAAGAGCACCGTCTGCCAGCGGTACCTGTCTTTCTCTAGAAAGCTATGGAAAACAAGGATTATCTAGGACCCTCTGTTTTTGTTCACCAATACCCAATATGATGTTCCATGCTCACAGTTTTACAAAGCGTTTATGGCACAATGTAAAGTCTACTTTTTTTTTTTTCTAAAAAACCCTTTGTCAGTTGGGTGTGGGGGCTCACGCCTATAATCCTAGCACTGGGGAGGTGGAGGCAGGAGGATTGCCTTGGGTTCGAGGCCAGCCTGAGCTACTTGAGATCAGGGCTAGCCTGAACTATAAAGTGAGACCCTATCTCAAAAAATCAACCAACCAACCAACCAAACTCGTTGGCACTTTAATGTACCCAATCTCCAGAACACAACTGGGCCAGAGATTTAGAGCTCAGTTGGTGCTACATCTGCCTGGCAAGCACACAACGTCCTGAATTCTATACCCGGTGCAAAAAAAAAAAAAGACAATTACCAATTACTTAACTTCATGGAATTTCAACTTTAAATTTTCTTCCTGTTCTTACTCCTTAGCACTGAACTGTCTCAACAAATAGTCACGGAGTACCTACCCATGCAAGGCCCAGTCTTCACAGGCTGGACTGTTCCTTCTCCTACAGCACAACACTCAGCTCAGTGCCATTCACACCCTATGTGTGTGCACGTGCAATCACAAGCTAACCCCACATCAAGTAATGTCTTCTATGGTTTTCACCTTACAAATCTATTTCTCCTGTGTGTATACAAAATCCATCGCTCAAAGCTAGTTCTTGTGCCTTTTCAATTCTTGCTCATTAATATTACAGAGAAATTTTACATTTCTCTAGAATAAAGTCATTCAATTTAAACCATATGACTAAAGCGGAAAAAAAATCAAAATTAGAAGCACTACAACTAAACTGTCTTTCTTAGAGCTTCCCTCTCATTAACATTTCTGAAGAAGAAAACACTGTGATGCTCCTGTTATAGATCATTCATGAAGTTACTGAGGAGCCAGGACCAGACAGCATCCACTGGGCACACACAGCCACTCACCATCACCCTGTTTGAAGTCTCAACCACCACTCAAAAGCCTTGCAATCCACTTATTCCCAACGACATTTCTTTTTCTAACACTTGAAATTTTATTTCAAACAACTAATTACATAAATGGGTTTGTTTTAATCGGGAAGTGGCATTTTAAGAGGAAACAATCAGGCTAAAATAAATATAGGGCTGGGGATTCAGTTTAGTAGTGCTGTCGTCTGCCTTGCAAGCACGAGGTCCTGAGTTCGAGTCCTTACCAAATAAATAAATAAATCAAAAGTAGCTGTGTGTAAAAGCACGCATCTGTAGTCCCAGCACTGAAGAGGTTGAGGCAAGAGAACATAGTGCGTTCAAGGCCAGCCTGGACTGCCTCAAAAACAATACAAAACAAAACAAATGTTTTACTTCACTAGAAGTGAAGACCAAATTCATAAGCCTCACAAATATTTCTTTAAAATGATGGCTCATTTAAGTTTCCTATCTGAACTAGCAGCAGTCTTACACGCCTTTGAAAAAGTAGCAAGGCCAGGGGTCTAGCTCAATACTGGAGCATTTATTTAGCTAAATGCAAAACAAAATACACTAAAATTTAAAGGGGGGGCTAGGGATTTAGCTCAGTGGTGGTGCCACCACCTGCCCAAGTACAAGGGCCCGAGTTCAAGCCTCAGTACCAAAAAAATACCAAAAAAAAAAAACAAAAACACTGGTTATAAGCCAGGCACGGTGACATCTGTGATCCCAGCCACTTGGGAGGCTGAGGCAGGAGGATCACTGCAAATTCAAGGCCAGCCTGGACTACATAGCCAGACCGTCTAAAAAAAGTTCTAAAAAAAAAAATCATTAAAAACTTGTGAAAGGGCCAGGGATTTAGCTCAGTGGTTCTGCCAGCTGCCTCACAAGAGCAAGGACCCAAGTTTGATCCCCAGTAGAAAAAAAAAGAAAAAAAAACTTGTGAAAGAAAGCAAACAGATGAGCAAGCAGAGCATGGTGGTACATGCCTGTAATCCCAAAACTTAGGAGGCAGAGGCAGTAGAATTCTAATTTCAAGGCCAGTCTGGACTACACAGGAAGTTTAAGGCCAGCCCAGACTATCTAGCAAGACTGTCTCAAAAAACATGGCAGGCAGGGGGCAGCATCAGCAACAAAACTCTATTTGGTAAAGCACCAAAGAGAAGCATTCTCTCTATACACCAAAAGCAACAACACAGGTAAACGTTTACACTGCTGACAAACCATGATTGCCAGCAACCTTACTGTGGCAGGGAAGGGAGGTCTGGAGGGGTGGCCCTGGGGAGATGGGGTGCTACACTAGGCACAGAATGTGAAAGTGCTGGCTATATCTCTAGCTTTTTTTTCTTTTGAAAGAGTATCAATTCATAGGTTACTTCAACTTATGCAAATCAAAATGTAATAAGTCTCTCTCTCTCTCTCTCTCTCTTTTTTGGTACTGGGGATCAAACTTGGGTCCCTGTGCTTGCGAGGCAGGCGGTAGAACCACTGAGCTAAATCCCTGGCTTATAATACACTATTTAAAAAAATATATAAGCTGCCCAAGCTGGACAGGAACTTATGACCCTCCAGCCTCAGTTCACTGAGTAATTATAACTACAGGTGTGCACCACCACATTTGGCTCCCACCAGCTTTCTGCTTGGCACTGAGGAAACTGCTAGGGAAAAAGTGACAACTTTCCAAGTGACTATGATCCTTGACACAGTAATTCTAAAATTAAATTTTAAAAAGAGCTATGAAGTGCTCTATACTCAATTTTGTTTCTTTCTTTCTTTTTTTTTTTTGTAGCGGGGATAGAAACTGCGACCCTACAATTTCAAGGCAGGCAGTGGCACCACTGAGCTAAATTCCCAGCCCTATACTCAATCTTATTTAAAGTTCTTTAGGTTTTAAATAACTGAAACCTTCAAACTAGCTTAAGCAAAAAGTAAAATTAATCAACAGAACACAGCAACTCATTTGAGTTTATGTATGGCCTAAATTCTCTTAATTCAGGGGACCTATTCCCTAAAAACTTGAAACTCAGTTCCAATTCAAATTCCTAAGTTTCTGATTTGTCCAGCAAGCAATACTGGCTAAGAAACAAGGTAATTTCCATCCTCAAGAAGCTTAAGATCTCCTGAGTCAGGTGTGGTGGCACACACCTGTGATCTCAGCACTAGAGAGGCTGAGGTAGGAGGATCGCCATGAGATTGCCATATGAAGACAGACTGGGCCACAAAGTGAATTTGAGGCCAGCCTGCCCTATGGAATGAGACTCTGTCTCAAAAAAATCAATAAACAATTAAATAAAAAAGTATCTTAAAATTAGCTGGATATTGTGGTGTACACCTCTAATCCCAGCACTCTGGAGAGGCTGAGGCAGGACTACAAGTCTGAGTTCAGCCTGGGCCATTTGATAGTTTATCAAGACCCTGTCTTAAGACAAAATAAAAACAGGGCCGGGGATTTAGCTCAGTGGTACCACCATCTGCCTCCCAACTGCAAGGTCCCAAGTCTGATCCCCAGTACCTCCCCAAAAGTCTGGGGATGCACCACCACCAACAAAAAATAAAAAAAGAAAGACAGACAGACAAAAAGAAAAAGCAAGCAACCAAGCAACTTGCTCGCTCTCACTGAAAAGAAGAAAGATGTTATTAAAACAAAATACTGGGCTGGGGATTTAGCTCAGTGGTGCGGCCGCCTGCCTCGCAAGTGAAAGGACCTGAGTTTGATCCCTGGTACCAAAAAATAAATAAATAAATAAAACAAAATACTAACACTCAATCACATCCTGTAAGATAGTACTGGAATGAATAAATGGAAAAGCTTCATAAAGAAGGTGAGCTGTAATAAACAGGAAGTGAAACAGGAGCAAGGACTAAAAAAACTCCTAAACAAAATGCAATGCTCCTCTTGCTCTAAGCACCTGAGGAAAACAGTCTTTCAACACAGAAACAACTCCCAGTGAAACATCCTCAATGAAAGTCCGCCATAAGGATCACAACCACAAAGCAGTCCCGCTGCATCATGTAGCAATCACCAGCCAGCTGACAATGTTCAAGCTGTCACCATCACCTTGACTTCCTTTCACTGCCTAGTGAAACAAAACTCTTCCTCAGACAGCACTTGGAATCAGGCAAGTGGCGGGAGAGTGGCACAGGTATTTCTCACAGGTAATTCCCATCCAACCCAGCCTGGCAGATTAGCAGCAGCCTCACCCAGATAATTCCTCCAGGAAGAAAGAAACACTAGCTAAATTGTGTGACTGGAGTGTGGGGGGAAAGGGACTGGCAAGGAAAAGAATGTTTTCCACACACAAAAGGGGCAAGCACAAAGAACCTCGAAAAAGCCTACAGTAAATTATCTGTACAAAATATAAACTAGCAAAAAACATGATAGATGTCCAAATAATACTGGGTAAAAACAAAAAGTCTACTCACAGCAGACTAGTAGCTACCCCACAATATCACAAAGTATTATATCCCTACAGTCACTCCAAGAACCTGTTTCAATCCCACAGGAGCCCAAAATGAAAAAGAACAAAGAGAAAGTGGTGACAGTTTCTAATTTAGTGATCCTTTTGATGGAGAGCAACATTATATAAATCAAAACTATTGACCTTTCAAACTTAAAAATGTAACACTACAAAAATTAAAAAACCTCTGGAGCCAAGACTTTTATAAACTCCCAAAGAAAAGACATTTCCCCTCAAAAATAAAAGTTCAGCAGAGTGCTCACTTGGAAAGGAAGGTGAAACCAGTCCCCACCCACCATCCTGCCCAGGGGAACACAGCTGTCCAAAGGCTGTGATCACTCCCTTCCAACTTGAACTCACCGACTCTCACATGCCACTTTCCACACCACAGGGGCAAGGCTGCTCTGAGAACAAGTCCATCTCCTGTAAGATGGGGACAAGGTCGGCTGCCTCAGTTCACACAGCATGCCACACCACTGAGGTAAACACGGTAAATCAGTCAGTCCCCTTTAACCAGGCTTCTCAGCCCTTGTGGAAAACAGTCTGATAATTTTAATATAGCTTTTCATTTTTATGAGATGTATGTCTGCTGTATAAAAATCTGAAAACAATAAATATGAAGGAAAAAATACTGACCATATTCTACTGCGTAGAAAGAATTTTGGTATTCACCCTTTCAGCTTGTGAAAAAGTTTTTAGAATTAGGAAGATCCTTAGCAGAAAGAATATGGAAAACCACTATAGTTTATGATGGATATAAAACATTCTGAAAAAGTTTCAAAGTGCAGAATTCAGTGACGTTTAAAATACACACCATTTCCACAGCACAACAAAGGTTTAAAAATTACTACAAAACAGTTATGCATAACAGAAATCTCTAGTTTAAGCAAGTTCTAATAGTCAACTTTCTGACAAAGACAAGGTTATAATTTTTAAAAATCTTATCAAGAAAATTGTCTTTACTGGGGGATGTAGCTCAGTGGCACTGTGCCTGTCTAGCAAATGTCCCCTGTACAAAAAAAAAAAAAAAAAAAAAAAAAAAAAAAAGTCTTTAGTTGGGCATGGTGGCACACGCCTGTGATCCCAGTCCTGGGAGGTTGAGACAGGAGAATCTCCAGTTCAAGGCCAGCCTGAGCTTCATAGTGAGTTCAAGAATAGACAACTACATAGTGAGACCTTGTCTCAAAAAAATAAAAATTAAAAAATTGTTAAAAGTCTTCCATCAAGGGCCAGGGATTTAGCTCAGTGGTTTCAGCGCCTGCCTCACAAGTGCAAGGGCCCGAGTTCGATCCCCGGTACCAAAAATAAAAAAATCTTCCATTGGGCCATGTATTTAGCTCAGTGGCACTGCACCTGCCTGGAAAGTGTAAGGTCCTAAGTTTGATCACTGGTACCACAAAAAAACAAAAACAAAAACAAAAAAAGACTTCCATCAGTTCAGAGCCTTCAACTCTAATCATCTAATTAAACTATGAAGAGACTCAGGTGTCATCTACTAGAAGTTCAATATATTCATCTCTTATTTTCTCAATTTCTTTGAACACAGAAGCCTCTTATCAACAGATTCTCACATGAAGCAGAGAAAATGAAGATAAATGTAGAAAACCACATTACAAGATATTTCTTCCACAAGGAGCAATGAGCCAAAAGGTTCTATGGAGAAGAATGCCTTGTTTAGCAAAATATTTCAGATACATGAATTGCACTTTAGGAAACAATATTATCCCTTAGCCATACAAGACCAGGAAAATGCAAAACAAAACACACTCAAAAGGGGAAGTCACAGAAACACTCTTAGCAGTTCCTGCCCATGCTCAGTGCTGCTGGGTGCTTGCCTTGCTGGTTCTCTACCCTACCTGGTGGTTCTCTATTCTACCTGGTGGAGCTGAGAAGCTTCTTTGCCCGAAGGTCAGCAGTCCATCTGCCTGCTGCAACAGACACCAATGAAGCAGTGCTGTCACTGTCCAGCCACTACTTACACCTAGGGGAACTACCAAGGTCCCATCTCACATGACCCACGGGATCTGTGCCTCTGCCAGGAAGACAGGGAGATAGTCCGGAACCGTTAGGGCCACACTGGTGATACCAATCTTTAAATCTGAGTAAACAAGCTGCCACAGCCACACTTTCCAGAGTGAATTTATAAAACCCCTTCCACAGAACACATAATTCTTTCAATTCAAAAGTTTCCATTTTAAAGATTGAACAACCAACTGAGCGATAGTGTTGCAAACCTGTAATCCCAGCTACCAGGCAGAAAGAGCATAGGCTTGAAGACAGTTTGGGCTGAGGATGTAACTGAACCCTGTAAGAATTCAAGCCCCAAGGGCCAGGGATTTAGCTCAGTGGTTCTGGTGCCTGCCTCACAAGCACAAGGGCCCAAGTTCGATCCCTGGTACAAAAAAAAAAAAAAAAAAAAAAATTCATGCGCGCGCGCGCACACACACACACACACACACACAGTTTCTACAAACAAAGAACCAACTCTCAATTATAGTCAAGTCTGAGTCTCTGGACTTTTTATCCTAATTTTATTATTTGTATTTTACTTGCCATTTCAGTGTTACCACAGCACCTCTAATGAAAGGGTGTAGGTAAACACAGGATTATATTGACAACAATCAACTTTGTTTTTTGTTTTTTGAGACAGGGTCTCATACAGGGCTGGGATTACAAGTGTATGCCACTGGGCCAGATCTATAGCAATCATCTTTGGAGTCTGTTAGAAATTCTACTCATAAAGGCTACAAAATCAATTCCTGGTTCTTTTTTTTTTTTTGGCAGGGGGCAGGGGAGTCTTGCTATATTGCCTAGCCTGGCCTAGACCCTGTAGTTCTCCTGCCTCACCCTCCAAAATAGCTAGGATTACAGGCTTGGACCACCACACCCAGCTCAAATTAAATAGCCAGAGTACCTGAACTCTGATGATACAATCTATTTCTAACTATTGCCAAAAATAATCAAGAATCAGAGAACATTTTGAATAATCAGAGACCAGTTCGTGTTGTTTAAAACAGAAAAAAAAAAAAGGTATTCTGCCTTCCCAACAGACAAAAAAAAGTCCTTCGAGGCATAGTGGTGCATGCTTATACACAGTACTAAGAAGGCTGAGGCAGGACTGCCACAAGTGAGTTCAAGGTCAACCTGAACTCACAGAAAACTTTGCCTCAAACAAAACATATAAAAATAAATAAAAGTCCTATGTGTTAAATATCACAAGGACTATAAGACTTCTTTGGGACCCTGAATTGACTGAGTAATACTTCTATGCCCCAAGGATTACTATTAGATTTTTTATTACTAAAAATGTTGAATTTCCCAAGAGGTATGGTGCAAAAGGCAAAGAGGGCCAGGCACAGTGGAGCATACGTACAAAATGGGAGATTGAGGCAGGAGGATCACTAAGAGTTCGAGGCCAGCCTGGACTACAAAGTGAGATCATATCTCAAAAAAATAAAACAAAAAGAAGCTGTATGCTCAAAGACTGGCAATGATTAAATTAGATATTAAAATGACATTATAAACTGAGATACGGGTTGCTGCATAAGATTCTGTGTACTGACATGTTTGAATTTTCAGAGGTTTTAGTGTCAGTGGACATTCTCCTGTGATTAGCAATCCTTACAGAGCAAGAATCATAATAGAGTCCATAATCTTTATAGAACTACAAAAGAAGGCAAGAGAGCAAAGTAAAGGAGACATTTCTGATGGGAGAAGCAGAGCAATCTCGCCATACAATGGAGTGACGCTGTTGCATTTGTGGTAGGCATACCTGTAATCCCAGCACTCTGGGGCCTGATGCAGGAGGATCACAAGTTCCTGCCGAGCCTGAGCAACTTAGACTGTCTCAAAAGAATTTTAAAAAAGGGCTGGGATGTAATTCAACACCAAGGCTCTAGGTTCAATCCCCAGTACCAAACACAAACACACACACACACACACACACACACACACACACACCAGGGTGGGGGATGGGGTTCTGACGCATGCTACAAAATTCATAGACCCTGAAAGCAATACAGTATATGAAGGGGTAAGTAAGCGCTATGATTCTAGCTACATGAACCCAGAGAAACAAATTTACAGAGATAAATGGAATTTAGAGGCCAACCACAGCCTGCAAGCAAAGGAAGGCAAGAGTTAACGTTTAATGATTACAGTTTCTATTTGGGGTGTTGCAACATTTTTGGAAAGATAATGGTGATGATTTCACAACTGAATTGTAAGTAGCCATTCAATTGTACACCTAAAAATGGATGAAAATCATACAACCGATAAGGGGCCACTACCCAAAAAACAACTCTTATAACAACAATAAAAAAATATAATATAGGGGCTGGGTATTTAGCTCAGTGGTTCTGCTGCCTGCCTTGCAAGCACAGGGTCCCGAGTTCGATCCCCAGTATCAAAGGAAAAGATAAAAACAATATATATATTTTGCAGTGATGGGGATCAAACTCACAGATTTGTGAATACCAGGCAAATGCTCTACCACTGAGCTATATCCCCAGCCCAAATAATCTGATTTAAAAATGGGCAAAAAGCCAGGCATGGTGGCACACACCTGAAATACCAACCCTGGGCAGTCTGAGGCAGGATAGTTGCTAGAGTAACCCAAGGCCAACCTGAACTACACAGTGAGATCCTGTCTCATCAAAAAAAAAAAGGAGGGTCAAAGAACTCGAGCTGGTTGTGGTGTGGCACATCCCTGTGATCCCAGCACTCCAGGGAGGCTGAAGCAGGAGGATCACCGTGAGCTCCAGGCCATCCTGGAATACATAGTGAGTTCAAGGCCAGGACTACATGATGAGACCCTCTCTCAAAAAAACAAAACTATCCCCTCCCTAAAAAATGGAGATTGGGAGAAACTGAAACTTGTGCACAGTTGGTGAGGATTATAAAGACTGTAAAGTGATACAAATACTATGAAAAACAGCAAAAGGGTTCTTCAAGTAGAATTACCTATTACCTAGCAGCCCCACTTTTGGGTATATACATACAAGTTGAGCAGCACTCCTCAGAAACCCAAACTGCTAGGGCTGGGGATTTAGCTCAGCAGCACAGCACCTGCCTGGCAGGCTTGAGGTTCTGAGTTCGATCCCCATTTCCATCCCCCAAAAAGAAACCCAGGGCCAGAGATTAAGCTCAGTGGTTCCGCCGCCTGCCTCACAAGCACAAGGACCCGAGTTCGATCCCCGGTACTAAAAAAACAAAAAACAAACAAACAAACCCAAAATGCTATAAAATGTAATCTTTTGGGGGGAGCCTGGGGTTCCACTCTGGGGTAGTCTTACCACTCAGCTGTAAATGTCTAGTTTGTTTTTTTTTGGGGGGGGGTGTGGTATCAGGAACTCAACTCATGTCTGTAATATTAGCGATTCAGGAGGCTGAGGCAAGAGGATTGCAAGTTCAAGGCCAGTTTGAGCAATTTAGTGATACTGTCTCAAAAAAAATAAATAAATAAAAAGGATTTAGCTCCCTTGCACCCCACCCTGCCTGGCAAGCACAAGGTCATGAGTTCCATTCCCTGTACCAAAAAATAAATTAAAAAGGTTGCAGATACAACTCACCACTCCCTAGGTTTCATTCCTAGTACCACAAAGAAAATGAAAAACCAGAAAAGTATGCCTGTAATCCCAGCACTCTGGAAGGCCGTGACAAGAGGATCCTAAATTCGAGTTCTTCCTGGGCAATTCAGCACTTTGGTGAGATCTTGTCTCAGAAAAAGGAAGGAGTGCTGAGGCTGTAGCTCACTGCAAAGTCTTGATTCAATCCAAGTACCACAAAAAGGTTCAATCTCCAATATCACACATGGGGGCAGAGGGGAGACTAGCTCAGTGGTAGAGTACCATGTGCAAAACCCTGAGTTTAATCTCCAGTATGGGGTAAAAAGTTACCAGGGGCTGAAAGGAGAAGGGAGAAGAGTTTTGTTTTGCTATGTATTCCAGGCTGACCTTGCACTCACTGTATAGTCTAGACTGACCCTGAACTTGAGACCCTCCTGCCTCAGATTTCCAAATGCTGGGATTACAGGTGCGTGCCACCACACCTGACTAAAAGGGGAGTTCTTTAATGAACAAAGTTTCATATACATAAAACCTTTCCAGACTTCTGGAAATCTGTTTCCTGAAAATGTGAACGCAATTAATACCACAGAACTGTACACCTAAAAGTGGCTTAGATGATAAATTCTGTTGTTTTTCTACCATCATAAAATTTTTTTAAGGCTGGAGATTTAGCTCAGTGGCACTGCACCAACACGACAAGTGCAAAGTCCTGAGCTCAAGCCCCAGTTCTGCAA
>NW_022900939.1:5403699-5406391 GCF_012274545.1 Fukomys damarensis | reverse complement strand
ATCGCAAGAAAAAAAAAAAAAAAAAAAAAAAAAAAAAAAAACCGGTTTTTTTAGAGCCAGGATTTAGCTCAGTGGCACTGCCTCATAAGCACAAGGTCATGAGTTCCATCCCCAGTACCAAAAAATAAATAAAAAATAAAAACAAAATTTTCTTAAAAGCAACCAGATGTGGGGTATGTCCAGCTATTCAAGAGGCTGAGGCATGGACATGAGGATCACTTGAGCCCAGGAGTTCAAGTCCGGCCTGGATAACATGGTAAGATCCAGTCTCAAAATAAATGGTGGCACACCCCTGAAATTCCAGGACTCTGGGAAGCTGAGACAGGAAAATCACAAGTTTGACCCCCAGCATGAGCAATTTAGTGAGCTCCCGTATCAAAAACGATGTTTTAAAATGGGTGTGGTGGTGCATGCCTGTGATCCCAGCACTCAGGAGGCTGAGGCAAGAGGACTGCTGGGAGTTCAAGGCCAGCCTGTGCTACACAGTGAATACAAGGTGAGCTTGAACTACATAATAAGACCCTATAAACCCACAGGCCAGGGGTGATGGTGCACACCTGTAATCTCAGTACTCAGGAAGCTAGGGCAGGAGGATCCCCTATAGTTCAAGGCCAGCCTGGGCTACACAGTTGAGAACCTGTCTCCAAAAATAAAAAAGATTTTGTTTGTTTTTGCAGTTCTAGGGATCAAATGAAGGACTTTACACATGCTAGGCAAGCACTCTTCTGATCTAGCCCCACCCCAACCATTTTTTCTAATTAACTATATACTAGAAACCACCAAAATTTTACCCAGTAAAAGACTTGTACGGTACATAAATTATGTCTTAATAAAGCTCTTTTTTAAAAAGGCAGAGAAAAGCGCTTAAGCATATCCACTCACTCACTCACTGGTTGAATAACAGTCATTTGCTGAAGTGCCCAAGGCTGAGCAGGAGCCGTGGACCCTCCTCCCCCAGGTGACAGCACTTCTCTTCCAAGCTCCTGCCACTACTGTCTTACAACCCACTTCCTCCTTCGGTTGCCTCATGGAAATGCAGTTCCAGAAGCCAAAGTACAGTGGAGAGAAGGGTCACGAAACCCAGGACATGTGCTCCACGTTTACCAAATCTTTCAAAAAGAAAAATCACACAAGGGCCCAACACACAGTAACTGCTGGGTCTCTGCCACCTTCTTTTCCCCTCTTCCAGACTAGGATATGTTTAAAAGAGGGATTTCCTGTATCTGCTGAGATATCCTGTAGCCTAGCTCAGGTGCGCCAAAGCTGTTGAGTACAGAAAAGAAACCATGTCCGGCACCTATTACCAAATATTCAAACCAAAGAAGAGACAAAAACTTGGAGAAAAGGCAGAAGACATGGGAAGGGGAAGGAAAAAGAAATGTTATGTGCCTGTAACCAATTCCACACGACAAATGTAATCAGTACATATTGCAAATATGCACTACTAAAAATCAAAATTAAAAAGATAAATCGGAGCCGGGGATTTAGCTCAGTGGTTCCGCCGCCTGCCTCGCAAGCTCAAGGACCCAAGTTCGATCCCCGGTACCAAAAAAAAAAAAAAAAAAAAAAAAAAAAAAAAGATAAATCAATCTTAAAAACATCACCAAATTCTGACTAAGACAAGCCTATTTGGGTAAATAACACACTTTACAGCATATAAAAAGGAACAAAATAACCAAATATTAATCATCTGAGAACTATGGCTAAATTTTTTCCTTTTAACCTATCTGTATTTTTTAATAATGAATCTGTAATTTCTGTAATAGTAATAAATGGAAGTCTTTAGAAAAACAAACCATTCTGGCTCCAGATTTCAATGCCTGCCTAGCATACTTTCACATGTTACTGCATGCAAGGGGAGCTAGCACCGTTTGAGACCGACACCATTTCCTCCATTTTGCAGATTAAAATAAATTCAATGATTCTGTCAAGGTTGTTGTAACTAGTACCTGACAGAGCAACAATTACAAGGTAGGCCTTCTAACTTTAAACCCAGGGTTCTTTCCATGCCATCACACGTCCAAGGGCAATGCACATTACTGCTGATACTGTTATAAAAATTTTTTTAAAAGGCACGAACCTCTCCTAGGAGTATGGAGACTGTTTTAAGAGCATTTGCTACAGATCCCTGGGCAAGTAAATCCTTAACTTCTGTGGGCCTGATTTCCACCTCTGAAAAGCGCGGGGGAGGGGGATTCTCCCACTTCTAACAGCCTAGCCAAAGGATCTCAAGCGGAGATAGTCTAAGCAGCAGCCTCTAGCTGGAGAAGGAGGCCTAAGCCTGGGCCACAGCCCCGCGTGAGGAACAGGTGGTGGCCGGCCCCGCGCGGTCTCCGCTAGGGGAACCCTAGGCTTCCTGGGTAGAGCAACAGCTGAGAGCTCCCGCTCTGCTTTCCCAACAGCGCTGCTCCAGTCCTGCCGGGGTCCCGTTCAGAAACGGTCCAGTGATCGGTAAAGCCAGAACACAGGAAGTGGCCCGGTAGGAAAGGTCGGCGGCAATAGTTGGTGTACGCTGTGCTAACTAGGAGATTTTTCCTAGCGGACTCCTCCTGAACGGTGCCTAGAGACGCCCGCATTCTCGCCACGGGAGCACGCAGAAACCCACACTCCAAGGGCTACACGCGTGGACAAGGTGAAAGACCGCACTCGGAGCCCTCGACCTCACAGAGCCGGCCCGAAGGCCCGCCAAGAG
>NW_022900939.1:5393663-5402721 GCF_012274545.1 Fukomys damarensis | reverse complement strand
AGGGGAGACGCATCCCCGCCTAGGCCGCGGCCCATGGGCGGAGCCCCCGGGCCCGGGAGCTGCGGGGTCCTAAACTGCAGCGTCTCTTTGTCTCCAAGTTGTGCTGAAGGAAGACTCTGGCCTGGAGTTTTCGGCTCCGTGCGCTGCACCCCATAGGACCTCCAGATGACCCGGGCGGGCGGGCAGCCCTGCTTGGCGCTGCATGTACACGTAATAAAGTATTGGGTGCTTGGACCCCCTGGGCACAGGGCGCACGCTCCTTTTTGCACCTAGGGACAAGCGCCCTTCTTCCTTCTGTGCGGGCGTGCGGGATGGGGGCGTGTTGCAAACTTTCGGGGTTAGGGCAGTGCCTCTGTCTGGCGAGATGATCGGCAGGGTGCGCGCACTCCTGGCACAGTCCCTGCGCGTGACACCCGGAGAAGCAGGAGGATTCCATTACTCCTCTCCCCAGTCCTAACCTACTTTAATCTGATCCCCACCCCCGAATTCAGATTGGTGTTCAAAGAACTCCAGAGTTACTTAGTAATCCCTGGGTCGAGATGGAACACAAACGACACAACTGACTGTTTGCGGTTGCTCATCAGGCAAGTCCTAGATCTAAATCTTAGGAGCCTGTGAAGTGCAAAGTGAGAAAACTTGGTCCTGCGACTTTTGGCCGCATCGATTTACGAATAACTCATGGGTTTGCGAATGACTTCTCTGTAACATCATGTGGCTTCCCAGAGCACGTAACTTTTATACCCACAAGTACTGATTATATCCTACTTACCACAAAAACAATTGGACCCCCAAGCCAAAACCTCAAGGGTTTTCCCTACGGTGGCGGGAACTGACCACAACTTTTCTGAATTCTTACACAGGGGACAATTAGGTTGTACATTATATTTCCTAATTGTACTGTGTTGTTTACTATAAGATGCTGATATATGAGCTTGTTCTTGCTAATAGTCTTATGTGCAATTTACTGAAAACAACCTCTATTTATAGACCATTAAAGCTTAGAGGTTGTTGTCCTAAACATTACCACAATTAATTTTATCTCCCAGCTGCTGGAGATCAGGATAACAGAAATGTTCCCGGCAGAGAGTCTCTTGTGCTCCCTGGAATGGTGGAGCTCACTCCCTTCAGGTCTCAACTTCAATGTAACCCTCTGAGTCCAACCTTCTCCAACCACACTACCTAAAGTCACATGCCACGTGCTCACACACGTGCTCACAGGCGACCTGTGCTTCACATCCCCCTTTCTTGCCTGGTTTTTTGTTTTTTGTGGGATTTTTTTTTTTTTTTTCTTCCACGGGATCGAACTCAGGATTCTGCGCTTGCAAGGCAGGTGGCGAAACCACTAAGCTAAATCCCCAGCCCTGTTGCCTTGTTTTTATCCAAAACACTGATCACCATCTATAAAGTATATATTTTCTTACATGTTTTTCATGTTCTATGTGCAGTCTCCTCCCAACAGGATAAGCAGTCCATCCATTTTATTGACTGTCATGCCCTCAGGTATCAGGGCTGCCTAACCTATAACAGGTGCTCGATAGATACTGAATGGATGGGCCAGGGATTTAGCTCAGTGGTTCCGCTGCCGCCTCACAAGTGCAAGATCCTGAGTTTGATGTCCGATACCAAAAAAAAAAAAAAAAAAAAAAATCTGAGTGGAGGAAAATCCTCTCCAGGAGTGGCCTGTTGAAAGTCCTAGAACATGTCCATGAACTACGTAGGAGCAGGGACCACACCTGTCTTGTTATCCTCTTCTGTCTCCGATGCTTTTTGGTGTCTGGCTCAAAAGATATTTCTTGAAGAGAGGCCAAAAACTTTTCCCTACTTTATCTGCCCCACCATGAAGGGCTCCCTTTTGCAGAAGAGGATCTGCTGGCAGGACACTGATGTCCTCTTACATCTAGTGACCACGGAAGGCACAGCCTCCCAGCCCAGTGTCAGAGAGAACATTACACGAAGAACACCCACAAGTCATAACTTCAGAGGGTTTCAGCAGCACAGACAAAATACTTTACAGTCCAAATACAAAAAAGCCTACTGTGGGATTCAAGGGAGCTTGTAAACTTTTGTTTTTGACAGAGTCTTGCTGTGTAGTCCAGGCTGGTCTTGAACTCAGAGTGATCCTCCTGCCTGCCTCCAGAGTACTGGGATTACAGGCTTGCACCACCACGCCCAAATGAGAGCACGTAAAGTTTACTATTTCACTTTCTGTTTCTTCTTTTCTTTTTTTTGCCTTAAAAATAAATTAGGCTCAGCTGGGCGTGGTGGCAGACACTTATAATCCCATTACTCGGAAGGCTGAGGCAGGAAGATCGCTGTGAGTTCCAGACCAGCCTGGGCTACATAGTGAGTTCCAGGTCAGTCTCAACTACATAGTGAGACCCTGTCTCAAACCCCACCTCCCAAAAAAAGATTACGTTCAGGGCTAGGGATATAGCTCAGCAGCACAGCACCTGCCTGGCAAGTGCAAAGTCCTGAGTTCAATCTCTGCTACCAAAAAAAAAAAAAAAAAAAAAAAAAAAAAAGATTAGGCTCCACAGCAAGGTTCTGTCTTTAAAATACATACATAAATAAATAAAGATTAGGGCTACCTGCGCAAGGTCGCACACACCTGGAATTGCAGCACTCCAAAGGCTGAGTCAGGAGATTCACCACAAGTTTGAGGCAGGCTGCACTACATAGTAAGTTCAAGACCAGCCTGGAATACATAGGGAGACCCTGTCTCAAAACAACAATAACAGCCGGGCGTGGTGGCGCATGCCTTTAATCCCAGCACTCAGGAGGCTGAGGCAGGAGGATCTCTGTGAATTCGAGACCAGCCTGGGCTAGGCAGTGAGTTCCAGATCAGTCTGAACTACATAGTGAGACCCTGTCTCAAAAAAAAAAAAAAAAAAACAATAACAAAGAAACACTAGGGTTATCATAGTATTTCTCACAATAGCCCCCCTGCATCCTCCAAGGTGTACTTTTATCTTGCTTTTCCTATTTTATTTGGCCCAAGCTCGTTTTGCAGAGCCAATTTCTCCTTCACTCTTTACTTGTATTTTTTCAAATAATCTTTGCCACTGCTAAAAAAACAGATTAAGGGATGGGGATGTAGCTCAGTGGTTCTGCCACTTGCCTTGCAAGCACAAGGTCTGGAGTTTGATCCCCTGTATGAAAACACAAAACAAAACTAAACTGTATGTCACAAAAAAAAAAAAAAGATTAAGGGCTGGGAATTAGCTCAGTGGTTCCTCCGCCTGCCTCAGAAGCCCAAGGTCCCAAGCTTGATTCCCTGATACCAAAAAAAAAAAAAAAAAAAAAAAAAAGATGGCACACAGCTGTAATCCCAGCACTTGGGAGGCTGAGGCAGGAGGATCGCTGTGAATTGGAGACCAGCCTGGGCTACACAGTGAGTTCCAGGTCAGTCTCAACTACATAGTGAGACCCTGTCTCAAAAAACCAAAAATAAATAATAAATAAAATAAAATAAAGAGCCACTGTTGCCAGGCATGGTGGCACATGCCTGTAATCCAGCACTTAGGAGACTGAGTCAGGGGGATCACCATGAGTTAGAGGTCAGTCTGGGCTACATAGTGAGTGCAAGGCCAGTGTGTACTATACATATTGAGACCTTGTTTCAAAAAACGAAAATCAATCAATCAATCAATCAGCCAGTAAAAATAGCCAAGGCATGTTAGGCATGGTGGTGCATGCCTATAATCCCTGCACCCAAGAGGCTGAGGCAGGAGGAGTGCCACAAGTTTGAGGCCAACCTGGGCTACATAGCAAGACCCTGTCTCAATAAATATATTAAATAAGTCAATGTAAAAAAAAGTTTAAAATAGCTAATTTTACTAAGGATGCATGGAAACAAGACTTTTCTAAATCTGAGTGGGACCCAGGCATGGTGGTGTACACCTGTAATCATAGCATAGCACTCAAGAAGCAAAGTCAGGAAGATCCCCATGAGTTCGACCCAGCCTGGGCCACATAGTGAAGTCAAGGCCAGCCCAAAACACATACCAAGACCATGTCTCAAAAAAGAGGGAAGTAAAATTCAGATAATCTGGCAGAATTTGAAATTTTACATAATTTTCTAGGAATATATCCTAAGGCTATAATCATGGATAAGTGCAGAAACCATAATGTTATTTAGCATAAAATTTAATACCAAAGGAAACTGATAAAGTAAATGATGTTATATGCCTGACCTAGGATATTATATTTAATTTCAAATAATGAAGTGTAAAAATGTTTAACTGTGGGGCCAGGGATTTAGCTCAGTGGTTCCACCACCTGCCTCCCAAGTATAAGGACCCAAGTTCAATCCCTGGTGCAAAAAAAAAAAAAAAAAAAATTTAACTGTAGAAAAATGTTCATGATATAAGCTTAAGAGAAAGAAAAACAGAGAGAACAGGTATTTATTTTGTTTTGTTTTGGCTTTTTGAGACAGGGTCTCACTATGTAGTTGAGACTGACCTGGAACTCACTATGTAGCCCAGGCTGGTCTGGAGCTCACAGTGATCCTCCTGCCTCAGCCTCCAGAGTCCTGGGATTATAGGTGTGCACCACCATGCCCAGCAAGAACAGGTATTTAAATGTTAACAGTGCTCCACATCATCCTGATACCATCAGTTGTACTAGTCTGTTTGTCTTTGGTATAATGTAATACCTGAGGCTGGGTGGCTTTATAAAGAAAAGGGGTCCAGCTCTGGTTAGAGCTCAGTGGATGAGCTCACGCATATGCAGTCTTGGTTCAATCCCAAACACCAAAAATGGGGGGGCTTATTTTGGCCCCCAGCTTTGGTTCAAGTTCAAGGGGCTGCATCAGGCAATGACCTTATATTATAGGTCAGGAGACAGGAGTGTGCAGTCTCTCCTGGTGTCTGTCTCTCTCCTCTGATTAAGGCACCACTATTCCATTCAGGTCTCCACCCTGATGAACTATTTAATTCTGCCTCCCAAGTGCCTCATTTCTAAAGACAAACTCATCTGCCACCCTCTTAATCCCTCACCTTGGGGTTAAATTCCAACACCTGCACCTTGGGGGATCCACCCAAGCTTCCCTCCGGCCAGTGCGGCTCTCCTAGTTTTGGTATTCTGCTAGCGGGCTTTGCTGTGATTTAAATTTCCTTCCCTGTGGCCCAGGACTTTATCGTCTTTCCACAGGTATACTGCAATTTGGATGTGAGCCCTGTGGGTCGCCTGCTACAGCATTTTCCTGCTTATCTTTTTTATGGGTTTGTAGGATTTCTTAGACAGTTATTTGCATACCAGTTATATATGTCTTCTTATAGTATGTGCTGCACTGCTACTTTCTTAATGGTTTGTTTTGTTTTGAGACAAAATGTAGTCCAGGCTGGCCTTGAACTCACATTGATCCTCCTGCCTCAGCCTTCCAAGCCCTGGGATCACATGCATGAGCCCCCACACCTGGCTCTTAATGGTTTCTTTGATGAATACCAGTTTTTTTAAATTTTCATAAAGTCTCATTTAAAAAAGAAGAGATAACATATAGCATATACAGGTGCAAACTCCCTGTGATGAATGTCATCATGTATATCTAAAATGTTTTGGGTTTTTTGTTTGTTTTTTTAGACAGGGTTTCACTATGTAGTTGAGACTGACCTGGAATTTACTATGTAGCCCAGGCTGGTGCGGAACTCACAGCGATCCTCCTGCCTCAGCCTCCCGAGTGCTGGGATTTCAGGCGTGTGCCACCACGCCCGGCTAATAAATGTTTTGCTTTAAAAAAAAAAAAAAGTCCCATTTACAGCTTTACAGTTCATGTTTTCTGTGTTCTGTTTAAGAAAAATTATTTCTCTGGGTTATGAAACACTTCTTTATTCTTTTCACCTTCCATGTAGATCTGTGGTTTAGCTCTAGTTCTCACCCACAGCATGAGATAAAGGCCAAGTGTTGCCTCTTCCTTACTTCCATGTCAGTGTTGTTAATCCTACACCATTTGATGAGACCACATTTCCTTTGAAGACTTCTTTTTACCCCAGTACTGGGGATTGAACTCAGGGCCTCCATACTGCGCTACATCCCCACTCCTTTTTATTTTTCCCAAACACACATTCATTTATTTATTTATTTATTTATTTTCCCCTTGATCTTAGCCAAAAAGTTGAGAAGGGATTATTATTTTTTAATTTTTAAAAATTTTAATAACCCGGGCTGGGGATTGAGCTCAGTGGTTCTGGTGCCTGCCTTGAGTTTGATCCCCGGTACAAAAAATAAAATAAAATTATTAACCCAAGTTCTCTCCCCAGTACCAAAAATGAAAAAATAACTAATAAAATTTTTATTACTATATGTTTGCAGCACAGAATACTCACATTCCCCCTGGGGAGTTGGTACGTGTACATAACACATCTTAATTCCTTTTCTAATCCCCTTTCCTTCCCTTTCTATTTTTTAACACAGGGTGTCATGAAGTTGTAAAGTTGCCCAGGCTGGGCATGAACTTGCAGCCCTCCTGCCTCAGCTTCCCAGAGTGCTGGAATTGCAGCTGTGTGCCACACTGCCCGGCTGAAAGCCTTCTTTGGAACTCACATATTGTTGGTAGGAAAAAAAAATTAGTGCAATTCCTTTAGAAGACTGTTTGACAGGATCTACCACAGCTAAACTGGGAAGCAGACATAGACCCTACTGCACAGCAATTCTACACCTAACAGATGAGTAAGTACGTCTTCCCACCAAAAAAGTGGTGAGTTCAAGGCCAGCCTGAGCTGCATAGTGAGACCCTGTAGCAAAACAAACAAACAAACAAACAAAAAACCCCAACCCAACCCAATCCAAACCGGACAAAACAACCTTACGAAGGAATGATTTGCAGCAGTCTTATTAATAATAGTCGTATTAGTAATAGCCCCAACGAGGGCTGGGGACATCGCTCTGTGGTGATGTGCTGTCCAAGCACGAGCAAGGCCTTGGGTTTGATCCCCCATACCAAAAACATAATAACAGCCCCTCTGAAAACAACAAAAGATGGCACAGTGCTGCACCTGCCTCACAAGTGCAAGGTCCTGAATTGGGTCCCGGTTCAAGAAACAAAACAAAACACCACCACCAACCAAAGAAAAACCCAATTTGGAAATGGTGGATAAACAAATTATGGGCTATAGAAATAAAAAATAAATAAATTGTGGGGGCTGGGGATTTAGCTCAGCAGTTCGGTGGCCTGCCTTGCAAGTGCACCGACCTGAGTTCAATCCCCGGTACCAAAAAATAAATAAATAAATAAATAAATTGTGGAAAGTGAGGTGTGATCACAAATACTGTGACTGTTTAAAAAAAATTGTTTCTGGTACCAGGGATAAAACTCGGGACCTTGCACTTGTGAGGCAGGTGGCGGCACCACTGAGCTAAATCCCTGGGCCTAAATTTTTTTTTTTTTTATTTTTTGGGGTAAAAGACACATTGCCATCCGTCCCCCTCGAAATGCTTGCTTTGGCTTGGAGTACATTTCTTCCATGGTTCTTGCACTTCCTGCAGCAGCTCTGGATGTCCTCTTAGAGGGTCATTAGTTGTACTGTGGTGGCTGCCTCAATGTCCTGAATTGATTCACAACATTTATTTCAAGGTCATTTTGACTTTGGGGAAGAGCCTAAAGTTGCTTGGTGTCAGATCTGGTGAATTAGGTGGATCTCAACACAGCTTTTTTTTTTTCTTTTTTTGAGACAAAATCTCACTGTGTAGCCCAGGATGGCCTTAAACTCCCAGTGATCCTCCTACCTCAGCATTTTTTTTTTTTTTTTTTTAAACCAAGTCGAATTCAGGTCCTTGCACTTATGAGGCAGGTGGCGGAACCACTGAGCTAAAATCCCCGGGCTCTACCTCAGCCTCTTTGAGATTTTTTTTCCTTGGTACCGGGGATTGAACTCAGGTCCTTGCGCTTGCTAGGCAGGCCACCGAATTGCTGAGTTAAATCCCCGGCCCCTACCTCGGCCTCTTGAGTGCTGGGATCACAGGCGCATGCCAACCACCCTTCCCAGCTTACTACATAATGTTTCCATTGGGCGGCACTCAGCTGCAGCATTTACAGTATTTTTGATCACACCTCAGAAAGACACAAGAAACAGGCTCTCAGTACACACAGATACAGCGTGTTGGAGGGAAATTTAACAATAATCACTGAAAGTTAAAAATATTGGCATCTATTTATATACAATTCTATAAAATGGTAATTAATAAACCTTAGATCAGTGGTTCCAGGCAAGAGAGGAAGAGATTACAAAGCAACATGAGGAAGCCGGGGAGCAGTGCACCTGTCTCCTGATCTTCACCACGCGCTGTCACAAGCACATCTGCAGGTCAGGATCGCTCAGGGATGCTTTAGAGCTCTCCTGTGACCCAGCTATTTGGGAGCCTGAAGCAGGAGGGTCTCAAGTTCTAGGCCAATTTGGGCAGCTTAGCAAGTCCTTGGGAGACAGGCATGGTGGTGCAGGCCTGTGATCCTAGCACCCTGGGAGGCTGTAAGGGAGAATCACAAGTTCGAGGTCAGCCGGGGCAATTTAGTGACTTAGTGAGACCCTGTCTCAAAATAAAAAAGGGCTGCGGGTGCAGCTCAGTGTGAAGGCCCTGGGTTCAGTCCTCAGCACTGGGGAGAAAAAAAGGATAAAATCTAATCTACGTCCATCTGCAGTGACATGGCATAATATCCAAAAATATCACTGAGAGAATAAAACAGTAAACAGGATGCCTTCTTTTTTTTTTTTTATTTTTTTTTTTTTTTGGTACGGAGGAGCGGCGCTGTGCCACTGAGCTAAATCCCTAGCCCCAGAATGCCAGTTTTTCTTCCGGTACTGGGGGCCGAACCCAAGGCCTTCACATTGAGCTCTATCCCCAGCCCCGCCCCCATCTTTTGAGGCAGGGTTTTTCTAAGTCACTAAATTGCCCAGGCTGCTCCTGCCTCAGCCTCCCAGAGGATTCAGGTTACAGGCCTGAGCCACCACGCCCAGCACGAGTTAAGAATATTCTTCTTTATCATCCCACGCTGCGCACACGTGGTGTCCGGCAGGAGGAGGTGGCAGGCTGAGACTGAGGAGGGAGAGGCCACCGGCTTCCTCGT
>NW_022900939.1:5375569-5393195 GCF_012274545.1 Fukomys damarensis | reverse complement strand
GACGGACGGAGGGGACCGGGACTGGGGAGGGGCGGACACACGGTGGGGGACGGGAAAACGGCCTGGGGTCAGGGAAGGAGCCCGCACCCCATGTCCGGCAGCTGGTCCAGGAGGAGAACGTGCGCGGGGTGATCACCATGAACGAAGAGTACGAGACCAGGTTCCTGTGTAACAGCTCGAAGGTGAGGCGCCTGGGAGAGGCTGCCGGAGAGCTTGGGCCCCGGGTAGGCGCCCGTGGGTGGGGACCGGCAAGGGCCTTTAACAGCAAACTCGGCCCCACACCCCCTCGTGCCCTAGCTTGAAGCTGTGGCCTCAGCACTCAGGAGACTGAGGCAGGAGGATCACTTGAGCCAGGGAGTTTGAGCCCGGGCAACATAGCCAGACCCTGTCTCAAAAACCAAAACAGCAAGTTTACAAAGTCTGATTACTCCTTTACCCATAGTTACACTTTTTGTTGTTGTTGTTGTTGGTACCAGGGATGGAACTCAGGACCTTGTGCTTGCCAGGTGGATGTGGCTACTGATCTAGATCCCCCACCCAACAAAGTTATATTCTGAATTTTGGTCACTAAAATTGTGAAGCCACTTCCTGAGCACTAAGCGTGTGGGGGTCAGGCGCTGCATGAGGGCTGTGGGCTGAGGGCCCTGCTGCCTGTGGCAGAAAAGCCCTACTCTACCTGTGCAGGAGTGCATAGGACAAGCCCGCAGTTTATCTGGTTTTGATTTGACGGATTTCTTAACTGCGTTCATATGAAAGAGACGGTGGAAATCCACTGTGCTGTCCAATTCGTCTTCATTATGTGTCAGCGCTTTCTTATGGGGCCTCTGCCATGGGCATTAGGAGGTTAGTGCTTGGCATCTCTTACTACTAAATTACTCTGGGAACAGTGGGAGCACCTGTGACCCCCAGCACTCCGGCAGAGGGGGAGGCAGGAGGACCTCAAGTTCCGAGCCCAGCCTGGGCAATTTAAAGAGATAGTGTCTCCAGATAAAATTCTTTAAAAACATTCTTTTTAAATTAAAAGGGCTCAGGGTATTGTAGCTCAGTGTGAAGGCCCTGGGTTCAATCCCCGGCATCACGTAGCTCGATGAAGATGCTATTATTTCAATCCATACATTTTTAGAGACCTTACAAATATTAGTGCCTCACATTGAAAATCTATTTAGTGGCTAAAGGTGTAGCTAAGTGGTAGAATGCAGATTTAGCCTATGTGAGACCCAGGTTTTGTTCTCAGCCTGTCTCTGTTTCTGTCTCTCTCCCTGGGAGCACTGGGGACTGGAGCTTGGTCATGGATGCAGTGCCCCAGCTGGACAAGGGACTAGAGGACTAGGATGGGAAGGAATCGTGGAAGGTGTTTAGCAGTAAAGTTTACCACCTCTGCCTGTGCTCTGGCTTGAACCTGTGGCCCCCCACACTTGGGAGGCTGAGACAGGAGGATCAGTTGCTTTGCCGCCCCAGCCCCACTGCACACATGTAAAGGATGAGTAACAGTTCGTTGGAATCCCCCTGAAGTCCAGGGGCCTTAGCCACAGGATAAACATTCATGAATGTGCTCTCTCATGGGCACCCACAGGGAATGCTTTGTCCCTAGGTGGGAGGCACTGGCATCTGTGAGACAGTACTGTCTCAGCCACTAGCAAGGAAGTCGCTAAGGCAATGGCTCTCACCTCTGCGGGCCGGGGCGTGCCTGAGAGTCAGCTGGAGGCTTTGCTGAAATAGCACCTTCCTGCCTACAAGCTCCAGAGGCCAATGAACAGGGAGGTGGCAGCATCCTCCTGAGTAATCAGCCACTCTGCAGGGGTCTCTGTTGCTGGGCCACAGGCTGCAAAACACTGCACTCGTTTTTTTGTCATTTTTATGAGCAGTATTAAGTGCTGACCCTCATTCAGTCCTGAAATCCCGGATACCTCCTAGACAGGTTAAGAGTAGCTGCAGGTTATCCAAGGCTCACAGCAAAAAATAGTTGGGCAGGGTGTCGCACTGCAATAATCCCAGCACTGTGGGAAGCTGAGGCAGGAGGACTGCAAGTTTGAGGCAGCCTGGGCAATGCAGACTTAGCAGGATCCTTTCTCTAACTTTGAAAAGGGCTGCGGATGTGGCTTGGTGTGAAGGCCCTGGGCTCCATCCTTAGCACTGTGTGCTTATGCGCACACAGAGCAAAAATAAAGTGGCCCAATTCGGCAGAAGGTGTATTTCTATATCTTCCTTTTTTAAGTGCTAATTTTGTAGTAACAAAGGAAGAAGATATGTTTAAAAAGAATACCCCCCCACACGCTTTTTCAATACTGGAGGTCGAACCCAGTGCTTTCACATGGAGCTACAATCCTATTTATTTATGTAGTTTTTGAGACAGGGTCTCACTATGTAGTTGAGGCTGGCCCTGGAACTATGTAGCCCAGGCTGGTTTTGAACTCACAGCGATCCTCCTGCCTCAGGCTCCTGAGTGCTGGGATTACAGGTGTGCGCCATCACACCTGTCTGTGGCCCTTTTTGTTTTTATTATTTACTTTTTATTTATTTAGTTTTCATACCAGGACCTTGCACTTGCAAGGCAGGCAGATGTACCACTGAGCTAAATCCCCAGCCCCTTGTTTTTTTGAAACAAGGTCTCCCTTTGTAGTCCAGGCTGGCCTGGAAATTGCTGCAGTCCTCTTGCCTCAGCCTCCCAGATGTTGGGGTTACAGGTATGTGCCAGCAAGCCCAGCTTTTATTATTTATTTACACCTATTTGTTTACTTATTTAGCTAGTTTTTTGAAACGGTCTTGCTGGGCAGCCCTGGCTGACCTCCAGCTGGTGGTGATCCTCCTGCCTCAGCCTCCTGAGCGCTGGGTAGTACCACACCCGGCTTTGAGGAAACGGCTGAGCACATGCATTCACACTGTAGTAAAGCTTGAGCCTTGTGGCCCCTGCCAAGTCCCTTTCACACTGCCTACAGTGGGTCGCTTTCCTCGTCTTTTCCTGGCGGTGACCGTGGTCTAGGAGTGGAAGAAAGTGGGTGTCGAGCAGCTGCGGCTCAGCACGGTGGACATGATGGGGGTCCCCACCTTGGCCAACCTGCACAGAGGAGTCCAGTTCACGCTCAAGTACCAGGCCGCGGGCCAGTGCGTCTACATACACTGCAAGGCCGGCCGCTCCCGGAGCGCCACCATGGTGGCCGCATACCTGATCCAGGTAGGCAGCGCGGTGGGCAGCTGGGAGTCTGACTGACACACCTGGATCTCAGGCTGCAGGGGCGGGCGGTACTAGGCCCAGCACCTGAGCTCAGTGGGTCTGCTTACCTTGGCGTTCCCGCTGGCCCAGCAGGACAGCTGTGAGTCCGCTCTCTGACGCCGCTTCCTCAGACTTCATGTGTTTTGAGACTTAAGCGAGAAAGTGGCAAGGGCTAAGCCGGGTGTGCAGTACGCGCTGCCATCCCTGCACTGGAGCGCTCAGGCGGGAGGAGCTCAAGGCTGAGCCCTGCCTGGGCAGCTTAGCAAGACCCTGTCTCAAAACAATATAAAAGGAGGAGACGGGGCCGTGTTCAGTCCCCAGGACCACAAAACTAATGAACAAATGAACGAACTGACTTTTTTCCTGGCCACGCTGGTGAGCCGCAGAGGAACATCTACAAGCTCTCATTCTTAGAATCTTCTGTGCTGTGCTACTGGGGGTTGAAGCCAGGGCCTAGCGCATACCCGGTAAGCACTCTGCGCCTTGCTCCCCTGCCCTCTTATTTTAAGACAGGGTCTTGCTGTCACTGGCTGGGCTCTGACGAGTGCAGCTGTTAGCCCCACACACACAAAGTGGAGGTTTTACAGAGTTCTGAGGGTTCTCCGCAGCCACACCTTCCTTTATCCTGTATGAATTCAGGCGCACAACTGGAGCCCAGAGGAGGCCATCAGAGCCATCGCCAGTATCCGGAACCACATCCACATCACGTCGGGCCAGCTGGCGGTCCTCAGGGAGTTCCACAAAGCCGTCTCCCCACGGGCAACAAGCAACCCCTGACTCACGAGGCGTGAGGACAGCTCCACTCCAGATGGGACAAACATTTACATTTGATGGGACAGAGAGGCGCTAGGTCGTGGGTCACTCTGCTTCCTTTGCCTGGTTTATTATCTTCAAATAACACTGCTGCAGGGCTGGAGAGAAGACTGGTGTGCCTAAATTTTATTTTCTTAAGGTTAAAAAAATTTTTTTCAACAAAAACCTATCGTGTAGCTAATACTGTGACTAATGGTTTAACACCTTAATGCTAAGGCTCCAGGATGGCCTTGAACTGGTACAGATCCTCCTGCCTCACCCTAAGTGCCAGGATTACAGGTGTGATACCACGCCCAGCTGAGACATTTAACACTAGAGAAAGGAAATGGGAGCTCTGGCTCTTGCACCTGTCAGAATCCCAGGGCTTTTGGAACGGTGATTTGTATTTACACAAGGACACGGGTGCAGCAGCACTGGGAGGTCGGGTTTGACATCAGTTCCCCTTCGGGATTCAACACGGTCCCACGTCCCTTCAAAAACCTTTATTTGTATGAACTTGTGATTATAGCTCTTAATTTACCTTAGAGCTTTGAGAAGAGCAGACACCTTGTACATTATACTGAGTTTGAAAAACAGTTTCTGCTATCAATTAGAAATAATTCCTTGTTTTTCTGGCTCACCCTTGGAATGGGCTAAAAAGAAAAATGAAATCACTTTGCTGACAGATGTAAAAACACTAGAAGGAAGGAGCCCTAGAGCTGACTCTTGCTGGTGAAGTCCACCCTCCTGCCCAAAGCTGTAAGGAAAACCCTGACCCCCATCCTCCGTGGGAAATGCTCAAGTAGCCACGCCGCAGGCTGCGTCCACTTGGCGCTGATCAGGAGAGGAGGCAAAGCCCAGGGTGCAGGGACGGCGAGAGGCTGGCGCTGCTGGGTGCATGCAGCCAGCAGAGCTGTGGTCTAGGAGCCCCCAGCAGATCACCCCAGGGGCTCAGGGGAGGATCGAGGGTCCAGAGGAGCTTGGAGGGTGGCTGAGGTGGTGGAGGAAAGGGGAGGGTGGACGAGCCAGCTGCTCTCCACATGCCCGCCTTAGGCCAACACGAACTGCAGATTGGTGAGCAGCACCTTGATGCCCCTGGTGACGGTCACAGCTGATGTGGCAGGGTCGAGCTTGTAGGTGTTGGCGTCTCCCTTCTTATACCGGTCCCGGAAGACGTAGATGCTGCCATTGCAGCTGGCGATCTTCCAGAGGGATGGGGCGGCGCTCCAGGCCTCGGGCAGGCAGAGCCGTGTGAAGCTGTCCAGCAGGGGGTTGTAGCACACCAGAGAGTCGCCTTCGGCCACGATGAACACCAGATCCTTGTGCACGGCCGCGTGCATGCGGCCCGCAAACGGCAGCACGTAGGGCTTCACATGGCACTTGTCTGTCTCGGTGTCAAAGCACTGGATGAGTCGGGAAGGCTTGGTGAAGAAGTCCAGGTCGTTCTCCTCACCCCCGAGTAAGTAGATGATCCCGTTGAGATTGGCACCGGCGGCCCCCGACACCGCTACCTCCAGCTGGGTCGTCTCTGTCCACACGTTGTCGCCGACACGGTAGTAGATGACAGCGTTGGACAGGGTGTCCTGCAGCGTCTTGCCCCCCAGTGAGTAGATGGCATCCTTGCCCGGCACGGACACCAGCGTGTGCTGCAGCCGGTCCCGCGGCAGCGGCGCGCACCACTCCCAGTCCACCGTGGCGTTGTTGCACTTCCACATGCGCCGCGGGATGGAGCCACCCACCACGTACAGGTCCCCGCCGTGCTTGCAGGCCGCTGTGATCTGGTGGCACAGGCTGTTCTGGCCGCTGACACTGATGAAGTCGTCCTCCGCACAGTGCAGCGACACGGCCAGCGAGTGCGTGCGTGAGGACTCTTTCCCGATGAGGTAAATGTGCACATTCTCCCCGATCTCCTGCCGGGGCATCAAAGTGTGAGTGGCGGGAAGCTCTCGGTGAAGGCTCAGACGAAACACAAACCCTGAGGGCCAGCCTCTCGTGGGTGCCCTACTCTAACCCACTAGCATCCCGAGCCCGCCTGCGTCCTGCCTGTTCTTAGCTGTGCATCTTTACACATTTCCTGCTGGGGCAGAGAACTGGGTAGAGGAGCTCAATCGCAAGCTGGTGCTTCATGCACAGGATCTTTTCCTTTTTTTGAGGTCAAACCCAAGTTCTCTCACATGCTACCGAGCTATGTCCTCAGCCCAGGGATTATTAACTCACTGATGAAAGGAGTTCTCAAAGAGCTTTGAAGCTGGCCGTGGTGGCGCACACATGAAATCCCAGCACTTGGGAAGCTGAGGCAGGAGAATCGGGGCTTTGAGGCTAGCATGGGCTACAGTGAGTCAATGGAACAAGATGAACAGAAAAGGAGCTTGGACGCTCACAGGCCAGAGGCTTCTGAGCTCACAGACGTAAGTCTCCTCCCAGCTTCTATCACCTTCACCAGAGACCATTTGCCTAGCAGCACTCAGGTGCCAGCTCCACTGATGGCTGGATGCAGATTACTACGCCCCAGTGACTCAGGAATCCACCTTACCTTCAAGCTGGTCCTGAGTGACTCTGAAAATGCCTCTCTTTCTTCTTTATTAAAATTGATCCAGGCTTCTATCACCTCTGTTGGGTTCTGGGAACATGGAACTCCGTCTGTGAGAGACAGAGTAAGACACAGTCAATGACAATCTGGAGAGGAAATTCCGAGGACCACTTTACCAGACTCCACCGTGTGTTACACTAGCACACATGCACACACACAAAGCAGAGGTCAGTAAAGAACACTTAGGCACAGAAAATACGACTTTTTTTTTCTCTGTACTGGGGATTGAACTATAGATGATCAAACTCAGGTCTTTGCAACTTGCCAGGCAGGCAGTGGAACCACTACGCTAAATCCCCGGCCAAAGTGAACTATATATCCCAGTCCATTTTTTTTTTTTTTTTTTTTTTTTTAGATAAGGTCTTATTAAGTTGCCCAAACTTTGCAGCCTCCTGCCTCATCCTTCTAACGTGCTGCGACTACAGGTGTGCACCATCGTGCCTGGCTTCCTCACCACCTTTTGTGAGAAAGTGCTGCTCCTTTTATTTTCCTGGCTGCAGCTTCTCTAAGGCGCTCCATCCCCGACAGCTGCTACAGCAGTGAAGCTCGGCCTCAAACTAAACTCCAGCCAGGAAGCTTGCAGCTCCTCCAGGATGAGGAAACCCACTGAACATCAGGCCCCTCCCTCCGCCTACCTGAGATGATATCGGTGAGGAGGTGGTGCGGCAGGTGGAGAAACTCCTCTGTGCTCTGCAGCTGGGCCAGGTGGGTCTTGGCACAGTGCTTGGCAGCAGTGTAAAGCTCGGGGTCACTGTGCCGATCCGCCAGCCACATCACCTGCAGGCAATTTCCCACATGCACCGTGCGGGCCAAAAACCGCGAACATTCCTCAAAGAGAGACGTCAGCTGGTACATGTCTGACACCTCATAGATTTCCTGCAGCTCCTCCGCCCGCAGTTTTACAGTGCCGTGGTAGATATAGTCCACCAGGAGCTGGAAAACAGACTCGCTGACATCCTGCAGCACAATCACCCGGTTGTGAGCCTCCTTCAGATTGGATGTGAACATGGATCGGAAGAAGCAGCTCTGGGCTGAGAGGACCAGCCGGTGAAGCTGAAACTCCCGGCCTTCCACAGAAATAGTGACATCAGCAAAGAGCTCCTCCTCCAGACACAGCTTCATGATGCCCTGAGCCACTCGGCCTGAGTGGGACCGATCTTTGAAAGTGTAGTTTACAAAGTAGTTCTCATCCATGGACGCCCCAGGCTCCTCTGGTGACTCCATGGTGGCCAACTTCTCTCTGTCAGCTGCGGCAAAGCAACACCACCCCCCAAGGAGCCTGGGGAATTCACAGCAGCAGTCTGTCTAACCTGGGAAGGGAAGAGAGATGGAAAAACTGAGACCAAAATGGGCCAGACTGGCCTTAGTTCTGGTCCCTCCAGTGATATCCTTGCCAGCTCCTTCAGCCACAGCTGGGCTCGTTTTCCTGAAGCTGTGGACCTCCCCTAAGGAAATCAAAAGAAGTCCCAACTCTGCTGGTCTCCCTGAGAGTACATCAAATATTCTTTTCCAGGATGTAACAAAAAGGCTTGGGATTTAGGCCAACATATGAAAGCAAAGGGCTAGAGGATGTCTATGATCTTAGCCTCACTAATCAAGTAGCTTGGGCATAAATCTAGCGAGGCCCAGGGAAGCGGAACCAGAAGCAAAAAAAAAAAAAAAAAAAAAATTTTTAAAAAAAAAAAAAAAAAAGCCGCCCCCTCAACCCCCACGCGTCCCTGTGGCTTCTCCCCCTCCCCGCAAGGGGAGTCCAAATCCTGCAGTGAGGGAGGCCTGGGACTCCTCAATCGTCTAGCTCGTTTCTGAACTTCTGTCCCACCCCTTACCCCGCTCGCCCTAAAGACTCTAAAACTCCGAAACGGAGTTCGGCACTGAGCTCAACAGTCTCAGCTAGGGGCACACTGAAAACCCTCACCCAGCGTGGGGTCCGGACTCCACTAGGAGTCGCCCGAGAAACGGTCGTCAAGGAAACCGCTCCGCCCCCCCCCCACGGTCAGCTTTCTTCTAAAGCTCAGTTCAGGGAGCGGGGGAGGGGTGTGAAACGTAGAACCCAGAACACTCGCCCCTTCCTCTCCTCTCACCTGTCCGTTTCTTCAGCGTCTTCACTTTCGCCTCAGCCTCTTCCACATCGAACTAGGGCTTCGTTCACCTCGCGGTTTCCCAACCTGCTGGTCTTGCTTTCTCACCTGCGAGCCCTCCTTTCATCCCGGGGCCCAGAATCCGGAACCTCTGCTTTCGACCCCGCGCCCGCCCGGAAGAAGATTTGTTACACACTTCCGCTTCCGGTCCTTGCCCTTGGGTCTCCGCGTTCTGTGGCCTCTCCCTGGGTCACCGGTTCTGCATCCCAGCAATATGGCGGCCGCTGTGGCCGGGGTCTGGTGGCGAGGTCTCGCGGGGGCCAGAGTGGTGGCCGGGGGTAAGCGGGGTCAGCTGGCTGAGGCCAGGGTCGGAGGCAGTGGCTTGCCCAACGCGGTGGACTCCAGGCCTCACCAGTGGGTCTGTGCCTCTTCTCTCCCGTGCAGGGGCTGGGCGACCCTCGGCGCTGCTGCAATGGGTGCGGAGGGCGAGCGCTGCGGCCGACTCGCGCCGTGAGTATGTGCGGGGTGCGCTCCTCTCCTCTGGCCACCCGGGGCCCATCGTTCCCTTTGCCAGATGCTTGTCCTTGCTTTAAGGTGCCCTGTTCTGGGTCCTGCAAATCTCTTGTCCTTGGGGACTTAATTGAGTGTTCTTCACCTCGCGATCAGAATCGAGCTTTCCCCGTTCCTGTACCAATGTCTTACGGTCTTGGTTGCCCCCTGTCCGTTTTCACGACCCTCTTTTTTCTGATTAAATTGGCAGCCTTTTGAGGACAGGAAACAAAAACTCGTTCTTCAGAAAGTAGTGAGAATAGCAGCTCACGGTAATTACATGCTCGCTGTACGTCAGGCACCTCACAAAGGCTTTTAGTGAAGAATATTATTTGGTTCTCAGGATAACCCTACGAAGTCGGTGTGCTTAGGTGGAGAAACAGCTCGACCTGGTGGTGCACACCATTAACCCCAGCACTCAGGTGGCTGAAGCAGGATTGCAGTGATTTTGAGGCCAGCCTGGACTACACAGTGACTTCAAAACTTGGCTGAACTACATAGTGCGATCCTGTCTCAAAAAGAAAACAGACCACAGAGAAGGGCGGAGGGGTGAAGAGAGAGCAGGGGAGTGGGGAAAAAACAAGAACCGAGATCTGTCATGTAAAGGTGCAAGATCCCAATGATGAATGTAACTGTACTGTGTACCTAAAGTGTACCAATAACAATATATAAATAAAATAAAACACGCTGGGTGTGGTGACGCACACCTGTAATACCAGCACTCGGAGGCTGAGGCAGGAGGATTGTTGTGAGTTCGAGATCAGCCTGGGCTGCATAGCGAGTACAGGGCCAGCCTGCACTATGAAGGAAGACCTTGCATCAAAAAACCAAAATAAAAAGAAAAGAAAAAAACAAAAACAGACCAGATAACTAAACTGCCCAGGGTCACAGACCTAGTGAAAGAGCAGGTCTTGCCCATTGCCAAAGGCAGAGAACTCTTCGCCATTACTCCCCAGCCTGTGAGTGCGTGACAGTGATTCAGGGCTGCAGGAGTATATGGCCATCCTAAGGTACTAAGTGATAGTTGACATAAGCCAACTTTGGTCTTCTACACACAGATTTCAGTAAGATTATCTGTGAGGGCTCTTAAGTTCTTACCTTGAGAATGTGGGTTAGACTAAATGCCAAGGAGATTTTCTCAAAAGCCTCAATTTGCCTCCTCTGTTTAAGAGGTGTAGTGTGGCAGGACAGCTGACACCTGCTGTCAGTGTTAGCAGTGTGAAGGAACAGCCACGGACGGGTTCAAGAGGTCACTCTTCTGTTCCATATAGGGGAGGTGATGTCCCCCAGGTTTGCATTTCCTGGTCCCTGGGAGAGGAACTCTCTACCTGCACCTTCCGTAAAGTTCTATGGGGAGCCCTGCTGAGAGCTGACACCCTTTTCAAGCCCATGAGACACATACAGGGCTGGTTGCTGCCTTCTGTGTTTCTCATAGATATGATTTCTCTTCCAGCCACTGTTAGGCCACAGGATGCGGTGACCCACAAGCAGCTTTCAGCTTTTGGGGAGTATGTGGCTGAAATCCTCCCCAAGTATGTCCAGCAAGTTCAGGTAATACTTGCTACTGTAATTGGGGTCGGAATCATGGAACAGCCATGTGCTCAGGGCATGTGGGAGTGGACAGCCTGGTTGCAAAGAAACCATAGACCCGTGCGTCCCAAGCTTCAGCGTTTTCTCTCTCTCCCAAACCGGAGTTCTACCAGCTGGAGTTGTCTGCTTCCTGCATAGCTGTGCCTTCCTCTCCCCTCCCTCCTCTGACTGTAGGTGACCTGCTTCAATGAGCTGGAGGTCTGTGTCCACCCCGATGGGGTCATCCCGGTGCTCACCTTCCTCAGGGATCACTCCAACGCGCAGTTCAGATCCTTGGCTGACCTGACAGCAGTGGACATCCCGACTCGGCAGAGCCGTTTTGAGGTTAGTGGAGGGGTGAGGAAGAAGGGTGACAAGGGGACAGAACGTTTTCAGAGTCGCAGCTGCCTGTGGGAAGCACAGCCTCCTTAGGCGCAGTTTAAGGTTGATTCAAACAGAACATGGCAGTTAAACTAGGGCTTTAGAATCAGGTAGGTCTAAGTGTGAATCCTGGCTCTGCCATTAATTGGCTGTGTGACCTTAAACATTCCCTTTGGGTTGGTTTAGATGGGGTCTGGCTCATTGCCTAGGCTGGTCCTGAACTTCTGAGTGCAAAGGATCTCCTGCCTCAGCCTCTTGAGTACTGGGACTACAGGTACGTGCCACTATGTCCAGTGCTGTTTGATTGTTCTGAGCTTTAGTTTTCCAATTTGCAAAATAAGGTGGTGGCAAGGAGGGGCCGGAGGCATTGCTGAAGCAGAAGAAGGGGAAGGCTTCCACATTCCCAGCAATTTTAGATGTCAAAAACATACCCTGGCTGGGCGTGGTGGCACACATCTATAATCCCAGCACTCGGGAGGCTGAGGCAGGAGGATCACTGTGAGTTTGAGACCAGCCAGGGCTACATAGTGAGTTCCAGGTCAGTCTCAACTACATAGTGAGACCAAGTCTCAAAAAAAAAAACTCTGTATGTGAGGTTTGATACTGTGTTGTCCAACAGGATTTGTTATGGTGGTCCTGGGGTTTCGTTGTTGTTGTTAACTGGCACAATTAGTCATTTGAGGGCCGGGGATTTAGCCCTGTGGTGCTGCACCTGCCTGGCAAGCACAAGGTCTTGAGTTCAATTCCTAGTACAAAAAAAGGTCGTTTGATATTGGAGGAGGATTTTTATCTTGATGGCTTTGGGATGCTGGTTTCTTTGTAAGTAGAATTACTCAAAGAAAAGACTCAGGAGAGAATGGTCAAAGAAGCAATTAAAAATAAAATAATACAATCTGAGGGGAACAGCTTAGTCCAGTGGTGGCAAGCCTATGGCACGCATACCGCAGTGGGCTGTTTTTATCATTGAAAAGTTTCAGCCGGGCGAGGTGGCGCACACCTGTAATCCCAACACTCAGGAGGCTGAGGCAGCAGGATCGCTGTGATCGAGACCAGCCTGGGCTACACTGAGTTCCAGGTCAGTCTCAACTACATAGTGAGACCCTGTCTCAAAAAACCAAAAAAAAAAAAGAGAAAAGTTTTAAGAGGTTCGCCATTGCTGGCAGAGTGGCAGTGCATCGGCTTAGCATGTGCAAGGCCTTGAGTTCACATGTGTGTACACACAAAAAGATACTAGATGAGAGCATTCACCTTCATCCTAAAAAAAGGAAAAAGCCCCACAAGAACAGCGATTGGGCAGTCTTGAGCACAGGAAACCAAAACAACTCTGAAGTCCGCCTGATCAAAGCTGAGGTCGACCACATAAAACACCTTGTGTACCATAAGAAAGCTCTCCGTCCATCAAGTGAAGGAAGTATGTGTAAGTTGTAGTTCTGAGCTTCACACAGAAGCCAAGGCTGGATGGTGGCACACACCTGTAATCCCAGCGCTCAGGAGTTTGAGGCCAGCCTGAGCTATGCAGTGAGTTCAGGGTCAGCTGGAACTACATAGCAAGACTCTGTCTCAAAAAGCCAAGCCAAAAGAAAACAAAGGGAAGGCAAGATCACAGGTGGAACTCTAACCCACCCTGGACCCTCCCAAGGAATGTTCTCCCCAGAAACTCCCTGTGTAGTCTCCTTAAGCTGTGCCAACTTGGTCCTCCCACATCCCTGTTTTCCATAGATTGTCTACAACCTGTTGTCCCTGCGCTTCAACTCCCGGATCCGTGTGAAGACCTACACGGACGAGCTGACGCCCCTTGAGTCCTCAGTCTCAGTGTTCAAGGCAGCCATCTGGTACGAGAGGGAGGTGAGTCCGTGGGCGGGTGGGCGCTGCCTCTGAGCTCTCTCAGCCCTGCTGCACTGCTCACCTAAGAATGTCTCCACTCCAGGTCTGGGACATGTTCGGAGTCTTCTTTGCTAACCACCCCGACCTAAGGAGGATCCTGACAGATTACGGCTTTGAGGGGCATCCCTTCCGGAAGGACTTCCCCCTGTCTGGCTATGTTGAGGTAGGAGCAGTGGAATGGGCCATAGGCTCAGGAACGTGGGGTCCTGGTCATGGCAGGAGCATGTTTTATGGATTGTGGTGGTGTAGAGCCTGCGCTTGGGATCCAAGTCCCAGCTTCATTTTGTAATCTGGGATGAGTCATTCCATTGGCCCGTGACTCAGTTTCCTCATTGGTGGCACAGTCATAGTAGCAGTACTTGCAGGATGCACGTGTCAAGCCCAGTGTGTGACCCCAGTCCACGTGAGCCCCTGCATCGGTCATTCTGAGGAGAAGGGCAGCCTTCAGGACACAGTCAGCCCCCAAGCCTGAAGGGCGAGGGATATTTTGCCCACTCTGGATCCCTGGGAAGGTGTCTGGCAGGGGGTGGCAGCAGGGAGAGGGAGAGGCCATCTTGGACTGGAATGCACTGGCTGGCTGTGACCTGACGAGTGACACAGGTGTGGATGGAGACTTGCTTGCAGAGCCTGGAAAGAGGCTGAGATGAGTCGGGGACATAGCTGGGCTCGGTGGTGCAGCCTGTGATCCCAGCACCCAGGAGCTAAGGCAGGAGGATCATCACAAGTTCAAGGCCAGTCTGGACTCTGTAGTGAGACCCTGTCTCAGGAAAAAAGGTCATGGACAGAGGGCCAGAGGCTGGGGGTTCCTGTGGCACCTCTCAGTGCCCACCCGCCCTGTGCTCCTGCAGCTGCGCTATGACGATGAGGTGAAGCGAGTGGTGGCTGAACCAGTGGAGCTGGCGCAAGAGTTCCGCAAGTTTGACCTGAACAGCCCGTGGGAGTCTTTCCCTGCCTACCGTCAGCCCCCTGAGACTCCCAAGCTCCAAGCCGGAGACCAGAAGCCTGAGGCCAAGTAGCCCTGGAGAGGCATCGGACCCTGGAGAGCACCCTGCCTACCTGTAAATAAATTCCTGCCTGTACTGGCAACTCCTGTGTGCTTAGTGGGCAGAGAGGAGACTGCCTTGGCAGGAAGGCCATGATGGGACCCTAGCCAGCTTGCAGCCTGCCCCGCAGGCCTGGGTACACTACTTTTCTGCTTCTTGAGACAGGATCTTGCTGTGTAGTTCAGGTTGGCCTTGAGCTTGCAGTGATTCACGCACCACCACATCCGGCTGGGTCTCTGAGGGCTTCTGAGCTAGAACCCGAAGTGCGCACAGTGCACAAGTTTGGGGATGGGTGTGGCGTGGCCCCAGTGAGCTGAGGGCTGTCGGCAGCCATTGGAGAAAGCCTGCATCGCAGCAGACTCCTGTGGCAGCTGACGGGTCCGGGAGCTTGGGTGGAGCCAGGGAAGCCCGGTCTGCTCTCCCTCCTCTGGAGGGTTTCCTGTCTCAAGCCCTGTGTCCTGCAGCCTGTCCCTAAGGCCCATCATTCCCATCTAGAGGAATCTTATCGGGCAGAGGCTGCTCCGGGCTGGGACCGAGAGCCCTCAGGAGGGCGGGCTGTGTCAGCAGACAGGGCTCCCGCCCGGCTGCTCTGGGCCTAGGTGGCCTGCAGTGGGAGCACAGCCCCCTCGCCACCCCACTGAAGGACTGGGCTGCATAGCTGAGGCTGTGGCCAAGGGACTCCCTGGAGTGGCTGGGCTGGGGGTCACGCTGGCCTCAGTAGCCGATGTGAGTGAAGGCAGGAAGGCAGGACTACTGCCAGAGGTACTTCCTGCGCCAGGGAGAGTGAGCCAAAGCTGTGTGCTACAAACGCCTTTTCCCCTTGAACTACACATCCCGCCCATCTGGGCAGGAATGGCCACTGACTGCCAAAGCAGAGTCCTCATTCCTAAGGCGTGGAAGAAGGCCCTGGGAGATGAGGCCACAGCCAGCCCCGCCTGAGCATCTGGAGGGAAGGTGGGTGTGTAGCTGTGGATGAGGGGCCACAGCTGCTGGAGCGTGGTGCGGCATGGCCAGGACACCAAGGTGCCAGCTTTATCTGGTGGCTGCCGTTTGTCTCCTCCCTGGGGTGACTGATCCACCACCTTGCAGGTAACAGCGCCTCAGGCAGAGCCTTGAAGGACAGCTGTGGGCTGGTGGGGACCAGGCGGCTGGGTGCTGCAGTGGGCGATGGTGTGGACTGAAGGCTCAGAACCAAGCAGGTCCACAGCCCTGGAGATGGCCGTGGTGACCTGGCTCCAGACAGCTGGGCCTGGGCTTGTGCAGGGTCACTGCAAGGCGAGGCAGCACTGCAGCAGGGGGACAGAAGGAATCGCCCATCGCACCCTCCCCACCTTCCACTGTCCAATGCTGAAGAGCCGGTGAACAGTACGCCCTCCCAAAGAGGGCCTTGTCCGTTACAGAGGGTCCCTGGCATTGAGGGCACATTGTCCCCACATGACTGAGGGAGGGAGGGAAAGAGGGCAGGGAGGGCCTTTAGGGCTTTTTATCAAGGCCACTGTGCATGCTGAGGAGGAGCTCTGGCCATCTGCCGGGATGGTGGTGGGACTTGGTGTCCTCTGGAGTCCCAAGGCCCAGGCCTGGGAGGGTGGGTGTCAGTGTCTGTGTGCACAGGGGACAGAGCCCTGAGCTGGCACTCCTGCCCCTTGCAGGTGAGCCATAGGGACCCACCTGGCAGCTGAGGAACACTGGGGCGTTCGGGGTGGAGGGTGCAGGGCCTGAGTCTTCTGCTGCCCCAGGGCAGCCCATGGACAGCACCGGCACAGGAGATGGCCTGAAGGAACCAGAGGCCCCGTAAGTGATTGTGAGGTCCTTCCCTGGCCTGGGACATGGGGGTGGGAGCGCCCAGTGGTCCCTAAGCTCAAGGCTGGGTGGCCGAATGTCTCTGTGTGGGCCCACCAGGGTGGGGGCAGCCCAGCCTGGGTCCTATGCCTGTTTATGCCCCTCGCTCCCTGGCCTCGCTCCTATCCCTGAAACAGCTCCTCTTGCAGCTGTTGTGGGCTGGGATGGAACTGGACGTCACGGGGCAGCTGAACATCCAGGACGAGGAGCTGGTGTCCAAGTGCCCGGGCCGCTGCCTCAGGCTCCTCCTGCAGCAGCTCATGCTCGGGGACTTGCAGGGCACTAGGCAGCGGCTACAGCAGCTCCAGGACCTCTGGGAGGGGCCTCCCTTTAGCCCTTGGCCCTTCGATCAACTGCTCCTCAGTCCTGTCCTGCATCTACCGGCTCCATGGGTCACGCGTCTTCACCCTCCTGACACAGGCAGTGCTCTGGGACCTGTGCAAGGGCTTTTGTCCCCTTCCCCGGGGCCCTGGGCCTCCATCCTTAACCGTTTCCTGACTGCTCCCTTTCACCTGCCATCTCCTCCTCCTGGCACCTCCTCTAACCTGAGCCAGACCCACATAGGGCAGGGGCTCCCACCTGACACCTGGATCTTCCTACTCAGGGCTCTGGGCTTGGCTGGCACCCTGGGAACCCCCACCCCGATGCTTACCCCACCTTCTTCCCTGGACCTTGAAAGGTGGAAAGTGCAGGGCCTGGGTCCAGGTAGCAGGCACACGCTGAGGCAGGCATGTATGCAGCGTGCACGAGTGTGCCGGTGTGTCTGGACTGAGAAGTGCGTTTCAGCGATGGAAAGGGAAACTGCTCCAAGCAAGCTCAGGGCTCCCTGTCCAGCTCCCTGCCCCAGGCAATCTGGGGGAGGCACTGAGGAAGGAATCCCAGCCCTCGGTCCTGATTTCCTTATCCCCTCAGTCCTGACCAGGCTCCGCTCCTCAAGTGTCTGGAAGGAAGGGAAGCAGGTGGAAGGGTGGCTGGGGAGGGTTTTTTAAAAAGGACTCTGGTTGTGGGTCAGCAAACCTCCAGTGAGCCTCTTGGGGAAAAAAGGGTGGGAGGGGCCGCTCACTCGGACCGGCTGAGGGAGCCCCGACTGTAATTCATCCCATGAAAGACTCGCTCTGGCTTCCTAGGGCATACGTCATTCCGCTGCAGATGAAGCTGTCTAACGGACGTCCTGTCACACCCACCTCCCCGTGCTGGGCGACCGGGCATCAACCCTTCACCCCATTCCCACACCTTGCTGGAAAAAACATGCTGTTTCCTTCGGTCCCGGCTATGGGGAAGCTGTCCTTTGTCATAAACAGGAATCAGCAGGGCCCGAAGAATAAGGTTGTAAATCAGCAGGTGCGGTCAGTGACACATCTATAATCCCATCACTCAGGGAGGCCGAGGCAGGAGGATCACAAGTTCGATTCTAGCCCGGCGAGTTTATTTATCCAGACACTGTCTCGAAATAAAAAATACAAGGGGGGGGATGGCTCAGCGCTAAGACTGGGTTCAATATCTAGTATACCAGGAAAACAAAATGAGGAGGGACCGACCGAACAGGGACACGAGGTACCCACCACAGGGTAGGCGAGTACGCTGCACGCTCCCACACCTCACCCTCGCTGCCCGACGCCGCCAGAGCTGAGCGCTGCACAGAGGGACTCCCGGCGGGGGGGAAACCCGCGCAGGCGCACTGTGCCAGCGG
>NW_022900939.1:5370983-5373802 GCF_012274545.1 Fukomys damarensis | reverse complement strand
GGCCAGCGCCTGCACCTCGTCGCGGTTGCGCACCAGCATCACCGACAGGCTCTTGTGCGGGGCCTTGCCGGCCGTGAAGGAGAAGAAGTAGGCGCCCGGCACGCGGCAGCGGAAGCGCCCCGTGGCCGCGTCGAAGTCGCCTCCGATGTTCACGAGCACCTTGTCGAAGGTCACCGCTATCTCCGACGTGCCCTCCAGCGGCGTGGTGCGGACTGCCGAGAAGGCCGAGCGCAACCCCGAGGAGCCGGGCCCCGGGGCGGGGCCCAGGGCCCAGCAGGCAGCCGGGCCCAGCAGGCCCAGCAGGAGAAGCAGTACAAGCAGCATGGCCCCTGTGGAGACAGGCGGGAGAGGGAGACATGGCGCTGCAAACCAACGCAGACAGGGTGCTTTTCCTAGACCTGCCCTGGACCCAAGGATCGCTGTCAGCTTCCTCCAAACCGGGGCTAGGTCGGCACCTCCCGCACTTTTTAGCATCTCTGTCACACGGGGGGCCTATTAAGACACAGACTGGGCCTGGCAAGTGTAAGGTCCAGAGTCCGATCCCCCGTACCCAAAACCAAAACCAAACACAGGGCATGGTGCTTCACATCTGCAGTCTCAGCAGTTCAGGAGGCTGAGGCAGCAGGATCACTGCCCCTTCGAGGCCAGCCTGGGCTACTTGGCGAGTCCAAGCTCAGCCTGAACTACATCGTGAGATCTTGTCTCAAAAAAAACAACCACAACAAAAACCGAAAAATAAATAGTGAACAGCCATGGTGATGTACACCTGTAATCCCAGCACTCTGGGAGGCTGAGGGAAGAGGATCACAAGTGGGCAACTTATGGACTTAGGAAGACCCTATCTCAAAATAAAGAGGGCTGGGAGTGGAGCTCGGCGCCACAGCTCCGGGTTCAGTACCCAATATCATGAAAACACATGCATAGCTGGGCCTATCCCAGAGTCTGGGCTGGGGCCTGGGAATCGGCGCGTTTGACAGTTGGGGCAGCTGCTGCATTTCAGAACAGAGGCCAGCGATTCTCCGCCTTCGTTTCCTTCCTTTGTGAGCACAGCCCCGTTCTCAGGTGGGTGTGGACACAGGGTAGCACAGACAAGTGGAACTCAGGCTGTGGTTGAGGAGGCCTGCAGCCCTGTGTGCCCAGCCCACCTGTCTGCCCTCAGGACCCTGGGCCCTGGTAGCCCAGGGGCAACCAGGGCACTCTTAATGTCCCTCAGCCTCTGGTGTGCTGTGTTCTCCTGTGGTCCCCTCTGGTCCTTGGCTTGCCCTTCACAGCAGGCACTGGCTCTCAGGATCAGTGTCCTCCATGACAGCAGCTGTTTCAGATGCTCTGGGCAGGAAAGGAAATGGCTGTTTGCTGACTCCCGATCCTCACCAAAGGCCCTCTGACCCAGCCATCCATCCAGATGGAGAAGAAGCCAGAACAGTTGGGCTTTGAGGCAGCTAGTTCTGCCACCATGAAATCAGAGGAAAGGGGAGCTGACGGTCCTTCAGGGCAGAAGAGGCCCCGGGGGGCACGGTGGGGGAGGACAAAGTTCCAGGGGGGCCTTGGTAAGACTGAACTGCTCCCCTTGTTCCTCAGAGGTGGAACTGAGTGCTGTTCTCTAGATCTGGGCTCACATCGTGCTCCCCGGGGTCAGGCTGAGCCCTCGGGAGCTTCTGAGTTACTATGGGGCCCTGCTTCACCAGTTGGCTGAGAGGGCGCCTTGCAAACGGCAGGTGGCCCTGGGAGAGGCCGTGACAGTCCTTGACATCAGGGTGAGGGACTCGAACCCCTGCCCCTGAGAGCAAGTGGGCTCCCATTGTTCATCCTAGGAGGGCAGAACCCTGAAGGCCGTCATGTCAAGCAGGAGGCAGCGCTGGACCCACGCGAGCTGCTCCCGGAAACACCCTGTTGTGTGTGTGGCTCTGTGTCACCTGGAGACGCCAGGGCCCTGCTGAGCGGGGTTGCCAGGTTGCCCAGCAGATGTGGCCTGCACCGGGTGTTCATCTGAGGGCTGTGAGGGCTGGAGTGTAGCCCAAATGCTTGAACAGCACCCGGAGAAATTCTCAGGATGTGGTGCTTTCTCTAATTCTGAAGAGGCACCCTGTGGGTGATGATCGATGTCCTTGGTGAGAGCTGGAGGAAAAGGCCTAGTCTCCAGTGCTGCAGGCTGCACCTCAGAAGGATCCAGCTGGGTGTGAGGCAGGGCAGTTGCCTCAAGTTTGAGGCCAGCCCGGACTAGTGTAAGTTCAAGGCCAACCTGAACACCAAGACCCCCTCAAAACTCAAACCAGACAAAAGAACCGAAGCTCTTTTGGACACATCCGGTCTTGGCAAGCTTGGGGGCTGGACACTCTCCGGTTTTATAGAGGAGAAAGCTGAGGTCTAGCCAAAGGGGCTCATTTCCTCCCAAGGTCATCCCCATAGCATGAAGGAAGGGCTTGCAGAGAGGTTTGCTGACTTCGAATTCAGACTGCCTTCTTCCCACTACCCTTCTCTTTTACACACGCCTATCTCCAGCTAACCTGCACCCTGCCTCAGTTTCTCTTTTCTGCAAAAACAGAAGAGGCGAGGGGACTGCGTAGTAGGATCCACAGTGAAGGAGAAAACAAGCAAGCAAAGCAAACAAAGTCAAACCAGAAGTCCCCTCCAGCGTCAGTCTCAGGGCGCAGGGGCTGTTTTTTTTTTTCCCTAGCCGCTGCTTCCCAGAGCCCCACCACCTCCCACCGGCTCTACAAGGTGATCCCGCGCGCTGGTCCCAGCCTCCGGCTCCCCGCTACCGCACGTCCGTTCCCCGGGGCCCTGGGACCCCTCCTCGGCCGGGCCTCCTCCTCCCCAGC
>NW_022900939.1:5341055-5370257 GCF_012274545.1 Fukomys damarensis | reverse complement strand
GGCGGGGAAGGGAGCCTGCGCCGAGCGGGGCCCTTCCCGCCCGACCTGGGCGTCCGACCGGCACTGACCAGGTTAGCAGAGGGGGAAACTGAGGCCTGGGGCGGGGCACCGTACAGATCAGCTTCCTCGCCGGTTTGGGGAGGGAGGACGCTGGCAGTCGGAGCGCGCGGACGCGGACGGGGAGGGTGGACGAGGACAGATGTCCAGGCTGAGCAGCCTCAAGGCCAGGGGCTGAAGGAAGACAAGCGGGTCGCGTCACCGCCGAGCAGGAAAGGCTTGAACGCGCTGCTTTCCGTCTGCGCCCCTAGCTGTGAAAATGCCCACAGCGCCAGGCGGCAGGAGGAAGACAAAGGCTGCGACATCAGCAGGTCGGAGATCGCTCCCCGGAGGGTGGCGGAGGGGTCCCTGGCGGTACCCAATCTCGGGTCCTGCTGGGGAGGGTTGCGAAGGACACAGAGGGACAGGCACACCCTGCCCAGCGGGGCCTCGAAGCCGGCTGTGGGCCTGGGATGCGGAGGTGACGGCCTGGGGCCTCGGGGCTGGGGTCCTGACCCTGGCACAGCCCCATTGCAGGGGCCTTGCCCGCTGGAGCTTCCCTTCTGGAACTCTGCGGATGTCTCTGGCCCAGCCCTCTGTGCAGAGGAAATGCCCAGAGGTCCTAATAGGGTGGTAAAGCTTCCTTCCAGGCAGGCAGCGGTGAATGGGAGGAAAGGGGCAAGCGGACAGTGAAGGAAGTGTTTCCAGCTGTGTAGGGCGCGTTTGCAGAATTAGGCAAAGCACCTGTCTGGCCTTTGGCTGATCACAGCTATCTGCTTCACCAGCTGGGAAACCTTGGGCCACAGCCTGTGGGAGGGCAGGAGGCCGGCTCAGGGTGGGACAGGGCCCACGGGGAAGGACAGGAGAGCTGGGCAGGCTAGAAGCCGACCTGTGGCAGCCCCCCACTGTCTTAGGGTGTGGTGTCCCTCTGGACCGGGAGAGTGGGTTGGCCCACTTTTTGTTTGTCTGCTTGTGTTTTGAGACAGGGTCTTGCTCTGTAGTCAAGTCATTATGTAGCCCAAGTAGGCATCAAACAGAGGGATCTTCCTGCCTTGGCTTCCCAAGTGCTGGGATTACACCTGTGCGCCACCACACCTGGCTGGAGTAGCTCTTTGGAAGGTGTGATTCCAATAGTGTGATGGGGTGGGGTGGGGGCAGATCAATCAATCCCACTTGGCACCTGTAGTCCCGGCCACTCAGAAGAGTGAGGCATGAGGGTCCCTTAAACCTAGGCGCTCCAAACCAGCCTGGGCAACATGATAAGACCCCCTCTCAAAGAAACAGCAAACCAAGAACAAACCAAAAAACCTCAGCACCCGGGGGCTGAGGCATCACAAGCTCAAGTCCAGCCTGAAATACAGAGTGAGACTCTATCTCAAAAAGACAAAAACAGTGGGCGGGATTTAGCTCAGTGGTGCTGCTGCCTGCCTTGAAAGAGCAAGAGCAAGGTCATGAGTTTGATCCTTGTACTGCAAAAAAAAAAAAAGACAACAAAACAAACAAATTCAAAATGAGGTCTGTGTCACTGACACTTATACTGGGCTCAAAAAAGAGCCCTCACTAGAGAAGCTAGGGTGAAGCAGAAATGGTTGGGCAGACAACACAGGAGTGTTGGGAAGGGATAGGAAAAGATGATGCCAGGAGCTGCTGGGTGTGGGGCAGTCCAGGGTGTCAGGCCTGGCACCAGAGACAGAGGGCAGCGGAGCTCAGAGCCCAGGCTCGGTTGTGGTCCTGGTGTGCACTCTGGAACAACCACAGGGGTTTTACCAGCAGTGCCGTGGCTGTCCATCCACACTCCCAGGCCTACCTGGGTTCACCTTTGCACAGCTCCTGAACCTGCTCCTCCAACCATAGCCAACACCTCCACCTTAAAGGACAAGGTTGATTCGGGCTCATGATTTCAGCAGGTTTGGCCCATGGTCCACCAGCTCCAAGGCAGAAGCAGCGTGGTGGAAGGGAATGGCTAAGAACAGCCGCTGGACTCCTGGCAGCCAGAAAGCAGTGAGCAAAGAGAGGAGCTGAGAGCCAGAGCACACCCTTCCCGGGCACACTCCCAGTGACGGCCTCCCGGCAGGAGACTCTGGGGTACAGTCACAGGCCACCTCTGGTCCCCACAAGGCTCGTGTCTACCTCATTATGCAAAGTGCCTCTAGTCTCTCAGAGTTGTCAAAGTCTTTACAGTTCCAGCATTGCTGAAAAGTTCATCTAAAGTCTCCTCTGAGACTCAAGGAAAACTGTTAGCTATGAAAAATCAACACAAAAGTTAAATCCTTCCTGTATACAACACAGGGTAACCATTCTCATTCCATCAAGGAGAAATGCGGATAAAAGAAATGAGACTAGGGCCGGGGATTTAGCTCAGTGGTTCTGCCACCTGCCTCACAAGTGCAAGGTCCCAAGTTGGATCCCCAGTACGAAGGAAAAGTGAGACTGTCCATAATTTCAGTCTCAGGACACAGGCAAAATATAAACAAACTTTCTACAAGAGTGTAACATAGGTAGTTTCTAGTCCAAATGCCAGTGGAGGTCTGGGGATTTGGTTCAGCGGTTCCATCACCTGCCTCACAAGTGCAAGGGCCCAAGTTCAATCTCTAGTACCTAAAAAAAAAAAAAGAAACAAATGCCAATGGAGTCCTTAGTCCTTATATCCAGCTGAAACTCGTGAGCCTGGCCTTTACTGTCTGTGTCTGGTCTTCTGAGCTCTGACCAGAATCCCCCATGAAGCACATCTTCAGCATTCTGGGGTTTCTCCAGCCTGCATCTCCAAACCTTTCTAAATTCCCCTGTGAACCAGTTCAGAGGCTTCTGAACGGCTTGGTCAGATATAGTAACAGCAACAACCCCATTCTTGGTACCCATTTTCTGTTTTAGTGAGGACTAATTTGGCTCCTGGTTTAAGTGAGTTCAGTGCATGGTTTACTGGCTCCAAGGCAGAAAGTGTGGCGGAAGGGCCTGGCGAATCAAAGCTGCTCAACTTGTGGCAGCCCGGAAGCTAAAGGGAGGAGCCAAAGGCTTCCAGGTCAGGGCCCCAGTGACCTTGCATATTCCGCTATGAACGCATTGGTCCTAGTTGATCGCTCTGCACACAGGAGACTTTGGGGGGACGCAGTACTCGGAACCATCACACCATGTCTCTGCGGTGGGAATGCTGGGCCGGGCAGCAGAGTGGCGCGGAGCTAACACCCCAGGGAACCCTCGGGGGCGCAGCCTGGAGGATGAACACCCAGACTTCCGGCCCTCGGTGGGACCATCCCCATTCCTGGCAGGGCACGTCCTAGCAGGACTGGGTACGTTTCCCTCACACCCATAGGCTTTGCTGTCTTCCTTCCTTTTCTTGCCTCACACCCACCCCCGTTTCTGGAGATCGCCTCCTAAATGAACTGCACCGCATCCTTGCGTCTGGCTCTGCTACCGGGGGAATAAAACACTGGATGCTAACTGTGCTTGGCATTTTTTGCTAAATGCTTTTCACTTCCACGTTCCCACTGAACACTCTTAACACCCCCTGAAATAGATACTCAACCAATTTTACAAATGAAGAATAAAGAGCTTATTGCGGGGCTGGGATTCAAACTCAGGTCTGTCTGGTTCCAAAACCCATTGCTTAATCCTGAGGCTCTGCAGCCTCCTCCTGCTCCTGTCGACATTGTTCTGCCTTTTTATTTCACCAGTAAAATAAAGGACAGCTTCTTGGACGGGAAGCAATGCGCCCGACTCAGCCAGGAGGCCCATTTCTCCTCTCTTCCCTCTTCCTGGAATTGTGGCTCTGAAGGCTGGAGCTCCAGGTGTCGCCTTGGGCCAGGAGACAGTGAAGTGTTCTAAGGTTCAGTGTGAGGTGGGTGCTCAGGAAGGAGCTACTGAAGAGGTGGGGGCGGTGGGGTAGACACGAAGAATGAGAATAATAGGATATACGGCCCCAGGAGAGCGCCACGGGGAGTTCTGGGAGCTGGAGGAGGAAGCTGTTCCTGCTTGGAGGAGCTGAGACAGGGTCTGTGTGGACTGTGGTTCAGCTTGGCGCTGACCTTAGCACAGTGCTGGGCTGATGGGCACGCGCCACCCTCCCGATATTTCGTCTTTCTTTTATTTTTGGCGAGGCTTTGACAGGTGAGATGGAGGTGGAGCTGGAGGAGTGGAGGTTAGATCGAACTGAAGGTGAAAACAGGAACAAAGGCGTAGGAGGCACGGACGGGGGCGTGCGGCAGGCACTGCACCAGGCTCTGAGAGGAAGGGGGCTGGGAGGGAAGTCACAGCAGGCGAGCAGGAGTGAGGCTTAGATGCGGCCGGAGGTGTTTTCAGGTTACAGGGCACAAACGGAGAGGAGAGGAGGCCGAGGGGTCCAGAGGAGACCCCGGATGTCCGAGTGAGCCCGGAGAGGCCCCTGGCTGTGTCATTAGCCTCCTGCCTCGCCGCAGGATTACAGCGAATTAGCAGCACCGAACCCGGGGCCCCGCTGAGACTCTGGGAAGCGAATGAGAAAGAGCAGCGGCCCGGAGACACGAAGGGGCGGCGCGGGGGACGGCTCGGCCGGGTTCCTCCCTCAGGTCCCTGTGTCCCCTGTCCCCACGGGCCCCCAGGTCTAGCAGCAGCCCCGGAGCAGAGGTGCTGGCGAGGCGGGGCTGTCACCCCGGGGTGGAGGAGTGGGCGCCCTGAGGGACCCGAGAGCTTGCGGTGGAAACGGATCCACGGCCCCGCTGAGCGACCTCGGTGGTAGGAGGGAGGGGACGCCTCCGCTCTGCCTCTGCGGATGCTGCTTTTCTTTTTTGTAGATGTGTTTTACACTACTGATGATGGAATCCAGGGCCTTTGTACTGAGCCACATCCCCAGCCCCCTTTTTGATTTTGGGACAGCATCTCAGCAAGTTGCCCAGGCTGGGTTTGAACTTTCCATCCTTTTCTCAGCTTCCCAGAGTGCTGGGATCGCTGCTCAGCTTTTGTTTTATTTTTAGTATTAGGGGTTGAATCCAAGGGTACTGTGCTACTGAGCTGCATATTTATTTATTTATTATTGATTAATTGGTTGTGGTACTGGGCCTCCATCCCAGGGCTTTTGCGTTGAGCTACATTTCTAGTCCTTTGAGTGAGACAGGGTCTCACTGTGTAGTCCAGGCTGGCCTTGATTCACCATCTGTCCCAGTAATCCTCCTGCCTCAGCCTCCTGAGAGCTGGGATGGAAGGCGTGGGCCACCACACCTGGCTTTTTTTCCCCCTTTGGTACTGGAGATTTTTTTTCCTTTGCCACTGAGCTGAATCCCCACCCTCCAAGAATGAAATCTAAATGGAGGGATTGAGCGAGGTCTGATGACAGAGCGGACACCCAAAGAACCTGAAGGAAGTCTGAGGGTAGGGACGGGAGGAGCAGGGGCGGGGTCCCTCAAGAGGCAAGTAGTGAAGGTTCCGTTCCAGAAGCAGAGGGTTTAGGTTTGCATTCCAGCTCCACTACTGTTCACATGGTGTCTGCTTCCCATCTGTGAGGCAGAGATCATGAAAGTACCCACGCCCTGGCCTGTGGCAGCCACTCACACGTACGCCACGCCAAGCACTAAGCACAGAGCCTGGCATTCTGTACGTCCTGGGCATGCGCTGGCTGGGCTGTGGTGGGCCTGGAGTGTCTGCAGAATGAACAGGGCCGGGATGTTTCTGAGTGGAAGGTGCCACTTGGCATGTGTGAGCACCCCGGCTTGATGCCAAACAGTGCAGAAAAAGAAAAAGGAGGAGCCAGGTTGTGGGCACGCTTGTATTCCCAGCACTCGGGAGGCTGAGGCAGGAGAATCCCCACCAGTTCTGGGCCAGCCTGAATCACATCATGAGAGCCTGTCTCCAAAGAACAAAAACAAGTCCAGAAATCTAAAACAAATGGTATCTTTTGCTACTGCTTAGAAGGCAAGTATGTTTATGTGGTGGCAAAACTGCCAAAAAAGAAAAGAGACAGCCTACAACCTGAAAAACATATTTGTAACTCATACCACAAAGAACAAATTTCTCTGTCTATAAAGAACTCTAAAAAAAGGACAACTCAATAGAAAACTTTGTAAAAATATAAATAAAAGGGAAAATACAAATAACCAGCAGAATGAGACAATTACAATAATTTATTGTTTGCATTCAGAACTTGGATTGGGGATGTACTTCGGTGGCGTGGCACCTGCCTTGCAAGCCCAGGTCCTGAGTTTGATCTCCAGGACCAGGAAGAAGAAGAAAAAAACAGAACTGGGATTGAACCCAGGGCCTTCACACTAAGCTACATCTCCAGCCCTTTTATTTATTTATTTATTTATTTTCAGCCATTTTAGTTTTTGAGGCTGGATCTCCCTAAATTGCCAAGTTGCCCAGGCTGGGTTCAAACTTGCTATCCTCTTGCCTCAGCCTCCCAGAGTGCTGGGGTTACAGTTGTGCACCACCAAACCCAGTGTATTATGATGACATCTTGCCTCTCCAATTGTCCAAGATCAGTAAAATTTATAGCACATTATTGGTGAGGTTTGGACACAGACTCTCACACAGTAGTGAGAGGATACGCTGACATTGTGGGCTGGACCACACCTAGCAAACCAGGACAGCGCGCACACCTCCAACTCCGGCCCTGCCCTGGCAGTTATGTTACTCACCAAACATTGCTTGTAAGAGCAAAGTGACCTGTGTTAGTTACTCTTTGCCACGTTGTCCATAATGGCAAATTATGGTATTGGAAAAGCCCTCCAGCAACAGAGGGCTCAGCTAGGGCTCACTTTCCAAACAGTACCCTGGGCCCTGTACCAGACAATCAGGAAGTAATCTCAAAGGTACCTTACTTTGTTTGCATTCCTGGGATTGAACCTGGGGCCTCTAGGTGAGCGCTCTAACAGCCTCACCCTTTTCCAATTTATATTTTGAAATAGGTTCTTGCTTAATTGCCCAGGCTGGCCTTAAACTTGTGATCCTCCTGCCTCAGCCTCCTGAGTAACTGAGTAACATGCACTGCCACCCCGGACTCTAGCATACACAGATACACTGTTAAGAGGAGGAAGGCATACGATGTGCCACCATCTAGGTGACTGGAGTAGGCATGCAGAGCCCAGGGAGGCAGAGGGTTTGGGGGTTCATGCCCACTGCGCTCCCCTCCACACCCAGGACCCCAAGCGTGGGGGAGCCGCCTTCTCTAGCCGTGTCCTGCGGCTCCCGCCCCGCTGTGTCTTCTGGCCTCGTGCAGCTGATTCTTTCTTTTAATCTAAATGCAGGCCTTCCCACTTCTTTTCAGTTTTATCCTGCTGCTTTCAGCCCACTGTTTCCAGTTATTTTAGAAGCTTGATTCTGACATCTAAATATTAGCTTCTGCTCCCAACAGTGCTGCTGTGCACAAGCAGGGTGGTGGCCGTTAGTGACTGTCACACTCCCCTGGCCGAAGCACACTGACTGAATAACGACAGGGCTAAAAGGGCGTGGTGATTAAACGGCCTATAAACCCACCTAACTGGACAATCTCTTTTTTCTTTTCTTTCATTTCTTTGGAGACAGGGTCTCACTGTGTAGTCCAAGCTGACCTGGAACTCACTATGTAGCCCAGGCTGGCCTGGAACTCACAGTGACCCTCCTGCCTCAGCCTCCGGAATGCTGGGATCATAGGTGTGAACCACTGCGCCCAGCTTCAACTGTTTGTCTCCTCCCTAGTTTGGAGGCATTCAGTGTTTTGACTGGAAGTGGAGAGCTTCTCCCGCTGCCGGCCTCTGTGGAGGCGGCACTGCTTTTTCTAGGGCTCAGACTCAGCCCAGGGTCTGCGTCAGATGGCGGTGAGGGAGCCCCGAGGGTCCCACGCAGCAGGAGCTCTGTGCAGCGGGAGGGAGCGCGGGGCTGGGTGTTCCGCTTCCAGCAGGGGCCCCTGGGTCCTGCCCACGGAGTCCCTGCGGCCCTCACTGCTGTCTGGCCAGCGGCGTCTCTGTGGCCTACGGGCTAGGCCCGGCTCGCGGTGACCCTCCTGCCTCAGCTTCCCTGGGTGCAGGGGTCACCCGCCCGACCCTCCATAGCGGCCTGCACTCCGTCCTGGCAGCAGCCGGGACTCCGGGCCAGGGTCCTCCCGGGAATTTTGCGGTCTTCTGCAGGGCCAAATGACAAGTTCTAAGAAGCCATGTGCGTGGCGCTGCCGGGGGGGCGTTTACTTAACACGGATGGCCTTGTTCGAACCCCTGGATTTCTGTCCTTTGAGCCAATGAATTCTTTTTGTTTGTAAAACTGAGTTCAGTCGGGCTTCTCGGCCCTCCTGAGCCCTTCCACCCGGGAAACAGAAGCAGGGTTTTGATTATGCGGCTGTGTATGTTTTGAGGGCAATTTGAAAAGGGGTCTCTCACCAAGTGGCTATTCTCCGGGCTGGGCTCGAACTTCTGATGCTCCTGCCTCAGCCTCCTGAGCCCTGGGATCGAGGTGAGCAGGGCGGCTGGAGGGGCAGCAGGGAGCACCGGTCACCACTAGTGGGCCCTGGCGGTCACCCCGAATGGCTGTTTAGATGCTGCCCTCGCTTATGTCCCCTTCAGGTGGCTCCAAGCGGAGGACAGGACTCGAAGCTGGGGAGGCGGCCAGAGGACTGGGGGGCAGGAGGCGGCTGTGACTGCATAGCGACACCCACTGCTGTTTATAAATAGCCCGGCTCCCAGCCGCAGGAAGAGACACAGCAGCTGCGGGGGCCACATATCGGGGCCAGCACAGGCAGGAGAGAGGGTTGAAGATGCCAGGTGAGAAGTATTAAGGATGCTCAGAAAGGCTTTCTTCTTTTATTTGAGACAGTCTTAGTATGTAGCTCAGGCTGCCCTCAAACTGGCTGAGATCCTCCTGCCTCAGCCTCCCAAGTGCTAGGATGACAGGAGTGTGCCACCTCACCAGGCTAAGCAAGACTTTTGCCTTTGAAATTAGCCAGGTAGGAAGGTGGTCACAGGTGCCCCTCAGGGCCTGCTCCTCCCACAGCCCACCATGGTGACAGGACAGAAGGCTCTGCGGCAGCCAAGGTGGGTGAGGGGAGGTGAGGTTGTAGGGACATGTCCAACCATCTAGTGGTAGCTCTAGCAGCAGGGGCAGACCCGCCAGTCTCTAGCTTAGGATATCAGGACAATATTGTGCTTAGTCAAATTGGAGGCCCAGTGTGGTGCCGCACACGTGGAATCCCAGCACTAGGGAGGCTGAGGCAGGAGGATGGCTGCAAGCTGGAACCCAACCTGGGCTACAGAGTGAGTCCAACCAAGACCAGCTTGAATGACAATGGGACTGTCTTAAAAAACCAGAATTTTAAGTTTGAAAAATGAAGTCCGAGATGCAGGCTTGGGAAGAAAGAGGGGTTGAGGGTCCCAAAGACCTCAGGTGGGGACAGCTGTGGGCAGTACAACCTTCATCCCACACGTGCGGGTGTGCGCATCTCCATCTGGGTGCTCGTCACAGGTGAGGCAGAAACTCCCCAGGTCGGGCCTGCACAACTGACCCTCAAGGCAGTTGCCGCATACCAGTAACAACTGAGCCAGGCATGTGCTAACCCGCCACCCCGTTTCTTTCGGAGGTGAGGAATTTTTTTTTTTTTTCCGGGGGGATACCTGGGATTGAACTCCAGACCTTGCACTTGTGAGGCAGGTGGCACCACTGAGCTAAATCCCCAGCCAGGAGAGGTTTTTTTTTTTTTTTTGAGATAGCTCACTGTGCAGCCCAGGCTGACCTCAAACTGGGGCAGTTCTCCTGCCTCAGCCTCCCCCACAGGCAGGCGCCCCCATGCCCGCGTTCACTTGGTAGCTTTATTCACAAGCTCCGATCGTGGGCTCAGGGAAGGCGAGGCAGGGGCTGAGCTGCAGCAGCAGACGGTCCGCCCCGGAGCTCCCTCCCTTTGTGGCAGCTGCTGTACATGCTTCCCGCCTCTCCACCCAACTCCACTGGGCTCACCAGGCCTCGGCTCTTCCTGCTCTGGTTTAAGGAAGGAAGCACCGCGCACTTTCCTGGGCCATGTGGCCTGACCAGGGAGCGGCGAGACTGGATGGAGCAGCAAAACGGAGCGCGCTCTAGAACTGTCTGTGATCTCAGCTGTTTGGGGAGGCTGAAGCAGGAGAATTGTAAGTTTGAAACTTGTATCCAAAACAAAGAAAAAAAACAAATCGAATCTTACAGAAAAGATTCCAATGGCGAGAGGGAGAGGGCAGCCTCTTCTAACCTAGGAAATTATAGCAAAGCCACAGTGGGTTAGGGAACGAAAAGCTGGCGTACAGGGCTGGAGTTTGAAGTTTCCTTCATCCTAAGGTTGCTTTTCTTCTTTTTACTCTTTGCCGTATGGGACATTGGACCCAAGTCCTGCACACGAGGCAAGCGCTCTACCTGAGCGACACCTCAAGGGTTCTTTCTAGACAGGGTCTCAGGAAGTTTCCAGGCTGGCCTCAAACTTGTGATCCTCCCGCCTCCCGAGTAGCTGGGATCACAGCGAGCTACCGCGTGCAGTCCAAGGCTGCTCTTGCCGCGGCACTTCTGTAATCGTGCCGAGTCCCACTTGTCTTCAGTCAAGGTAGGGTGACTCTGGGGCATCCTTCCGGGGGTGCTCTTCCTGTGTGGCGTTACTGAGGTCATGAGCTTTACTGATGACCCTGTGCACAGCTCCGGAGCGGACCTGCAGCAAGACTGAAGCGACCGGACGCCCACCCAGTGCTCAGGCGGAGGCCAGGGCCTCACCCTCTGCTCCATATGTGGCTCCGTGCCCTGCACAGCCAACGAAAGTGCCTCTGCTGGTGTTTTGCTTTTTGGAGAGGGGTCTCGCTAGGTAGCCTAGAGCTCGCAGCGATCCTCCTGCCTCGGCCTCCCAACCGCTGGGATTACAGGCGTGCTCCACCATACCCGGGGAAAGTCCAACTCTGCCCTTGTGATTCCAGACCTGGGCAGCCTCAGCTGGCAGCTGGCACGGGCACAGCCAAAGCCCTGCCGCCCCCTGCTGGCGGCCTGGTTCCTCCCTGGCCAGGACAGGCAGGTGGGTCAGGTGTACATTTGTCTCGATCGGCCTTACTGGGAGATTTTTTTGGGAGAAAAAAGTAGGTAATGAAAACGTTTTTTTGTGTGTGTGGAAACAAACGCCACTAGTACTGAGAATATAAATGGAAGCTGCTGCTGGGCCCAGAGCTCTGACCACCGGAGGACAGCGCCTGCTCAGTCACAGGCCGGGACAGGAGCTGGGCGGGGTGGCTCTTCCTCCCTCATGCTGCTAACTGCCTGGCTGCAGGTGTGACACACGGGCCGTGTCCTGGGAGGCTGGGGACTTCGGCTAGGTGGGGTGACAGACATGCTTTCCCAGGGGCGAAAAGCAAAGCCCTCGCCTCCCTCAGTAACCGCACAAAGGGGACAGAGGCAGCGCGAGCTTCGGGACAGAAGGCAGCTGCGCTCCTGGGTTTGCACCGAGCCCAGGGGCCGAGGGCGCCCCTGGGCAGCTCCCCACTTCCACCCCTCACGGCCGACCTCAGGAAACGTCACTTCTCCCTGCTTACAGGAAATGACAAAGGGGCACAGTGGTCCCCGCGCAGTGCCACTGCGGGGACCGGGGTCGGTGCCGTGCTAGGAAGAACAGGCAGACACCATCACCTCCGTTTCCCAAGATCAAGTGATTATTAAAAAACGCGCCACACCGTATAGAAATCAACATTCTCGCCCATCATTCTGTGCGTCTGGGACTACAGAAATGTCACTGTCCCTGCCTCGCACCCTCAGATCAGCATCCTCAGGTCGCAGCAGTACGTCTTCCCAAAGGGGACCTTCCGGAAAAACAAGCTGTTCCCTCGGCTCATGTTTCCCTGTAAGAGGGCAGAGCAGCGAGTGAGGCTGGGGGAAGGGACAGGGTTAGGGGCAGCCCTGGGACTGAGGACAACCCGTTCTCAGTAAGGCAAGGGGTTCTTTGTCGGGGGCTGGGGACTGACCCTGGGGCCTCTGCACCCAGTTACACCCACAGTTCTTTTTAACCCTTTTATTTTTGAGACAGAGTCCTGCTAAGTGGCTACACTGCCCACGCTGGGCTGGAACTTGCGATCCTCCTGCCTCAGCCTCCCGAGTGCTGGGATTACAGGCGTGTGCCACCACGCCTGGCTTCTACCGACTTTCTTCCAAAAGTAGGGAGCTATTGTGAATGGCGAAGAGGCCATGTTCCTTTAAAACGAGGATCCTACTGGGAGTCTGTTCATAACAGTATAAAGCTGGGAAGAAAACCAGACAGGCGGGTGTGAAGGTACATGCCTGTGAGGCTGAGGCAGGAGGATCACAGGAGTTCAAGACCAGCCTGAGCTACACAGAGACCCTACCTCAAAAAGTAAAAACAGGCCGGGCGCAGTGGCACACACCTGTAATCCCAGCACTTGGGAGGCTAAGGCAGGAGGATCGCCGTGAGTTCGAGACCAGCCTGGGCTACATAGTGAGTTCCAGGTCAGTCTCAACTACCTTAGTGAGACCCTGTCTCTGAAAAAAAAAAAAAACAAAAACTAAAAACAACAGGGGCCAGGGATTTAACTCAGTGGCACCATGTCTGCCTTGCAAGTGCAAGGTCCTGAGTTCAATTCCTGGTACCAAAACAAAAAAAAAATAGTAAAAACAACAACGATGGGAAACCCAGATGGCTACAGGGAGCACAGGGAAGTCCTCAGGGGCCCAGCGTGGACCTGCAGAGCCACGGCGCAGCACTAGAGCCCCGTCCACTCTGACGCTGGCCTGGCCGCCCTGGCTTTGTGCACAAAGGCCTCTGACACTGGGCGCCACGGGAAGAGACTCCAGCGCTCCTTCTGGGCTCCCCCTGCAGGGCTTCAGGCTGTGCTTCCTGTCCGCGCAGCCGCTCCGGAAGCGCTGCCCGGGCCCAGCGAGGCTTCCGCGGTGAGGTGTGGAGGCAGAGCCGTGCAGACACCAGCATCTCCTCCAGGCCGCAGGAAAGACATCGCCCGCGGGCCGGGCATGGGGGCCCAAGCCTGATCCCAGCTTGGGAGGCCGAGAGGGTTCCCAGAATTCAGGCCAGGCTGGGCTGCACAGCGAGAACGCGCCTCACCAAACACAATGTGAAAACAGTCGGAAATCAAGGCTGTTCTTCAGACAATGAGGATAAACCCCTTCCTGGGTCCTAGCTGCTCATTTTTGGGGGGTGTGCATGTTTTTGTTTATTTACTGGGGATTGAAAACTCAGGACCTTGCACTTATGAGGCAGGCAGGCGGTGGCACCACTGAGCTAAATCCCTGGGCTGTGCATGTTTTCTTTACGACAGGGTCTCTCTACGTCGCTCAGGGTGGCCTCAAACTTGTGGCAATCCTCCCGCCTCAGCCTCCGCCTCCCAGTGCCGGGATGGCAGGCCCAGGCTGGACCCTATTCACGGCTGGAGCCGCAGGACTCTTCGGTGGCGCTCCCTTCCGGGCTCCTGCTGCTGATGGCCGAGAAGGGTGCAGCGCCTGTGAAGGGCGACTGCAGAGCTAAGCTGGGGTTCACAGGCGCCTAGGGGAACAGAGAGACGAGCCGGGCCGGCGCGCGGGCCTGTACCCTCTGTCTCATCCGGACGTGAGCCTGCTCGGGCGGGGGTGCGGCCACAGTGAACCCAGGGGACGAGCAGTACCTCCTTCTGCAGCGTGCACCAGCAGTCTATCCAGGACGAGTAGAGCGGGGAGTAGGGAGGGGACCCCCCGGCCAGCCTGAAAAGAGAGAAGACGCTGTCCACGTCCACGTCCAGCCCACAAGGGCCCGGCGGGCCAGTTTTAGCTCTACTTTCTTAGTCACGGCGTGGTGGGTTTGTTCTGATGAGAGTAATTACACAGGAGGGCACCAGACAGCTCCAAGCGATCCCTGCATGTTTCATGTCACATCGCCAATAAGACTCATTCTTTCCTGTATTTATGATTTTTTTGGGGTACCGGAGATCGAACTCGGGTCCTTGTGCTTGTGAGGCAGGCGCTGGAACCACTGAGCTACATCCCCGGCCCAATTTTTGTTAACAGACAAATGAAACTCTTGCGCACGGCAATCAGAGAAGACGCAACTTAAAAACTGACTGCTGTTCCCACACCGCGCACTGCCGACCTCCGTTCCTGCCCGGTGTCCCTGCTGTCACCACACGACAGGAGCCGCGGGGAACAAACCAGGGGATCGAGGGCCCTTCTTCTGAAGCAGACTGAGAACGGAGAGGCCGGCTTTGCTTGGGAACTCGCTTTCCCCGCAGGGAACGCGGACCGGCTGTCACTCATGCCTGACGCCTTCTGACACACTCACAGGACACAGAGGTCCAGACGCAGGAGGACCCCGGCCCCCCACAGTCCAGGACCTACGACGCCCCGGCAGCTTGGATCGACCCCACAGGGCACACAGCCCTGGAGCCGTTCCCGGTGCCTCTCCAGTGCCAAGAGGTGAGGAGGCAGAGGAGAGAGCCGCCGCCACACGGGGTCCGCCCAGGGCCCGGCGAGGAGCGGGGGACTCACCCGCAGTTGTTGACGGCCATGAGGTTGGACACGAGCACGAAGGGGTAGGTGAGCATGCTGGCGAAGAACTGCGACGGAACAGCTGCGTTAGGCCTGACGGTGGTGTCAGACCGGGGCTGGACGCGCGGCCTGGGCACCGGGCCGCACCCCAGCTCTCTGCCTTTCTCCAGCTTTTCACGTTTTCTCTTCACAGAGGCCCTGCCAAGTGGCCCAGGCCGGCCTCCCATTCACAACCACGCTGAGGCCCCCGAGCAGCCGGTGCTGAAGGCTGCCCCGGCCTCCAGCCAGCGTGTGAAGAGGAGGGCAGGAGGCTGCTCCTATCTGGGACCCAGTGCTCGTGCAAATGAAACTGAACTGCACACGCAGGAGAAAAGTGTGTACAACCCACACAGAGAGAGCATTTCAAAATTCCCTTTAGGGAGACGGCAGGGCTGGGGATGGAGCTCAGTGGCGCCACGCCTTACCGCCAGGTGCAAGGTCCTGAATTTGATCCCCACACCAAAAAGAAAACACCAGAAAACAAACTCGGAGGATCCTTCCAAAGACAACAGGAACTACTATGAAAGTCAAAGATGGGGGCCGGGGATGTAGCTCAGTGGCACCCCATCTACCTGGCAAGTGCAAGGTCCTGAGTTCAATCCCTGCTACCGCAAAAAAAAAAAAAAAAAAAAAAAAAAAAAGTCAATGATGAGCTGGGTCTGGTGGTCTGTGCCTGTCTTCCCAGGGTCTCAAACCCGCCACCTTCCTGCCTTAGCCTCCCTAAATACAGGCATGCACCATACCTGGCTACAGGCCACACTTAAAGAAAACACAACCATCCCTAGAAGGTTAAGAGAAGTATAAAAACTCACTCCTGTGACAGCTTGGGAATAACTCTTCATTTCATTCATGGTGGAAACCTGAAACAAGAAAAGAGCCTCTATCAGAATGAATAAAAAAATTAAGCCAACATTAACCCCCAAAGGCATAGCAATATATTTTACTTCTTTCTTTGACAGCTTGAAATTTTTTATTTTTTGAGGCAGTGTCTCACTGTGTAGCTCAGGTGGGCCTTGAGCTGTGTTATCTAGGCTGGCCTCAAACTTGTGGTGATTCTCCTGCCTCAGCCTCCTGAGTGCTGGGATTACACATATGTGCTACCATACCCAGTGCTTGAAAATTAATTTTTTTTTTTTTTTTTTGGTACCGGGGATCAAACTTGGGATCTTATGCTTGCGAGACAGGCGGTGGCACCGCTGAGCTAAATCCCCAGCCCCCACTTGAAAATTAATTTGAGGATAAACATAAAATACTGGTTATGAGCATAAAAGCCAGCAATCAGAATGATCCAACTTATTTCACAACTACCACAGAAATATGAATTGCCCTAGAAGGGTTTAATATAATAACCTCAATATTATAAGAAATATAAAAAAAAAAATAAAAGTAAAAATATAAATAAATAAAAAATATTAAAAAAAAAAGAAATATAAGAATAAGCCGGGTGTGGTGGCGCACACCTGTAATCCCAGCACTCAGGAGGCTGAGGCAGGAGGACCACTGTGAATTCGAGACCAGCTGAGGCTACATAGTGAGTTCCAGGTCAGTCTCAACTACATAGTGAGACCCTGCCTCAAAAAAAACAAAACAAAACAAAAAATGAGATGGGTAAAAAAAGTTTCCAGGGCCAGAGATTTAGTTCAGTCGTGCCATAGCTGCCTTGCAAGCATAAGGTCCTGAGTTCGATCCCTGGTACCACAACTGTTTAAAAGAAAAAAAAAAAAGTTTTCTGATTTTAGAAGTACATCCCCTGCAAAACTCTGCTTACAGCGTACCCAAGACAACTCCCTAGCTCTGTACGAAGCCAGCTCTGGGGGCCCACTGAGGCAGGGAGGAGGGAGCCGTCTCCATGTGAAGCCGGTGCAGTGCACAGGAGAAACAGCCTTCAGCAAAGGGCGGCCTGCAAAACTTCTCAGTCTTTCTAGAAAGCCCTGGCATCCCCTAAACATCCTAATTCACGGATTTTAGGGTTTAGACCTAACATCTCCCCAAAGTCTCCTGTATTCAAAGGTTTGGTGTTAAGGGCTGGGGATTTAGCTCAGTGGTGCCACTGCCTGCCTCACAAGGGCAAGGTCCTGAGTTGGATCCCAGAACCCAAAAGAAAACCAAACAAAGGTGGGGCGCTGTACTGGCAGCGCATCCGTCCAGAGCGGTGGTGCCACAGGAGGCTGAGGACCGCAAGGGGCGGTCGCTGAGGCCTGGCCTCCCCCGCCCCGCCACCCGCTGGGCTCATAGTGGAGCTGCTTTTCCTTCCTTCGCCAGGCCCCTCTGCATCCTGCCTGCCTTGGAACCAGCGGAACGTTGACCGGAACCGTGGGCCCCAGTAACCCTCCTCCTTAACATTATGGGTGTCAGGTATTTTGCCCCAGCATCGGAAGGCACCGACCACACAGAACCCGACGCGCAGGCTGAAGCCGCCCTCTGCTTCACTCTGCTCCAACCTGGCCCTGCAAGGCCCTGAACGCGGAGGGGCTGCTCGCCCACGGTCGGGGTCACAGCTCCGCAGCCAGCAGCGCAGATCATCTCTGCGCCTCATGGGCCCCACCTCCATCACACTCCGCCTGGCCAGGCCCCTCAGCCTTACGGCCACACCTACCCCGCTGTCCAGTGCGTAGGTGTTGACGAGGTAGGCCAGCGAGTTGCACAGCCACAGAGAAATGATGTCCCCCAGCAGGCGAGGAATCAGACCCCTGGTGAGGAGACGCGGAGATGAGAGCCAGGGACCCACTCAACACAAACCCGCGACAGGACACATCCAGCCCGAGTCCGGCCCATCCCCGCCCACGAGCGCCCCCCTGACCCCTGTGGCCCACTCTGAAGACACAGGGTTCGCTCTATCTACTACTGAGACCTGCGAGGAGCGAGGCCCATGGTGTGGGAGGTGCTCTGGGGAAGACTTAAATATGGCTTTACGGAACTATCCCATATTCCACTTTGACAGGGCAAAAGATAAGAAGGGTCCAAACAGATGAGGGACATCAGAAACATGTAATCGCTGCACTACAGGAGGCTGAAGCAGGAGGATGGCAAATTTCAATCATACCTGAACAACTTAGACTGTTTCAAAATGAAAAAAATTACCAAGGGTCAGGGATGAAGCTCAGTGGTAAAGCACCCCTGGGTTTGAGCCACAGTAGTGAAAAACAAACATATTTCTGGAGACAGGGAACTACGTAGAGGAACAGTGGGAGACCGAAGGGAAGGTGCAAGCCCAGCCCTCCAGTCGTCACGTGAGAGGCAGCGCATGCACAGCAAGAGCCCCACCGTTCGGACTGGAGACCAAACCCAGGCCTTCACACTGAGCCACATCTCCAGCCCTTTTTAACTGAGACAGTTGTTAAATTGCCCAGGCCGGGCTTGAACTCACAGCGATCTCCTGCCTCAGTCTCCTAGAGTGCTGGGATTACAGGCAGGTGCCACCACGCCTGGTAACGCCGCTACAAAGGGCACTGATGCTAGTGGTCCTGCCCAATGCCCAGAGTATTTATGATACTTAGTAAAGGCAGGCAGCATGTGTTTAGTGTGTGCGTGGCTGAGGGTTCAGTTCGCAGCATTGTGAGAAAACATTCAAGCCGGGTGGAGTGGCGCACGCCTGTGATCCCCACACTCAGGAGCCTGAGGCAGGAGGCTAACAGCACATTCAAGGCCAGCCTGGGCTACACAGCAAGACTCTGTCTCAAGAAAGAGTAGGAAAACACTTTCAAGTATGTGGAGGCAGTCTGAATTAAAAGCAGACCATTGAGTTCATAACACCAGGTTTTTGTGTTTGCAGGTCTAGGGACTGAACCTGCAGCTTTACCTGTGCTAGGTGAGCACCCTACCATTAAGCCGCACCCCAACCCTGTGTTTCTCTTTGTGAAACATGATCTCAAACTAGCCACCTCCTGCCTCAGCCTCCTGCACCGCCACACGCAGCTTCCAGGTTTCTGTTAGTAGAATGAGTGCAGTAGACTAAGTTCTTCCAGAGTACGAAACTTTATTCTCTCGGGATAAGGAAAATAAATGTGAAGATGATTTTCCTATTTTTCAAAAGTTAATTTCCCTAATTTTATTGACTGAAAATGCCTCAGCCCTTTTCGCTTTTTAAATTTTTGGACAGAGTCTCTGTTACCTAGACTTGCCTTGAATTAGCAACCTCCTGCCTCAGCCTCCCAAGTAATTAGGAAAACAGGCATGGACCACTGAGCCTGGGTAGAGGTCTGGGATTGTTTACAACAAGAAAGGCCAGAAGGGGCCTAAAAGGAGCCTAAGGTAAAATAAACCCAGGGAACACATTCTCTCTGGGGATTAAATGAAGATTCCCTGCCCTCATTTTCAGGAAAGCTTTTCTACTCACAAGAACCGCCGAGGACAGAGAAGCTTGTACTCACGCGAAGAATCCCAGGAGGCCCTCTTCTCGGTAGATGGTCACTATGGAGTCACAGAGCCCGCTGCGCACACAGAAAGGGACGGCGCTGAGGCGCAGCACAGGACACCCTCCTCATGCCTGCTCCTCCCCTGCCCCACTGAGGCCCAGCTTGGAGCCAGGGCTCAGTGGCCCCACTCCGCCTGCCTGCCCGCCCTCCCGGCTTCCTCCTGTCCTGCCTTCCAGGCAGAGCAGAGCTGAGCCCTGCAGACCTGTGTGGTGAGGGGGAATCGTGCAGATGGCTCCCCTACCCCACATCAGGAGCTCCCTGGAGCGACGCTGAGATCACTCACCAGTACTTGGATTCTCTTCCTATGAACTGTACCATCGATCTCAGAGTGATGACTGTAGGACACACAGAAAGGACTCGTCAAACTACGATGGCAGAGACAGCCTCAAAAGTAAAAGGGCATTTCCACCTAAGGACGCTCTACCATCTGCGAAACCTGGAGAAAGGCTGCCGGGGTGGCACATGCCTGTCAGGCCGGCACTCAGGAGGCTGAGGCAGGAGGGCCTGGAGTTTGAGCCTAACATGGCGACTTACTGAGACTCCATCTCAAAATTTCGAAAAGGGCTGGGGATGTAGCTCAGTGCAAAGGCCCTGGGTTCCATCCCCAATGACACCAAAAGAATAGCAGGTGTAGCGCACTCGTCTACCTAAGTGGCCAGGAGGGCGCTACAGGACGTACCGTGGAAAGGGTGCGTGATGAGGGTAGCAGCGGAGCGAGCGATCATCTCTCGGGTTGTCTAGAAGCAATGAACAGACGACACTTAGGCTCCCATGATGGCACCGCAGTGCCCTCCACCCAGAGCCGAGATGGCTGGATGGATCGGAGTGGCACTGCCCGGTGGCTCTCACAGATCCTGATGGCCAGGACACGAAGTGGCCCGGCTGGGGAAAACCGCAGGCTGCACAGATACCAGGGAGGCGCCCCACAGCCCCAAAGCACAGCAGACGTGCATGCCGCAGGCCACCCACCCTGCCGGGATCGTCCTCCTCCCCAGAGCTGCGAGCTGCGTAAAAGAGGCTCCTGCCGCAGGGCTGTCCCCACCGCGGGGCCGCATTTCAGTTCTCTGTGGCAGGGCTGGGCTGCAGACTGCAGGCGAGGGAAGCCAGTGCCTACTGCTGAAAGCCTCTCCCTTTCACTACTAAGGGTGAGTTCAGGGCCCTGCCAAGGCCTGTCTTATCTAACTAATTTACTTATTTACTTTCAGGTACAAGGACCGCACCCAGAGCCTGTCCACTAAGCTACATCCCCTCCCAGCTTTATTTTTATTTTCTCACTAAATCACCCAGGCTGGGCTCCAACTTCTAATGTCCTGCCTCAGCCTCCTTAATGCTGGGACAACGGGCCTATTAATTCCCCAGGCCTGGCTCCAAAACCCCTTCAGTTTTAAAGATAGGAAGGAGGGAGAGAGGTACTGGGTGGAGAAAAGATCAAAGAATGTTAAATGTATGCACAAACATGGTGAAATGAAGTCTCTAAGTACACACTAAAAACAGTTGATAAACAGAGACTGCCCGACTCTCCCCACCCCCAGAGAGGGCAAAATGAGTCTCTGAATTCAACCTATTCCACAGCAAGTGCTGCTCCTATCTTCTAAGATACACAAGGAGGAGAACTCAATTTGTTAAGATTTTAAAATGTTTTCTTGCTGGGTGTGGTGGCACACACCTGTGTTTCAGAGCTGGGAGGCTGAGGCAGGGAGGCCAGCCTGGGCTACACAGTGCGTTCAAAGCCAGTCGGAACTACATACTGAAACCCGGTCTCCGCAACCAAAGACACAACCGCTTCTCACAGTGCACGCGTAGGAAACGGTGCCTGCCTTTGCCAGGCCACTTCCGGTCCCCACAGGTGCAGCCCTTTAAAGACAACAGAGCAAGGCTTGCAGCACAGCTTGTGACAATGTGAACGTGCCACACGCCAACATGATCAGACGTCGGCTGGGGACAGGGCAGAGGGGATGCCCGCCATGCCATCCTGAGCCTGGGCGGTCAGCAGTCTGTCGCTGCAGCTGTTTTGTACATTCACTGTGGGGCGCGGCGTCCTCACCCCATTTGCTGCCCTTTCCCTCGGGACACAGAGAAGCAAGCTGCGGCCTCAGCCTTGCTCTACAGGGCCGCGTGAGCTCAGTACCAGGGAAAGAGCAGGGAGCGACCTCCTCTCACCTCTTTGATAACTTGGTCAAAGGAGGGCGAGCCTTCTTTCTGTGCACTTCCAGGCCCTGATTCCTGGAAATCAAAACCAGAGAAGAAACAAAAAAATTAGATGGCCCCCCATAAAAGAGCCCATCAAAAAAATGGGCAACCAAATGAACAGACAATTCTGAGACGTACAGATGGTCAACAAATACATGAAAAAAATGTTCAAGCATTGCTGGCCACCAGAGAAATGCAAATTAAAATAGCACCCAGGGGCCCGGAGATTTAACTCAGTGGTTCCACCTCCTGCCTTGAAAGCGCAAGGTCCCGAGTTTGATCCCTGGGGGTGCCGCACACCAAATGATAACAAATGCGGGCAGGGTTGTGGGTAAAAAGGAACCTTTCCACTGCCAGTGGGAGCGTAAACTAGCACAACCACTATGGAAATCAGCAGGGAGGTTCCTAAAATATCTAAAACTAGCCAGACATGGTACACAGCTGTCATCCCAGCATTTGGGAGGCTGAGAGGCAGGAGGATCACTCCTGAGTTCAAGGCCAGCCTGAACTATAGTGAGACTGTCTCAAAAAAGCAGAACAAGGGCTGGGGATTTAGCTCAGTAGCACCACACCTGCCTGGCAAACTCAAGGTATTGAGTTCAATTCCTGGTGCCTTAAAATCAACCAATCAATCAATCCTAAAAATCAAAAACTAGAAATTCCATTTGACCCAGCTTTCCCCTACTAGGACCTCCCCAAAAGAATGAAAGACATCATATTACTGTCCATGTGTAAGCCAGCACAATTCCTAACACGGCTAAATCTTGGAAACAGCCTACACATCCATCAACAGATGAAAATGATAAAAGGTGGTGTTTATACATAACGGAGTACTACCCGCTCATGAAGAATAAACTTGAGTCACTGGTAGGAAAAGAGATGCACCTTGAGACCAAAAAGGTAAGTGAATTAAACACGTAAGCTTAAATATTGCTTTTTTCTTGTTTTGAGGCAAAGTTTCACTATGTAGCCCAGGCTGAATTCACTGGAATCCTTCTGCCTCAACCTCCTGAGTGCTGGGATTACTGGCGTGCACCACCACACCCTAGCTTGCATGATTTCTCTTACATGAGAAACCCAAAATATAGATAAAGAGCAAAATAAACACAAAGGAAAAGGACTGGGGATTTTTCTCAGTAGTTCCACCACCTGCCTTGAAAATGCAAGGGCCCAAGTTGGAGTTCGATTCCTGGTAGGAAAAAAAAAAAAAAGACATAAGGAAAGTAGAGATCATTTTCAAATGGGGAGGGGAACAAGAGATAGAATGGGCCAGGCATGGTGGCGCACGCCTATAATCCCAGCATGTGGGCGGCTGAGGCAGGAGGATCGCTGTGAATTTGAGATCAGCCTGGGCTACATAGTGAGTTCCAGGTCAGGTCAGTCTCAACTGCATAGTGAGACCCTGTCTCAAAAAACCAAAAACAAACAAACAAAAAAAGAAAATAAGAGAGAGAGAAGGGAGAAAATGGGAAGGGAAGAAAGGGAAAAGGCATTTTATTTATTTACTTTTTGGTTTTTTGAGACAGGGTCTCACTATGTGGTTGCGAATGCTCTGGAACTCACTGTATAGTCCAGACTGATCTGGAACTCACAGCGATCCTCTTGCCTCAGCCTCCCTCATGCTGGGATTACAGGCGTGCGCCACCACACCCGGCAAGGGAAAAGGCATTTTAAAAAAGAAACAAAAAAATGGAAATAGATTTTTTGTAGATGGGAAGGGGATCAAGAGTTGGAGGGAGAAAGGAGGGCAGTGAGAGGGAATGAAGGAGAATTAAGATGCGTTGTGCACACAGACCAACTCCGCAGACAGACGCGATCACACACTGCAAACATGTACTGTGGCGCACTGACTGATGGCCCACTTGTCACTGAGCTGAACTGAGTCAGAGAGGTCTGGGTGCGGAGGATCCACCTGAGGACGGTTACCAAGAGCCATGAAAAGAGAACTGGAGGGAAGATGTTGGCCTACTGATTTTCTAGGAGAAGCTTGCTGAGGATGGTTTTCCTGATGCAAACTAGGCTGTTTCTGTTGGAGGAGCTCCCGGCCTCGCTGTCGCTGGGAACGGCTGCTGTTCTCATCAGGGGAGCTCTGTCACCTCCTGGCTCCAGTGTGGACCCTCAGCTTCGTGGCACAAATCCCTCATCTCACTGGTGCAGGCTTTCTGGCTTCCACCACTGGCCTTTGCGCCTTGCAGGTGCACATCCTCGATACGGACAAACGTGGGACGCTGCCATGGGCTCCAGGCCGCTGGCTGGACTCAAGGAGGGCACTGCCTGGGACTGCTGAGATCCAGGCCCTCTGCTGGATCCCCTGGGCTTCTAGTGTGCAGTTAATGTCCTGCACTCCTTTGCATTTGACTTTTTGGGCAATTATCATAAAATGATCTTAGAAATTATGTATTCTGTATTTAATGTATTCCTTTGCCGAATCCTGCGACTATAACATGTACAGATAAAAAAAATTAATGGGCCAGGGATGTACCTCAGCAGCACTGGCAGGTGTGAGGCCAAGTTCAGTTCCCAGCACCAAAAATAAATTAAAAAAGAAAAAAACAAAACAGACTCAAGTTAAAGAGAAAAATCAGAAAAGTCAGAAATCTTGACAGATTGTTTTTGAGACACCATCTGCTATGTAGCCCAGGCTGGCATTGAATTTGCGGTCATCCTCCTGCCTCAGCCTCCTGAGTGCTGGGGTCACAAGCACTCGCCAGCATGCCCAGCTGTCAGTCTGAAAGGGAATGGCTCCCGCTAGCAGCCTTGCCCCTGCCAGCACTGGGCTGAGATGGAACAGGAGGGCTGCAGGTCTCTCCTAGAGGCCCAGTGCCCTAACTGCAAGGGACTTGGGTCCGCACAGCAGTCAGCCACAACATACCTCAGGCTTCTCCCCATCCTGGTAATGCTGCGGAAGAAACAGAGAGAGTGGGGATTAGGGCCACTCATGTCCCATGAGGGGAAACAAGATGAAAACTCTACTTTGTTTTTCTGCAAATCTTCAATTAACTTCTACTGTTAATTAATCAACCAGCAATAAATGTCTCCAAGATGATCTTGCTGCAGAGCTTAACATACTGGTGGTTGAGCCAGGCATGGTGGTGCACACCTGTAATCCCAGCACTTGGGAGGCTGAGGCAGGAGGATCACTGTGAGTTTGAGACCAGCCTGGGCTACATAGTGAGTTCCTGGTCAGTCTCAACTACATAGTGAGACCCTTTCAAAAAAACAAAACAAAACAAAACAAAAAAACATAGTCAAGAGCTAGGGAGATAGCTCAGTACAGCACCTGGGTAGCATGCAAGAGGCCCAGCCCAAGGTTCTAAACCCAGTAACTAACACACACACACACCCCACCCACAGGCAAGAGAAATGTTGAGATTAAGCAAAGTCCTATCTTTTGGCTATATTCCAGGTATATGGCTACAATTCTAATGGTTTCAGGCCTTTTTGAAAATTTTCATTCACTTCTAGATATTTATTTAGTTTTACAGTACCAGGGATTGAACTCAGGATCTTGAGCTTTCAAGGCGCGCACAGCGCCACTGAGCTACATCCCTAGCTTTTTTTTTTTTTCTTTTTTTTTTTAAACAGGGTCTCACTATGCAGTTCAGGCTGGCCTTGAACTCACAGTGACCCTTCTGTCTCAGCCTTCGGGTGCCGGGATCACACTGGCTACATACCACCTTTATAATATAGCAGAGGGCAGTTCTGTGTGCAGATGCACTTCCTAAACACTACATGTAAAGTTAATTCGTCCTGACCTACACCGTGATAAGTGTAATTGATAAACTGGAACAATCAAAGTACCACCAGCTTTACTATCAGAAGTAAGAAGCAGCTAGCAACACCAAAGGAACACTAAGAAAGAAGTAACTGTGTCTGTGATGCTTGTCACGTGTACTGTCTCCACCTGCCTTGCCACACCCAGACTCCCAGCCAGAAGTCCACAGCCTCCTGCAGGGACCTGCGCTCTTCCAGGTCCTCTGTGCCCTGCTCCGACCTCCCCCATCCCCCACAGCCCTCACGACCCCTCCCAGGCCCTGCCATGTCACTGGGGACATTGGAGGACGCCAGCACCCAGGTCCTCCCACGGGCTTTGTCCGTGGCAGGAAGTAGGGCAGCGAGGACGAGGAGCAGCATCCAGCTGCCTCTTCTCCAGCCTCCCTGTGGAGGCTGACTGGGCCAGCCACCCCCAGCCGCTTGGGGGACCCGGGTCAGCCCAGCTCCGCACATGAGGCTCCTGTGTCCAGGACCTCTCGGGCAGCCCGTGCAGGGGCTCAGACAGCACACAGCTGGGAGACCTTGGAGGCCTAGGGCATGGCAGGGGGCCTGGAGCAAGGCCACTGCCCTGGTGCAGCCTCAGGGGCATGTGCGTGCACGCGTGTGCACACACACACACACACACACACACACACACACGCACGCAGCACAGGCTGGCCTGCTGGTGCTAGGACCTGAGACCTAAGGCTGGGCAGAGACAGAGATAGGAGGAGCTTTGGGGTGTGGCAGAGGCAGGGCCAGCAGGGCCAGGACTGGAAGCTAAGCTGAGGTCTCACCCCACACTGATGGTTAAAAAACGACTGTGGGCTGGGGCTGCCACTCAGGGGGTAAAGCACATGCTCAGCACACAGGACCCACGTTCCACGCCTGGCACCTAAAGAAAAACAGCGATGACCCCAACAGGAAAGCATCTCTCACACCTATCAAAACAAATTTAAAATTCACCTGCACACCCACCAGCAGGGCACATGCCCTCCAAGGGCTGCCACTGCTCCACGCCAGGAAGGCTGCCTGCGGCCCCGTGCCCTGCACACAAACAGGAGCAGATGGCCTGGCAGGCCCTCTGCCCGCCCCTGGGCTTCAGGTCTCTGCCTTCTCCACACACCAGAGCCGAGCCGCAGAGAGAGGGGAGCTCGAGACCTCCCTCTGTCCTTCCCTCCTCAAAGGAAACCAGCGCCCTGCACTGCTGTGTGATCTGAGCAGGCCCCACATGCAGTGCACAGCATCGTAAATACTTCATGGGTAACGATCCACACAGGCCAGGAAAAGCACCGCCACGCAGGGGCCCTGCTTCCTTTACCCATAAATAAGCACTCTCCTGACTTGGAGGCTTCTTTTCTTTTCTTTTTTGGTACTGGAGATGGAACCCACACTGAGATACAACCCAGCCCCTTTGAATTTTTTTAAAATTGTTTTTTAAATTTTTTTAATTGGTAACTTTAAGTAGATAATATGATGACATTCATCAGTGGGAATCTGTACCTTCACATGATACATCTTGATTAAAAATTTTTTTTGAGACAAGTCCTTGCTAAGGGGCTAGGTTGCCCAATCTGGGCTCCAACTTGCAATCCCCCTGCCTCAGCCTTCCAGAGTGCAGGGATTGCCGGCTCGCACCACTGCACCTGCTCACCTTAAATTGTTTTTCTTTTCAAAGTTTTTAATACACAACCTGTTATTAAGTTAGCACTAGATGCCAGGTGTGGTGGTGCACACCTTAGTCCCAGCACTCAGGAGGCTGATAACTCCAAGTTCGAGGCCAGCCTGGGCTACTCAGTGAGTTCAAGGCGAGCCTGAACGACACAGTGAGACCTTGTCTCAACAAAACAGAATGAAAAGTGCTCTAAATCAGTAGAATAAACTGATCATAAAAGGCTACTAAAATCGAGGGGAAAGTGAATTGCTTTTCCTCTTACCTGTAAAACTTTACCATGGACCACAGTTCCAAGGACTCCCGAACAGAGTCTTGGAGTTAAGCCAGTGAACAGCCCACGCCTCCCATCGATGCTTGCAATGTGCTGAGCTAGGAACACAAACAAGATTTCAGGTCAGTGCAGAGAAATGGTGACATGAAAATGTCGCAGAGGCCTTAGCTTCTCTAGTAGCTCCGGCCTGCTAAGCCTCAACATCATCTGCTCCCCAATAAATCCAAGACACTCACCGTAACTGAAGAGACCAGGAAGCTGACACACTTGCCGCCCAAAAATATTCCGTCCAATTGTTGGAGGAAGAGGCTCATATCCCACCTTTAAAAACAAGGGAAATCATTAACATTTAGCAGCATTCCCAGGAGTGGCAGGGCCTTAAATAAACAACACAACTAAAAAAGTAACTGGGGTCAGGGATTTAGCTCAGTGGTGCCACACCTACCTTGCAAGTGCAAGGTACTGAGTTCAATCCCTGGTACCAGAAGGAAAATAAAAGCAATTTATGTTTTCCATTTATTTACGAAGGGTAAAGTGCCATCCTGTTGAACTGATTAAGGCTAGGTTCAATAAACTCCGGTTCAAAGTCCATGAAGTAGGCTATTATTTTTTTATGACTGAAAATAGGATAATGGCCAGGTGTGGTGGGGCACACCTGTAATCCCAGTGCTTGGGAGGCTGAGGCAGGAGGATCGCTGTGAGTTGGAGACCAGCCTGGGCTACATAGTGAGTTCCAGGTCAGTCTCAACTATACAGTGAGACCCTGTCTCAAAAAAACCAAAAATATAAAACAAACAAACAAAAAAAAACAGGATAATGAAACTTTTGTTAGGAATATTTTACTGGGAATACTCAAAAAATGTTTTCAGAAGAAAATCTAGGGCATCTTTAATGTTTGAACAAGACGAGATGCCCACTATGCTGACCACTGTGTTTGACCACATCAGCTGGTCAAACAAAACCATTCAGGGATGTAGATGTAGCTGGGAAATTCACTCAGGAAATGATCGCAGGCTAGGTTTCTGTTCAATGAAGTGATTGTCATTAACATTTTAACAGGGCATTCTATAAAAGTAATGATTACCATCATATTTGTACAGTCTAGTCAGGATTTTTTATGCTATTGGGATATTTGAGGGACTCAATGCTATAAAAGTTTTGACTCTGTATTTCGGTGACCTTGGAATCTATTCTATCAAATAACTCCTGTCTGCTACCATGGAAGTTTTTTTTTTTGTACAGGGGGTGAACTCGGGCCCTTGCACTTGCAAGGCAGGCTCCGGAACCACTGAGCTAAATCCCCAGCCCCATAGAACTATTTTTAAAGCTGAGTATTTGACAATTTCACCAAAACCCACACATTGGATAGCACCCTGATGTTGTGAAATCAGAATGAAGGGAATTAAAGCTTTTGGGTTAAGAGCTGTGAAAGTCACTTAACACTGCCTCCTGGGAAACTATTGAGTAATGGGTTCATGCTGGATATTCTCAAAAATGTCACCTCAGATGCCATCGGGCCCAAATGTGCCAATCGTATTTATTTCTCTTTTTTTTTTTTTTGGCACCGGGAATAGAACTCAGGACCTTGAACTTGCAAGGCAGGTGGCGGAACCACTGAACTAAATCGCAGGCCCCAGTCCTGTTTTAAACATCACAGTACATCTCAGTCTCTGCTCTGGGTCCAAATAACCTGTGTCACAAGAGGCTTCACCCAGAATCTGAATGTACATGGGTCAACAGTGACAAGTAATTTCTGTCAGTCACTCTCAGGAAGAAGGTCCTCTCTAGCGTCTTCAGGTTTTTCACAGAAAGGCAGAGAAACCCTTCTTGCTTAGGTACAATGAATGAGGTAATTATGCCAACGCTTAACAAAGGTTAAAAGAACGGCCTCTCCTTCACAGGGAAGCTTAGAAAAGCAACTGAAAATGCGATCTAAGTGTATCATCAACTGAAAACTGGTCCGCCTGCCTGGGAAAACGCAATGCTATGTAAAACGTATTTCACAGTAGATTAGAAAGCAAACCCAGGGGAGGCGAGGTGAAACACGAGGGAGCTTAACGCTTATGTTTAAACTCCTGAAACTCTCCGCCGAGCTGATCTCCAGCTGGAAGAACGGGACTTTCGCTGTCATGAACCACGCGGACTCTCGCTGCTGGGAAGCGCTTCTGAAACCCGACTTCCCGACAGCTTCTGAATGGGTCCTTGTGTTTATCTGGGTAACTGGCGTTAGGATCTCTGAGCGGAACAGTAGTAGTGACGGTAGCAAGATAAATAAGCAGATGCGAAGAGACAAGGCGAGCAAAGCGGGAGAGGACAGCACGCCGCTGGCTCTCTCGGTGCGATCCGGCTCCTCCCGAGGGGTCGCGTCCCGCGCGGGCGGCCCGGGAGTGGCTGTGGACGCCGAGGGGCTCAGG
>NW_022900939.1:5331773-5340498 GCF_012274545.1 Fukomys damarensis | reverse complement strand
GCGCGTGCGCCGTTGGAAGAGTCAAGAAGGCGGAAACGTGGGCGTGGTCGAGGGTGTGTGTGACCCTGACGACGATCGCAAGGTCAGGGGAATGGAAGGTTGAGCTCCTTCCTTAAACTCTGCCTTGCACTTGCCTTGGAGGCATCAGCCTAAGGTTCAGCCTGTGTCCCGGGCAGTCTTGAAGGTCTGAGGGCCCAGGGCACTCTCTAGTTCTGACTTCGTGGCAGCTTGCTCTCTTGTGGTCATGCATTCGTTCATTCAGTGAATGGCATCAGAAACGCCTCCTCGCCAAGCCTCTTGTCTCAAGAGAAAAAAAGAAAAAAGAAAAGAAAGGCCTCCTAGTGCCGCTCTAACTTCGCCTGCTTCTTTCCCTTCTTATGAAAGTAGGGATTCAACCCAGGGCTTTTGCAATGAGTGATACCCCTAGCTTCTTTTCTTTTTGAGACAGGGTCTCACTGTGTAGTTGAGACTGACCTGGAACTCACTGTGTAGCCCAGGCTGGTCTCATACTCACAGCGATCCTCCTGCCTCAGCCTCCCAAGCGCTGTGATGACAAGTGTGCACCTCCACCCCCGGCCTCCCCTACTTCCTGCCTGGCTCCCAGTAGCTCCAGCCCCGTCTGACCTGTCTGCTCCCTGTACTGAGCTCTGTTGAGTGCAGTAGCTGCCGGGCCTTGGTCACAGTTGTAATTCCAGGGCGGGGCACACCCTAGGTCCTCAGCAAATACTTGCTACACAGATGGGACTTCAGCGCCAGCCATCCACAGGCCGCTGGAGGAAATGTAGGGGAATCCCTGGTCCCTGCCTTCTGCCCTGACTGGGCTGGACATCCCAGCGCTTCTGGCAGGCCCCTGGTAGGGCAGAACTGGATTGCACAGGCTCTGCCCTTCAATCCATTTGTCCTTTGCCCTCTGATTTTCCTGTTAATTGCATCTGAGAACAGCACCACGGCTTCTCTTCCGGGCTGCTAGGAGCAGTTAAGGGCGCTGTACGTAAGAGGATGTTTGGAAAACTATTGCAGTGGAGCCGATGGGTTCCTTTGCCTGACCACCGCCCTGTCCTCAGACCTGCCGTGAATCTGGGGACCTGCGGCAAATGTGGCCTCTGCCATTCGTGACTGAGTGACCCCACTGCCACGCTGGACCACAGACCAAACGGCATCGCAGTCCCTGCTTCCTGACCTGGCTGGGTGGGACAGTATGCCCACCCAGCCCAGAACACTGGAAAGGTAACAAAAGAAGAAGAAATAAAGACTGGCCGGGCGTGGTGGCACACACCTGTAATCCCGGCACTCGGGAGGCTGAGGCAGGAGGATCACTGTGAGTTCGAGACCAGCCTGAGCTACATAGTGAGTTCCAGGTCAGTCTCACTATATAGTGAGACCTCTCAAAAAACCTAAATAAATAAATAAATAAAAAGACTGGCAGAGTTTAGAATTGCAAGAGACTTATAGATTTCTATTTATTTATTTTTATTTTTTGTGTGATACTGGGGAATGAACCCAGGGCCTATGCACTGAGCTACAGTCCCAGCCCTTTCTCGAGACAGATTCTTGCTCAGTTGTCCAAATTGACCTTGAACTTGCAATCTTCCTGCCTTGGCATCCCAAGTGGCTGCTGTGCTATCGCGTCTAATGATTTCTAAGTTGCTTTTTTTTTTTATTGTGGTACCAGGGATCGAACTCTGGTCCTTGGGCTTGTGAGGCATGCCACCGAACCACTGAGCTAAATCCCTGGCTCTAAGTTGCTTTTAATTGAATCCAGAAACTTTTTAGACATCAGTCAGTGACAGAGATTACTCGGGGATTTGTGCATTGCTGGTGTCCAAAAATCTCCATTCTTGCTCGGCACAGTGGCACACACCTGTCATCCCAGCACTCGGGAGGCTGAGGCAGGAGGATCATCATGAGTTTGAGGCCAGCCTGAACTACACAGTGAGACTGTGGCTCAAAAACCAAAACAAGGGCCAGGGATGTAGCCCAGTGGTGCCACCGCCTGCCTGGCAAGCATGAGGTCCTGAGTTCGATTTCTGGTACCAAAAGAAAACAAAAACCAAAGGTTCACACTCCCCAAACAACGGGGGTACTCTGTGTGACTGCAGTCGTGCAGATGGCAGCCATGGCTGGCAGGGAAAATCAGAAGCTTGTGGCAGAAAGTTGGCAGCCACAGAGAAGAGCACCACGTAGCCACGCCCTGCACCACAGGGGCCAGGGGCATTTGGCTCCCAGCAAGAGGAAGCCATCTGGTCTGTGGCCACTGCGGCCTTGGCTCCCACTGCTCCAGACAACAGAGGTAGCTGTTTGCAGAGCAGGCCTGCCTGTTATAGGAAGGCTTTCTTGTTTAAGAATATTCGTCATATGCGTGTATTGAAATATCACTTTGGCCGGGGATTTAGCCCAGTGGTTCCGCTGCCTGCCTCGCAAGTGCAAGGTCCTGAGTTCGATCCCTGGTATCCCCCAAACATGTTTATGTAATAAAAATCATTAAAAAAAAAAGAAATATCACTTTGTACCTCGTGCATATGTACAATTATGTGTCATTTTAAAAATTTTCACTTTGTCCTAGATTTTTTTAATGTTTTTAGACAGAATCTATTAGAATCTATGTAGTTCAAGCTGGCTTTGAACTTACCATGTAGCCCAGGATGACCTTGAACTTGTAGCGGTCCTCCTGCCTCAGCCTCCGCCATCCAGCTCATTTTGTCCTCATTGGCTCCCTTGATTCTTGGTCCCTGGCCCAGGAGAGGCTCACAAAATGGAGGAAAAACTTTAGACTCCTGCAGATGACAGCAAGTTCTTCACAGTGCAGCCGGCTCTTGGGTGGCAGCTGTCAAGGCCTCTGCTTGTGACCAGATGAAACCTCCTGTGCCTTCTAAGGGCACCACCCACCCCTCTGTCTGCCTCCCAGACCTTGACTGACCCTCTCTACCCTCTTGAGTTAGTGGCTGAGTTTGTTTTCTGTTGCTGCTGTAACAAAGCACACATTTAGCGCCTGAAAACAACAGCAGCAGCGTGTTCCCTCGCCTCGTGGTTCTGTGGGTCCAGAGTCCGAAGGCTGATTTCTCCGTGCGGGTTCTTGGGCTGAGACCCAGGTGCTGCTAGCCCAGCTGCGACCTGAAGGCCCTGGGCCTCTGCTTCCGGGCTGGCGACACAGGAGTGGGACCCCAGGAATGGCATCCCCACTCCCTGGCTGGCTGCTGGTAGGAGCCAGGGACCCAGAAGCTGCAGCGTCCCCTCCTCTGGGTCCTCCATCTTCAAGGCCGCCAGTGACAGTCACCACTGTGCGTGGCTCCAGCCCTCCGCCCCTTCAGGCCTTGGTCACTGCTTGTGACACCTGTGTGTCTGATTAGCTCTCTTGCCTTCCCCTTCTGCTTTTGGGGGCCCAGAAATCCAGAATGGCCTTGTCTGAAAGTCAGACATCTATAATCCCAGCACTTGGGAGGCTGAGGCAGGAGGATGGCTGTGAGTTCGAGACCAGCCTGGGCTACACAGTGAGTTCCAGGTCAGTCTCAACTACACAGTGAGACCCTGTCTCAAAAAAACAAAACAAAACAAACAAACAAAAAAGACCAGAACAAAACAACAACAAATTCAGTGAAAGATAAGAGTGAATGAAACCAGGTCATAGAATAGTGTATCCATATGATCTCACAGTAGCAAACAAGGGCACTGATATTTATAGAAAAATATCTGAAAAGGTGAAACACAAGTTTACTGTGTTAATGTTGGAATTAAATCACGTACTTCCTCGGCTGGGCGAGCTGTGTGCAGCTGTAACCCTGGGACTCAGGAGAGGCTGAGACAAGAGGAACACTTGAGTTCACGTTTATTCCTTTGTTCAAGCTTGTGACCCCTCTGGAATAGTTTTGGAATCAGTGCACCTACACCAGGCTGTAAACAACCCTGCCAGATACAGTTCCGAATGTAGCTGCGGTTTTCTCTGACTGTTTCCAATCAGATCCTGGCTTCCGAATCCACTGCCCTTGTGAGGCTGCTGGCAGGGAGGGTGCCTGAGCTCGAGCCAGAGAGACAGCGAGAAATGAAATGCCGTGGAGGAGAGGGGGCAGCCACAGGGTCGGGCGCAGAGGCCGCATGTCTGAGTCTGGGGGAGAAGACAGCTATGTGGTGGCGCTGATCCACTTGATGGCAGGTTCTCCTGCAGCCGTCTTGGCAGCTGAGGTGCAGATCCAAGGCTATGGGATGAGCAGCCGGCTGTGGCATAAGGGAGGCAGGCTGTGGCAGGGCGAGGACACCGGGGTGCTGGCAAGAGAGTGGGTGATGTCATGGATCCCAGAGTCTGGGCTGAATGGAGCAGGAAGTAAAGCTGAGCAGAGAACAGAACCGAACAGAGCTGTGAAGAGGTTTTCTTCTCTTTTCCTTTTCTTCTCAGTACTGAACAGAGTGAGGGCTTTGTGCTAAGCTGCATCCGGAGTTGAACTCAGCCCCACCCCTTTAAAACTATTTTGAGACAGGGTCCTGCTCAGTTGCCCAGACAGGCTGGGCTTGAACTTGTGACCCTCCTGCCTCAGCCACCCAGAGCGCTGGACTACAGGCATGTGCCACCACGCCCAGCTAAGGAGGTGAATTTTATACATTGCTTTTATCTTCTTCATTTGCTTTTTTCTTTTTGTACCAGCGATCAAATTTGGGACCTTGCACTTGCAATTTATTTGCTTTTCAGACAAGGTCTCACTGTGTTACTTGTGCTGGACTCCAACTCCTCCGCTCATGTGACCCTCCTCCTCAGCCTCCAGAGTAGCTGGGAAGACAGATGTGTGCTATTGCACATGGCACTGCACTATTATTACTAACTTGTGCATAAAAGAAATGTGTGTATTGCACCTGAAGGGGCTGGGTCTCTTTTACTATGACTTTGTCACATGAGGTTGGCACAGAATTTTCACTTGTAGCTTCACGTTGATGCTCAAAGAATTCTGGATCTGGGTAGATCTTAAATTTTGATTTAAGGGTAGTTGATCTTTCTCTGCTCTTTAAGGGATTCTTTTCTTTTTTGTGGTGCTTGGGATAGGCTGACCTCAAATTTGCAGAGATCCTCCTGCCTCAGCCTCTTGAGGGCTGGGATTGTAGGCGTGTGCCACCATGCCCAGCAGGAATCTTGCTGCTCAGACCTAGCGTGGAGCCCCATAACAGAGAGGATGCTCGGGGCTCTTCGCTAATCAGGCATTTGGGGCTGAGTGCAGAGGGTGACAGGAACGCTCACGGGAGAAGTACAGAAATGTCACTGGGGACGTGGCCTGGCCAGCCTCAGGGCCACAGTTCACCTTTGTCACTGGAGGGACAGAGCAGGCTTTGTGGCTCGAGGCATCTGTGTGGTGGGTAGTGGCCTCTGTGACCTGAGGCCACCTCTGCTGCTCCAGACAGCACAGCCCGAGTCAGCCCAACCTGGAGGCCGGAAGTTAAGAGACCTCGTTCTGCAGAGTGGGGCTTTTGCTTGCTTTTTGAGACAGGTCTCGCTGTGCAGCCCAGGCTGGCCTTGAACTCGGGATGATGCTCCTGCCTCGGCCTCAAGTGATGGGATGACAGGCGTGCGCCACCACACCTGGCCAGAGAGCAGATTTGAATCATGGAGGTAAAACGTGCACACAAGACATCATCAGATTCCAGGATCCCACACCTCGGTCCACGGAACCGTCAGAGCCTCATTCAGCAAACCTGAAGCTCACAAACCCTACACAGCTTTAACACAGGGCTTTTATTTTTGTACAGCAAGGTCCCGCCGTGGATTGCAAACAGAGCTGGGTTTGGGCAGATAAACTTGCACTGAACCCAGGAAACCCGCTCCTGGGGGCCGCGAGCCCTCCTCCCGTGGCCGCTCTGCTGTGCACCTGTGGGGAGCTCGTCCCACCCCACGCCGGGGAACTAGGGGCACGGGTAGGTGCACACGTGCAGCGTCGGGTAGGCCACCAGACCGCCGCCCCTCCTGCGTCCCTCATGCATCCCACTGCTGTGGCTCCGGGGAGCGAGGGAGGCTGGAGCACCCGGCTTCTGCCCCTGTGCGAGAGCGCGGAGGTTCGGGTCAGGACCGGAAAGGAGGGAGGCCGAGGCAGGCAGGCCTCTCCCCCAGGGCTGGCTCAGCACCGCAGGAGGGGTCTGTCCTGGCCCTGAGCTCCGGGGAATTACGGAGGGAAGAGCCTGACCGGCAGGGGTGATCCCACGCGTGTGGAAATCAGGTGCCCACGCCCATGTTATTAGAGCAACAGTCAGCCAGAGACGAGGAGAAACCCCAGCGATGGAGGTACTCAGAAGACCTATGTGCGCCGGGGATTTAGCTCAGTGGTTTCGCCACTTGCCCTGCCAGCACAAGGGCCCGAGTTCAATTCCGGATAACCAAAAAAAAAAGAGAAAAAAAAAAGAGGAAGCCGAGCTCATGTCCATAACCCCAGCCCTTAGGAGGCTGAGGCAGGAAGATCTCAATGTCTCAATGTCTGGGGCTACACAGAGTTGGAGGCCAGCCTGAGATAGATTAGCCAGACCCTGCCTGGCAAGCGTGAAGTCCCGCGTTCGATCCCTGGCCCCAGAAAACAAAACAAAACCCAACTAAAATGAAATAAACAGGGCCGGGTATTTAGCTCAGTGGTGCCGGCCGCCTGCCTCGCTAGCACAGGTCCCGAGCTCAACGCCACCTGAGTTCAAGCCCCAGAACCGCGTCTCTGTCTCTCCCCGCTCTGGGGGACGTCATCCACCAGGACGCCCAGAGGAAAGCGGAAGAAGCGGGGCGGGGGCACCCCGAGGCGGGGCTACCTGGCCCGGGAGGGTCGCAGACGGGGAGAGCAAAGTTCCTAGGTGAGGCGAGGCCCGCGTACTCCCAGCGCCGCACAGGCTCGCTCCGGACTCGGCTTCACAAGGAGCCCGCGTAGCTAAGCAACCATGGGCCGGAAGCGGGTGGGCGGTGCGAAAGGGTGTTTCCGGTCAGCGAAGCCCCGCCCCAAGGGAACCCCTCCCCCGTACTGTGTAAGTCGGACTGAGCTCCCCGGGGCGCTTCCCCTCTACAATTCTCTCCACCCTGCAGCCAGACTGCAGAAAAACCTTAGTTGAAAACAACCAACCAACCAACCCTATAGGAGACAAACCCAGATTATTAAAAGTGCTCGATTCTTATGTACTATTATAGTTTTTCACACATAAGATCCTGATGAGATAACTGACCATGTGAAATAGGAAGAAAAGGGCTAAAGGTGTAGAGAAAGGGGAAGGGTAGGGGAAAGGTAATGAGGGAAAAGAAAAAAATAGGAGAAAACGAAAGAATGGAAAGTGTTTGTAAATGGGGAGGGGAGGAGGGGCGGAGGGAGGGCAGGGACAAGGGGAAAAAATGAGAACCAAGACCTGTCACGTAAAGGTTCAAGATCCCAATGATGAATGTAACTGTACTGTATACCTAAAATGCACCAATAAACTCAAAAGTAATTTTTAAAAATGCTCAATTCTGTAGTATGGTGAAGGCTAAGTCTGGAAAACTTCAGCAGTTAAGACAAAATGTCTTTGGTTTATTTTTGAGGCCCCATCTACCTTTGTAGTTCAGGCTGGCCCTAGACTCTAGGCGATCCTCCTGCTTCAGCCTCCCAAGTGCCGGGATCACAGGTGTGCATCACCACACTGGCTCAGTCCATACAAAAATTTTAACAGCACGTTGATAGCCTTTATTTGGAGACATTTACTCGATGCCAATAAGAACTTTATGTACAAAACGGGCACCCTGAGCGCCTCACATTTCTAGCTAAGTGAACACGCTGAGAAGTCACACACGTGTAAGTACTGCATTGTCCCTGGCACGAGAAACCCAGCGTGGAAACAAGGACTGAAATGCATAAAAACGTTGGGAAAGGGAACCAGGTAGGAGGGAGGGCAGGACAAGGAAAAGAGTGAAAATGGAAACAAAGCTTTTGTACACAGGAGGCGAGGGCGCAATGGGAGGGCCGGGGCGGATGTGCCCTGCACAGCCGCCAACTCCCCGCGGAGTACCCTGGTCTGCGCCCAAATGGACCAGTGCACATTTTCAATGCATGTTTCTGCTTCAGAAACAAAAAGTGCACACCTCGATGTCCGTGTGACGGTAAATCTACCACGCAGTCCTGTGACACGGAGCGGGAAGAAATTTTAATTATATGCGTATATGACCGTAATTACAGGCACACACTGGAGTAGAATCCAAATACTGCTGCCTTTGGTTAATTCTCCATCAGTACAATCCGCGACGTACTGCTTCTCTTGAGGAGCTACAAAGCACTATTTTCTCCAACTGGTAACCACGGCACAGCACTTCCCGCACTCAGGTGGGTCAGGATGCAGCGCCGAAAGCCGCCGCCTCCCTCCCGAGTGGGTCCAGGTCTGCACAGGCCTCGGCCGTACACAAACACCGAGCGGCGGAACACAAGTCCTGCTTTCACAACTCAAGCAACAAAACCCACCAAGCAGAAGTATAAAAAGAGTTTTAATAGTGCATATATACAAAATGTACAAGGCCAGAAACTGGAGAAATACAAACAGCTTGAAAACACAATTTGCTTTTTCTTCAGTTTAAAGTGACTTTACCTGATTGTGATACAACAGAAGGAACAACGGCAAACTGCCCCTTAAATACTGGGATGTGATGGAGACCACATTCACACGGGGCAGCGAGGCGACGGGACAGGGACAACGGGCGCTGGACGAAGCGGCTCCTCCGCACTCTGCCGCCTAGGCGGGGTCTCCGAATCCAGGGTCGGCCCGG
>NW_022900939.1:5326464-5331549 GCF_012274545.1 Fukomys damarensis | reverse complement strand
CGCTGGCGCCAGGCCGGCCGGCCTCGGAGTAAAGGCCGTGAGGCTGCAGCTGTCCCGTCACCTCCTCCGGCAGAGCTGAGACGGCGACATGGCCAGAGCGGGCGCCTCTGTACGCGAACGTTCACCCGCAAGGGCGCAGAGCTCGCCGTAGCAGTGAGACGGCTGAGGTCTCCCATCCGAACACAAAACAAAGTGAAACTGCTTAAAACAGTGCGAACTATGTGTTCGGGGCCATCTTCCTTCTCTTTAGTCTCGCTCGCCAGTCCTCAGGAAGGGCTTCAAAATTAGCATTTCTCTCGGCCAGGCCACTGTGGAAACGACACGCAGGTCACCGCGCCGCACGCCCCCAGCGCTGGCGCAGAGCAGCCCCACCGGCAGCCCCGCCTCACCTGACCAGCTGCTGCTGCTTCCACTCCTCGATGCGCCTCTGGGCCGTGGACTCCCGGTCCTCCTCGCTGGAACTCGAGTTTTCCTCTTCATCCAACTCACGCTGGATACTCTGCCACTTCTTTACCAACGACGGCATTTTGGTCTTGCTCTTCTTCGCCTGTAACAAAGGCCAAGGGTCAGAGGGGACGAGACACACGAAGTAAGGAAATGGAGGTCAGGAGCCTTCGGGCCGGGGTTCAGCTCAGTGGCTCTGCCACCTGCCTCACAAGCACAAGGGACCGAGTTTGATCCCCGGTACCAAAAAAAGACAACAAAAAAAGAGCCGTCCCGATCTAAGGAGTAAGGCACGGGCGGATGTGATCCCTGCAGCCTCTGCCTCACCGGCCCTGAGGAGGAACCCGACGCAGCGGCCCAGGCCGTCTCCTCGGCGGTGCTCAGGGCAAAGGCTAAGTGGAGAGGTCTGGAAACAAAGCCGCTCTTTTCCCGAAGACACAGGAGAAGAGAAAGCGGGTGTGAGCTGGGCCTGTGGCAGCGCCACGGCGGTCAGAGCCAGGGCACCGGTGTGAGCCTCTCTCTCCCTCGAGTCCCCTCCGTTTCCCATCCTCTCTGGACGAAACACATCGGAGGCAAAGGCAGAGCGCGGGGTCCGCCACAGCAGGGCCCTCGGGGCTCTGGCCGCACTCCTGCCCCTGCCCGGCACACACACTTTCCTCCACCTGTTCACGGAGACGCCCACACCTCTTGCTTACTCGACTTTCCAAGCCTCCCACGCTGTGCTGTGAGGGAAGCCGAGCCTCTGACTCACGTCCGCATCCAAGCCCTGTGGAGCCGGCTTTACCCGGCCTTCTCCCTGGAAACGCCGAGGCCTCTGCACTAAGCTAAGTCCCCAGCTTTTTTATTTTGAGACAAGGTCTCACTATGTACTTCAGGCTGACCTTGAACTCAATATGCGCCACCCAGACTGGGCTTGAACTCATGGAGATCTTCCTGTCTCGGCCTCTGAGCGCTGGATTACAGGCCTGGGGCACATGCCCGGCCCGCACACATTCTTGCTGACTAGGGGCTTCATACAGTTTGTAAAAAGCCTGTCGGCGGCCTCTGATGAGAACGATGACATTCTGGATGCTCAGGCTGGTGGCAGGAGCCGGACGTGAAGCGGAGCACCAGGCGTGCAGACAGATGCTGACGCCCACTAACGACAGTCACAGGTAAGGATCAGTTCTATGTCTGTGTGCTCACTCAACAACCCAGAAGTAAATGAAAACGATTCCACTTAAAATAAAGAACGCACAACGCAATGAACCAAGAAGGAACAGGTTCACAGCGTGAAAACCACACCCCCTCCCGAGAGCGGTGACTGAGGGCGGCCGAGGCCGGGCGAAGCTTGTCCAGCAGGTGGCACCCCGAGAGCGGCCAGCACCGGAGAGCAGAGCTGAGCCGCCGCAGGCAGAGCCCCACACACCGCAGCTCGCAGCTGGCTGGGGTGGGCAGCAGGTGTGCATGCGTGCGCGCGTGCGCGTCTCTGCTCACACTGGAAAACTCGCTGCGCACATGTGAAACACGAGCAGGCTCCCTACTCACAGCATGTCAAGAATATCACTACCCAAAATGGGTCAAGGAAGGCCTTGAACACAGTTTTAAAACTATGAATGTCTTGAAGAAAACACGAGGGCCGGGGATATAGCTCAGTGCAAGAGCAGGGCTGAGTCTGCTTTCTAATACCAAAAAAAAAAGGAGGGGGAGATTTAGCTCAGTGCCACCATCTACCTTACAAGCTGAGTTTGAGCCCTGGTACAAAAAATATGAACAAATCTTCATCACTTGCAATGGAGTATACATACGGCATCAAAAGGATAATATACATAAGAGAAGAAAGATCAAATTTGACTTCTAAATATAATACCTCATGGTGCATGTCTATGAGCCCAGCACTTAGGAGGATGAGGCAGGAAGATCCCAAGTTTAAGCCCAGGACAGGCAACTCAGTGAGACTCTGTCTCAGAAAATTAAAAAGTGCTGGGGATGTAACTCAGTGCAAAGGCCCAGGGTTCAAATTCCAGTACCAAAAATTTTCAAAAAATAAATACACTTGCTCTAGCAAGGGAGGGAGAAAAGGAGGGCAAACTGAAGACGGGAGAAGGCCGCAACAAATTATGTCACAAAGGACTTACGTCTAGAACACACAGAATTCTTACAGTTCAACAAGAAGGTAACCCAATGCCGGGTGTGGTGGCGCACACCTGTCATCCCAGCACTTGGGAGGCTGAGGCAGGAGGATCGCTGTGAGTTCAGGACCAGCCTGGGCTATACATGGAGTTCCAGGTCAGTCTCAACTACACAGTGAGAACCTGCCTCAAAAAAACAAAAAGAAGATAACCCAATTTAAAAAGGGCAAAGAGCTGGGCATGCCTGTCCTCGGCTACTTAGGAGGCTGAGGCAGGATGATGGCATGTTCGAAGGCAGCAGGGGCAGCAGAGCGGGACTGTGTGAAAGGACGGGGTGACAGGGGCTGGGGAAGCAGCTTGGGACAGCACAGCCGCCGAGCGTCAGGGTACGCGGGGCCCACTCCCTGGTACTGCACCAGAACAGAATTCTGGGGCGGCAGCCAGCCAAGGTCCCGAGGGGCCGCTTCTCCCAGGCAGACACAGGTGGCCCCAAAGAACCTGGGAAAAAAAGGCCACCGCTGCTGCTGTGCAGGCGGAAGGTGAGAGGAAGCGCGCAGAGAGGAGGATCCGGGTGCTGAGGAGCCCTGGGCAGGCAGCGCACTTTCCTACGCGGTGACTCAAAAGGCTGGGTTGCTGAGAACCGCGCCGGGCAGGACGCAGCCCAGCAGCCTCCCCAGGGTAAGGCAGGGGGTGAACAGGAGGACTGCGTAACAGGTAAGGGTGACTTTTGGTGAAAACCAAACTGCTTTGTAACTAGGCAGAGGTGGTGACCGCACAGCACTGTGAATGTACGAATACGACCGACCTACGTACTTTAAAATGGTTACTTCTAGCCAAGTGTGGTGGCGCACGTCTGAAAGCCCAGCAGCCTAGGAGGCTGAGGCAGCAGGCTGAGCCCAGTCTGGGCAATTCAGCAAAACCTTTTCAAAATAAAAAATATAAAAACACTTAAGAATACAGAACACTTTTAGAAGAGACCCACCTTATCTTTCTTCCCTTTCTTTGTCTTCTCTGGTGGCGGCACTTTGGGAGTTGGTGGCGGCGGCGGTGTGGAAGGAGGTGGCGGTGGCGGAGGTGGCGGCTCTATAACAGCAGCGGCCGGGACGGCCCCGCGTGCCTGGACTGGCTGCAGGGAGGCCGCAGTCACCCCCACGGGGACAGAGCAGTCGGCGTAACTCAGGATGGCCGGCGTGGCTGCAAGCCCCAGGTAGTTGGACTGCAGGCCCAACCCTCTGGCCTGGTGACCCAGGCCTGTGGCTGTGTGGCTGAGCGACACGGGCTGCTGTCCCATCCCTGCGGCCGGGGGACCTAGTACAGAAGATACAACCGTAAGGAAAGCACATGGTGACAAAACTGAAGCAAGACCTAGAAGGCAAAGGGAACTGCAGATAACAATGCTACAAACTGATTTCAGACCCAGGAATTTGGCTCAATGGTTCTGCTGCCTGCCTCACAAGCACAAAGGCCCGAGTTAGATCGCCGGTACCAGAAAAAAAAATCAAAACACCTTTTCCTCAAAAAAGTATAATCAGCTGGGCATGGTGGTGCACACATGTAATTCTAACACTCAGGAGGCTGAGGCAGGAGGATCCCTGCAAGTTCCAGGCCAACCTGGGTTACACAGCAAGACTGTCTCAAGAAAGAAAAAGAAAAAGAAAAAGAAAGAAAGAAAAAAAAAAAAGCTGTACTTGCTGGTAGCAAAATAATGACTGCTGAGTATTTAGCATTAAGGTACTTAAAACACTGCCACAGGGCCAGGGATTTAGCTCAGTGGTTCCGCTGCCTGACTTGCAAGCGCAAGGACCCGAGTTCAATCCCTGGTACTAACAAACAAACAAACAAACAACACTGCCAGGGATTTAGGTAGCTCAGTGGCACTGTGCCTGCCTAGCAAGCATGATACCCGGAGTTTGATTCCCGATACCAGAAAAAACCCTAAACATCCCAACCACTGCACGTGTGTGATGTACAGAACACAGGGTGGAACGGCACACGCCAAGGTGCGGTGCTGGGGCTTTAGTAAGTGCAGGAAATGCAGATCAAGTCTTGGCAAGCACAGGCCTTTAGCCTTTCCCTGGCGTAGTGTCCAACGCTGGGAACAGCAAGCCGAGAGCAGGCAGGACTGACCCGCCCCATGCTCACCTGTGGCCACAGGCGGCTGGCTGTAGATGACTGGAGAGCTCCCGATGGTGGCCGATCTCTGGACCACCGCGCTGCTCATTTCCGCCGCCTTCCTCTTCACTGGCTTAGTGGACAGACAGCTGGACGCGGCGGCATCCATGGTGCTCTGAAACACACACGGATCAAGGGCTGCTCAGGCCGTGTGTCCCGGGACCCCCTGGAGCTGGTGCCAGCTGCGGGACTCTACCTGGCTGGTGACAACTGCGGCCAGTGCTGCCGGCTTCAGAGGCGTGTCCTCCTCCGTGCCAGGGGCAGGAGGCTCCTCGCTGCCCTCGTCCTCCATCTCCACCTCCTGGATCTCGCCGTCTTCTGCCGGGGGTGGCGGCGGGGGAGGCGGAGGAGGCGGGGA
>NW_022900939.1:5309787-5326401 GCF_012274545.1 Fukomys damarensis | reverse complement strand
GGGGTGGCGGCATCTCCAGCGGCAAGGGGGGCTGGAGCACGGGCACGGTGGACTGGAGCAGGGTCCAGAAGGGAGTGAGTGGCGCGAGGGACGGAGATGACACGTGGCCAGAAAAGGGCTCTTTACAAAGGGACCCTAGGAAAGCAGAAAGGAGTCAGGAAGAGGCGCCACAGGGAACCCAAGGTGGGTTGCTGGGGACGCTGCCATGAGGCTCGGCCGGTGCGGGCAGGTGGCTCCGTGCCAAGGGCAGGGGACGAGCCCTGGGGCGAGGGCATCGGTCCGCCTCACACGCCTGCTCCCTACACCTCGGACCGAGGGATTCCGTCCCCACACGAGACGCTAGGCGAGGCTCCTCTGGTGCACGGTGCACACTCGCGACCCTGGCCCACGCTATTCTCAGCAGCCGGCGGGCGGGCGCAGACACCGCGCGCTGCTCCCCCACCCCTCTGCCCATGGTGCTGCTAGTGGAAAACCATCTGCCAGGCGCCACCCACCACCAAACGCGACCTTCCTGCCACGAGCCACCTTCCCCCGAACATCACAGCAGCCAAGTGGGGGGCGCTCAGCTCTGCGGAGCTAAAGGGAATTCAGGAGGACACATCCTCGGGCAAAGGAAGACTCAGATTACGAAAGAGTGTTTCGAAGTGCAGAGGATCTGAGGCTGCTGCTGCTGCAAGTGTGAGTGAAGAAAGGGCACAAGCTGGCCATAGCCACCAGACTCCTGCCACTGCTCTGTGGGGAGAGCGTGTGCGGGGACAGGAGAGGGATATACTTACTTGGAGCCTTCCCCAACCCTCCTGACGTCAGGAGGGAAGTGCCACAATATATGGGACTATTAGATCTACATCCCAGGAGTGCTGAGGGATTTTCTCCCTAAAATCACAGAATTTAGGAGTAGAAGAGACATGAGAAATCATCTAATTCACCCTCTCATTTTCAAGGTAATGAAATGCAGGCAGGGAGAGTCCCAACACCACCTGGCGGCAGTGGCCGGGCCACGTGGGAGCCCAGTCAGCACTTCTGACCAAAGCAGGACGCCCTGCCCAAACACCAGGCCAAGTGCTATAGCAACTAGCAACCTCAGGATAAATCTCACTTTCCAAGGGCTCCAGCTGCCAGTTACCTGGTGCATGCTTGTAACCCCAGCGCTCAGGAGGCTGAGGCAGGAGGATGGCAAATTCCAAGGCCAATGTAGGTCACGCAGAGGCCCTGCCTCAAAACCCCCCAAATACTGCACTAGCAGTGCCTGACAAGGTAAAACCCAAGCCATCCAAAGGTTTGGTGTTTAGAGTAGCCCCACCTTTATGGATCAGACAGATGACACACTGTGTACAAGACTTTAGTATGGTTCTCGTTTCTGACGAGGAGATATGCTCGTACTGCTGTGGAAAATGCCACTGAAAAACTTAGGTACTAGAAAACATAAATGCAATTTTTCAGCTAAAAGAAATCAAACGACTCACTACATTCATTCTTGGCATTTGGTATTATGTGTTATTACTAACTGATGTGCTAACTTTCAGACAAAACCTGAGTATGGCCAGGAAGCCTGTATTGGATCACAGCACATCAACATTACATCATAATCAGCTGGGCTTGGTGGCGAGTTCAAGGCCAGCGTGGGCTACGCAGTGAGTTCCTGGGCAGCCTGAACCACAGAGCAAGGCCCTATCTCCCCACCAAAAAAAAAAAAAAAAAGAAAAAGAAAGAAATTCACATCAGAATGAAGGTAATAAATGTTGGAGAGTAATTATTAACTAAAAATTAAACTTCCTTCTGCCAAAGCAGTCATAACACAGCTGGCAAGGGCGGAGCTCCCACCCAGCAGCGCCGGTGACACCGGTGACACTGTGGCTTAACGGGCAGAGGGGCCCAGGATGCATGGCAGGTGCAGGTCAGCGACGAGCTTCGGGACTTCCCCCATGCTTGGGGAATGACTACGGCTTGTGTAATCGGGACGCTACACGTCAGAAATTTACTCACGGATGAGGATTTTAATTAATTTATTTTTTTGGTACTGGGGATCAAACTTGGGACCTTGCACTTGTGAGGCAGGTGGTGGAACCACTGAGCTAAATCCCCAGCCCTCAAATGAGTATTTTTAGAATACTTGAATCTTGAGCTAAGTTCATTCAAAACACAAAAGCTCATCTTAGACACTCATAATTACCTCCTTTGGCTTAAATACAGACAAACAAGGAAACCCTGCTTTGGAAAACACCAACGTCTATTAAAATGACGGTTCTCCTTCTTTCTAATCCAGCTGGCATTTCTCTCATGGAAGAAAACATTCAGTTGTGAAGTCAGAGATTAAAATGGCATACCAGTTTTATCAAGGGCCAAGAGCTCTTAGAACTTTCAGCTGAAGACACCTTAGTGTGGGGACACAAAAGATTAAGATTTTTTTCCCCAGGCACCTAAATTTATGTTTATAAGCAGCCTCTGTTTACCTCAAGGGAGAAATTGTTTACTTATTTGAATAAAGGGCCAGTTTAGTAACAAAGTAACAACTGAATGTAAGTACTTCTACGGAGATTACGAGCGGCCGGGAGCAGGACGCAGGTAGAGGGCAGAGGAGGCACATGCGAGGCCCGGCTAGGACTGCACCGCAGAGGAGAAAGCCACCTCCCCTTCCCGGCTCCTCGCAGTGCAGCCAGGCCAGGCCAGGCACGGAGAGCCTGTGGCACGGGAGCCACAGCAGGCCATTCGTGTGCCTGAAGGCCCGGGAAGGTTTGCCCTTGCGGTGCTAGCGGTCAGCCATGACCTCACACGTGCACGACCCGACTGGCCTTTACCTTTCTTTCTTCATTTTATTTTTAATTTTTTTGGTGCCAGGGATCGAACTCAGGTCCTTGCACTTGTGAGGCAGGTGGCGGACCCACTGTGCTAAATCCCGGCCCTCTTCATTTTATTTTGGAGTCCTGGGGATTGACCCCAGTGCATGTGCCAAGCTACATCCCCAGAAATTTTATTATTTTTATCCTTAAGATATTTTGATACTGCAATTACTGTTATATATAAAATTTGAAGTTTTGGAAACTAGCCGTGCTAGAACTTAGAATAGCAATGTACAAAATTAACAATACTGCTCTGGAAACACAAATTTTTTTCTATTTGTATAGGAAGTTACGCGCTGTATTAAATATATAACATTTTACCTACATGGGTTTGATTACACAAACTAAAAGTATTCTCTAAATATAAATACATAAAAAACCAATTTACTTTTTGGAGACAAGGTTTGCCTGTAATTCAGTCTGACCTCAAACTTGTGACCTCACCCCCCACCCTCCCAAGTGCTAGGACTACAGGAGAGCACCACGTTTGGCTTTACTGGGTGCGTGGTGGTGGGGGCGGTATCCCCGGGTATTGAACACAAGGCCTTTATGTTAAGCTACACCCTCAGCCCTTTTTGTGTTTTTTATTTTGAGGCAGTGTCTTGCTAAGGTTTCTAGCCTGAGCTCAAACCTGCCACCCTCCTGCCTCAGCCTCCCAGAGTGCTGGGTTATAGTAGGCATACGTCACTATGCCCGGCTGATTTATGTTTTATTTAGACAAAGCTTGTCATGTTCTAGGGGTGCTCACTAGAGAGGCTTGAAAATGCCAGTTTCTTAGGGTTTCTTTATTTTGTTTGAATCGTCCAAGAGCGACTCCGACCTTGCAGTAGAGAGACCCGCCTACGTGCCGGCGCCATCTGTGCGGAGACTTCAGACGGGCGCACAAGGCTGCCACGGCCCCGAGCTGCCGCAGACCTCAGTCAGGGCTCGAGGGCCTCATCTGCGCACCCCCAAGACTCTGCAGGCAGGACGCAGCGGCCAGCAGCCGGTGCAGCCTTGTTTCTGACAGGGAGAAGATAAAGAATGCAGCTCTTCACCCTCCACTTACCAACACACTTACTGAAAGGTCTGTTACTTCAGAAATCACTCTTGCCTTCTGCCACTTTAACAACCAGCTAAAGTGTTCTAAGATCAAAAGGTTAAGTCACAGTCTATGCTTCATTTACTAGGTCTGCCATTCCAAATGAAACGGATTGGGGAAATACAGTTTCGTGTATGAGTGGCAACCAAGTTGTGTTCTTCTGAAGAGCTAATTAGGTCCTCACAGTAACTGAGGAGCTATGAAAGTCCTCTTGTTAAAAAACGAATCGCATGCCGGGCGTGGTGGCGCATGCCTGTAATCCTAGCACTCGGCAGGCTGAGGCAGAAGGAGGATGGCTGTGGGCTACACAGTGAGACCCTGTCTCAAAAAACAACCAACCAATCAAACAAACAAAAAAACCCCAAAATGAATCTCCTGAGAGTCTGAGCCCCGATCTGAATGCTGTACGTAGGTACGGTTTAGGTGGACGCTCAGACGGGGGCTCTGCCCGGAACGCCGAGGGGGCCTATCGCCCACTGGCTGCTGGGAGGTGGGGTCTGCTCACTGAAGCGCGACCGGCAGTCCTCAGCTCCCTCCTGGTGCCTCTTTGTTTCTGGCTTCCCTCCACCCAGGCCCTTCCACCAGGGCCCTTGCCTTGGAGCCAAAATAAACCTCTTCATCTAAACTGTGGGTGCCAGGTATTTTGTCCCAGCAATGAGGAAAATGACTGACAAATGCCACTGACGATTTTTCCAACCATCATTTATCTAGCTGTCCCCGCACCCACCCCCGTACAAGGGATCGAACTCAGGACGTTGCATCTGCCAGGCAGGTGCGGTGCCACTGACCTATCCCTGGCCCCATCTAGCTCTTCTGAAAGAGTGCAGTACCAGCTCATGGCACTGCCTCCCGTCATTGTGATGTGCACCAGCGCCACTCTGAAGACCAGTGGAGGTGGCAAATGTGGTGATAAGGCCAACAGGCTAAGTGCCCAATGGTTTCAGTAGGTCACTAACTGCCTGTGCCGGGCCACAGCCTGCCCACCTCCAGACTGCTGCAAGCACAGGCGCGGCCCACGGTGCCCAGCCGACACACAGGGGTCCTGGTCCTGCTTCTCATTTGGGGGCTCAGACTGATGCGTGCTATGCTGATTTCCAAGCCAGTCACTGCCTTCACTTTAGTATAACTCACATTCTTTTAGTTCAGGTCACTTTTAAGTCTAGCTAATGTCATGAATCCTTTTACGATAAATTCCTGACTTGTTTTCTAAACTCACTACAGCCCAGCTAGGCAAGCTAGGCAGAACAGAACGTCTCACCTGTGGGATTCTCAGAGGACTCTGTGGCATTTGACTCAGCGCCAGGTTTGTCTTTCAAGGTGGGCTTAGGAAGAGTCTCATCTCTACTCTCCTGTGCGCGGCCTTCCTCCTCCTCCTCCTCACCGTCTGGGAACTCCCACTGAGACTCGCCCGACTGCTCGTGTACATAGAAATACCGCCTATGATCCCTAAATCACAAGAAAGAAAACACAGGTTTCAGAGCCCACTCCCCGACAGGGACACTCGCACTCGGTCCCCAGCGCAGCGTCTGCTCGCACGGGGACGAACCTCCTCTTATGGACTGCTATTCACAAAGGCGACAAAGAGCTTTGACCACTGAGGAGGGAGAACAAGGACAACTCAAAGCTGTTTGCACACCGGCAGCCCTGCGCCCTCTGCTCCAGCACATGACTGACAACATCTCTCTTTTTGTTTTTTTGCCAATGCGTAACAGGGTGCGGTTTCGTGAATGAGGGACTCAATGGCCTAGAACACTAATTTCCCTTCCACAGAAGGGAACAGCGCAGTTTGTGAAAGGTGACTCTTCCCCTCTTGGACCGTGGAATTCACAGTTCATATTCTTGGTATCAAACACAGTGAAAGCTAAAGAGAGGGAGAGGATCTGGGAGCTGAAAAATAAAAGAGCAAAGATTTCAAATAACGAAAACAAAATCAAGAAAAGCCAAATATAAAAGAAATGTTTTCATCTGACCTGCTGGCAGAGGATAGTAATCCTGTCCTTCGTTCACTCTTCAGGCACGAAGCTTTCCTTAACTCCGCCGAGGTTAATCAGGAGTAGGTGCTTCCAGAGGTCCTGTAAAGCGCACAGAGCTCTCGCATGCGCTTAACCCCCAAGCCCGCCCTACTCCGTGCACTCTGGAGAGTAAACACCGGCTCGGTCCGATCTTGGGAAAAAGTCCGTTACATGGCACACTGTACACATTGCTCTGCTCCTCCGAACTCTGTGCGGCGCTAGGCGCAGCGGCATCTGTCCCCACACGGCCGGGCCGCAGAGTCGTGGCGTGGCGGTGATCACAAACAGAGTCTGAGGTGTCAAAGGTGAAAGGTGAAAGGGGGAGAAGAGTGCGTACCTGTCCCAGTGGCAGGACCAGCCTTTAGGAGTGGCGTTTATTTCATACTGTTTTAGTTGTTCTGCTGCGTCCTGAAGCTTTCGTTTAAGGTAGTTTCCATTAAGAGCCCCTTCCCGCCAGTCTGCAATTCGAGTCTAGAACAAGGAGAGAAATGAAGACTTCGGTCAAGGGACAGAGGAAAGAGGGACAGAAGTCTAGAAACTTGGCTGGATTGCTGCAATCTGGGAGCATACCCCAGAGAGGAAAAGAACCCTCCCGTCAATTCTTTTTGGGTAGGTGGGGGCTGTGTTCCAAAAAAACTTTATTGGGCCAGGGGTTTAGCTCAGTGGTGCTGCCGCCTGACTCATAAGCACAAGGTCCTGAGTTCAAGCCCCAGTACCAAAAAGAAAACAGAAACAAAAACAACCCCACAAAAACTCCACAGAACTTTATTTATAAAAACAGGTGGCAAGGGGCAGGGGATTTAGCTCCATGGTTCTGCTGCCTGCCTCACAAGCACAACAGAGTTCCATCCCCAGTATCAAAAAACCCAAAACGAAACGAAACAAAACAAAACAGGTGGCATAGTGTTATATGAAAATAAATCAAGAAGGGCGTGGTGGCACACGCCTGTCATCCCAGCACTTGGGAGGCTGAGACAGGAGGATCGCTGTGAGTTCAAGACCAGCCTGGGCTACATAGTGAGCTGCAGGTCAGTCTCAACTACATAGTGAGACCCTGTCTCAAAAACAAACAAACAAACAAACAAACAAAACAAACCAAAAACAAAAAAAACCCGAAAGAAGATAAATCAGATGGGCTGGGGATTTAGCTCAGTGGCTTTGCTGCCTGCCTTGCAAGCACAAGGGCCAGAATTCGATCCCCAGAACCAAAAAAAAAAAAAAAAAAACAATCAGACACATGAGCCTGAGTATCACATAACATCTCAAAACTCAAAGTGTAGCAGAAAACATAAAGATAATTTTTTACAAATGAGAAAGGGACCAAGAGACACAGGGAGCGGCTGAGGGAGGGAGAGGAAGACAAAAAAGGAAGCTGGTTATGTGTGTACGTCAACCCACGCCACACACAGACTCAAACGAAACACAGATACTGGGCTCCAACTGGCACATCACACAGCTTGTGCACCTCGCCTTAATTTCAAGTCTTATTTGCCCTGAAAAATGGAATGGACTCCAGGAGATTTTTTTTTTTTTTTCTACTTTGCAGAGCACCTGAGCTGGGAAGTGCTATTTGGTGTTCAGGTCTGTGCTCTCCTGCCCGGTCTGGGGCACTGGGGGCCTCTCCCAGAGCCTTGCACCTGCAGCTACAGCTGTGCAACCCAACTGTTCTGAGCCTCAATTTCCCTTCTGTTAAAATCAGAGCAATGCCATACCCAGGTCTCAGGCTGCTGAGGGACGTGTGCAGCGGAGACCAGGCTGAGCCTGGTGATAGAATGACCTTGCTCTGTCGTTGAGTGTACGGTCTGGGGACCACTCTGGGTTGGGAGTAGCTCCCTGTTTCCCAAGGACTGCATGCTTCTTGCTGAAGTTAGAACTGGAGTACCAGAAAGAACATGACCTGTTATGGTTTATATCTAGATGTTCATTAAAGCCTCATTTAATCATAGCTGGGATTTTTTTTTTTTTTTCTTTTTGAGACAGGGTCTCACTATGTAATTGAGACTGACCTGGAACTCACTGTGTAGCCCACGCTGTTCTCCAACTCACAGCGATCCTCCTGCCTCAGCCTCCCGAGTGCTGGGATTACAGGCTGCGCCACCAGGCCCGGCTCCAGGAGCTTTTTTAATACTGACCACATTTGGGCATCAGTGAAAATAGCTAGCACTGGCTCTGCCCTCCTCTCTGAGTTTAAGATTGATCACATCAGTTTGGTTTTTTTTTGTGTGTGTGTGTGTGTGGGGGGGGGATACTGGGGACTGAACTTGCAACCTTGTGCTTGCTTGTGAGGCAGGTACAGTGCCACTGAGCTAAATCCCCGGCCCTCAACTCAGTGATTTTTATTTCCTGTTTGTGACCTTTATTTCTGGTAGATAGTTCGATTCAGTACTATTTTAATCAAAACTGCAGGTCCTCAGGGCACGTGGCAGTCGTGCACGCGTGTGACCCCAGCATCTCAGGAGCGAGGTAGCAGCATCGCTGCTCAACCCAGCCTGGGTAACCAGAAGTCTGTGTGAGGACCCAAACACTGTAAAGGGCTAGAGCCAGGAGGGTCTCCCTGAGTTCAAGGGCCAGCCTAGAACACACAAGTGAGACTCTTGTCTCAAATCCACCCGTACAAAAGGGTCGGGGCTACAGGGCCCAGGACCACTGTGTAGCCCTGGGTTCCATTCTGTGTGTCTCTCTCTTTTTTTTGGGTACCGGGGATCGAACTCAGGTTCTTGTGCTTGCGAGGCAGACAGCAACACCACCGAGCTCCATCCCTGGCCCACACAGTGTGTCTGTCTATCTTTACTAAAAGGATGCCTAGGGCTGGGGATGTAGTGATATAGTTCAGTGGCACCTGCCAGGCAGATAACAAGGTCCTCAGTTTGTTTCCTGGTAGCAAAACAAAACAAAACAAAACAAAAAAAAGCATGCCTACCAAAGGAGGAAATATCAGTATAGCAAACTGTTAGCTTTCACCTTCATAATTACATTTTGCTTTGACTAATAAAGTTTTATTTCCTGAGCCTTTAAAATGAAGATAAAAGTGTTATGCATGATGGTGCATGCCTATAATCCTAGCACTCAGGAGGCTGAGGCAGGAGGACTGCTTTGAGTTCAAGGCCAACCTGAATGCTTGAGACCCCATCTCACAAACTCAAGAAAAAAAAGAGAGACAAAGCTTCAGACAAGGAGTAACCAGGCCAGATGCCTGACACACAGCCTCTCACACCAACACTATCTGTAAGGAAGGTGGCTCCGTTACCTCAGTCTGCAGGAGCAGCACGTGGAAGTTGGAGATGGACTGCCTATTAATGCCCAAGAATTCGAATTTACTTGTCAGGGTGTTTGCCAGTTCTCCAATCTGAAACTAAGGCAGGAAAGAAAGGCAGTCAGCAAAAACGCGATCCACACCATTTTGTCTCTGTCAGATGCTGAAATGAGGATGCCGCTCCCACTGCCACGCTTTCCTTGGGCCGATGGAGACGTTTGGGAAAAATCACCACCCGCCCCGCTGCACCCCAACAACGCGGGGAGCCCCACAGCTGAAAGCAGGATTGCGGCTGTGAGTTCCACTTGGAAGGAAAGAGCGGAAGTGGGACAGGGCTGCGGCCGGTGGAGCCCAGGGCAGCGGAGGCCGAGCTGGCCGAGACGCAAGTGTCCTCTCCAGCGGTCCTGGGACAAGCAAGCTGAGAGGAGACGGGCGGGCCGCTTGGCCACTCTGAAAATCGTTTACAAGGTATCCATTAAGAACCTGTGCCTGCTAAATACACTCAACCTCCGTCAGTTAATGTCAGTAAAGCTGCGAAAAGAACCCTCAAAGTATCTGGGAAAAGACGTCTTCCCTGGACAGCGGGGGCTCTTCCTGTCACCGTCCCGAGTGACCGGGTGACCACCGACACTGTGTGCACCATGTGCCAGGCGCTGTGGGCAGGGGACAAGGCAGGCAGAGCTGTGGGCAGGGACACTAGCACCTCGCTGCTGTCCGGGGACCATAAGCCCCACAGTGAGGTGGCCCAGGCCCGCGGGGCCTCCTCCGTCCTACTCTCGTGAGCATCCGGACAGACACACAACTGTGAGTGAAGCTGCCTTTCTTTGCAGACAAGTGTTTCATGGAGTCGTAAATCTGACTTTCCGTCTCTAGTACTTCTGCAGAAAAGTTGCTACCACGAGCTATTCTTTTCAGGGATGCTTAACTTTAGTTGGACTTTAAAAAAATATTTGTCAAGTTATATTCAGTCATATACATACTTTCAAATCCTGATCGTCTTCTACTTTTGGTGCTGTTTGGACTTTTATCTTCTCTGAAGAGTCTTCTACTTCTGCCTCTTTATCTGAATTTTCATCTATTTTTTCTGAATTTTCAGCACCAATTCCTACAAAAACAAAAAAGACACCCCAACTAACTATGTAACAAGAGCCTGTCTCAAAAAAAAAAAAAAAAAAAAAAAAAAAAAAAAAAAAAAAGAACATGAAATTAAACCAAAAACATCTAGACCAAAAGCAGCAATATGTGAAAAAGAACACAGTTCTCTCTCCTTTGCTTGTTTTCCCTAAATGGTAAACAATTCTAGCCAGGTGTGGTGTTGCACAGCTCTAAACCCAGAAGCTAGGCTGAAACAGGAGGGTCGTGAACACAAGCCCAGGCGGAGCAAAACTAAGCGGGAGGGGGCCGGGCTTTAGCTCAAGAGTTCTGCTGCCTGCCTTGCAGGCACAAGGTCCTGAGTTCAATCCCCAGTACAAAAAAACCCACCACAGCAACAACCAAAAAATGGAGAGGGAGGGGGACCACTGAGAAGGTTCTGGGTTCCATCCTCAGTACCAAAGAGGTGGATGGGGCAGGGAAATTTTTCAAGATCAGAGCAGCATTCACATTAAACCACCCAAGCTGGGCACAAGGTTGCACACCTGTAATCCCAGCTACACAAGAGGCTGAGGCAGGAGATCACTTGTTCAAGGCCAATCCAGGAACTTTAGTGAAACCCTGGCTCAAAATAAACAAAAATGGCTGGGGATGTGGCTCAGTGCTCCTTCAGTTCAATCCCCAATAACCACAAAAAACAAAACGAGATTTACAAAAAAGTCCCCAGAAAAGCCCCAAATGTACAGTGGAGGTAAGAAGACTACAGAATGAGAAGATGGTGGCTTTCAGAATTCTACTTCATGTTCTTTTCCACTGTTGACTGAGAGATTCACAGGAGGACTACTGCATGTATTACTTGTGTGTTTTGGTTTGTTGTTGTTGTTTCTGGGTAATAATGGGACCTATACAATTATCCCCGGCTAAACACCCTGATCAAAGGGTTGGCATTCAAATCCTGCTGCTAACATCCCGCTACAGAATCAGGGCAACAGGAGAGGACAACACTAGGTTTCTTGAGAGCTTCCTGACAACTGGGAAACTGGCCCGGGGTCCCCCCCACTTCACAGGGCTGCAGACGCCGGGCACACGGGAGGAACCCAGGCCCTGGCCTCATCTCCAGGTTTGGCACCCCGGAGCGTCCTCAAGGCTGCGCCTGTCGCCGGCGGCTGCTCCCTCCAGCACGCCAGAGGACAAGGTGCTACCCCGCTTCCCGCCAAGCAGGGACAGGGCTGCCCGCCCTGCACGCCGCTATAGGGAGCAGCTCGGCACCCCGGCACCCCCTGCAGGCACACAGCCCCTCGTTCACCTCCCAGCACCGAAAAAGACGAAGAACAGCGTCACAGGCGACGCCCAGTACCGCTTTCCCCGTTCTCCGGCGTCTCCCGGCCGGTCTTGCTGGAGCTCCGGCTGGTGGACTCCGGGCTGGCCGCGTGGACAGACGGCTTCCACCTGCCTGGCTTGGGCCTCGGTCTGCGCACCCCGTCCTGAGACGCCGGCTGGCTGACATCGGAGCAGGGACTCGACCCCGACACGCTGCCATCTCCGTCCTCCAAGGCTCTCAACTCCGCCTGAAGCCCAGGAGAGTCACGGCGTCACTACCAGCTCGGCAGTGGCTCCGTGACGAGTCCGGGAATGGCCGGAATGACAGCCAAGGCCAAGGCCTGGGAAGGGAAACCCTGCGAAGACGCAGCACCGCTTCCACGGCTGTTCTCACAGCCCAGCACCGCGCTCCACTCCACTGCCGCCAGGAACAGCACAGCCACACAACAGCCATCAAAGCAGATTTCCCAGCTCTCAGGAGACTGAGGCAGGAGGATCACCACAAGTTCAAGGCCAGCCTGAACTACAGAGACCCTGACTCAAAAAGAAAAACAAAACTAAACAATTTAGGGCTGTGGATTTAGCTCGGTGGCACTGCACCTGCCTTGCAAACACAAGGTACTGAGTTTGATTCCCAGTTCAAAAAAACAAAACAAAACAAAAAAACCTAAAAAATGTATGTGGACGTCCACAAACACACACTTCCCCATCGGCACCCCCAGGAGAAGGCTGATTGAGTCCTTGTCCACAGCTCCATCTCCCAGGGTGGGAAGTTTCATGAGATTATCACTGCTGCAATAGCTCTCAGCATCTAACTTCAGACCTCTGGGCTGGGGATTCAGCTCTGTGGGTCTGCCGCCTGCCTCGCAAGTGCAAGGACCTGAGTTCAATGTCTGGTACAAAAAAAAAAAAAAAAGTAACTTTAGGCTGAGCACTGTGGCCCATCCTGTAACCCCAGCTACTGGAGAGGCTGATCCAGGGGGATCATATATTCAAGCTCAGCCTGAGGAACTTAGTGTGATCCCGTTTCAAAATTAAATTTAAACCAGGTGCAGAGGAGCACACCTGTAATCCCAACCCTTGCGAGGCTGAGACAGGAGGATTGCTATGAGTTCGAGACCAGGCTGCACAACATAGTGAGTTCCAGGTCAGTCTGAACTACACAGTGAGACGTCTCAAAAAGCAATAAACGGGGATTTAGCTCAGTGGTGCTGCTATTTGCCTCGCAGGTACAAGGTCCTGAGTTTGATCCCTGGTACCAGAAAAATAAATAATAAATAACAAGGAACAAAACGAATAATTAAATTTAAAAAGAGCTACAGGAGAGAAGTAGCTCAGCTATCATCTATCAAATGCCAGATCATGGGTTCAATCCCTAGCACAGCCAAAAGAATAGAAAGAAAACATAAACCCTTGCTTCATACTAGACCTTTTAAGGTGGTAGCATGGCAAAGGCAAGAAATAGGCTTACAGCAGCTCCCCAGCGGCAAAAGCTTCCTGGCTGTCACCCGGAAGCTGACTGTGCAGCCTGACCAGCCTCAGGAGGCGAGAGGCGCACAGCCCCGTGGCACACAGGGCCAAGAAGAGCAGCAGCTGGGAGCACCGCACCTTTTTCCTTTCCAGAACGAGCTCCAGCTCGAGGGTGTCCTGCTCCTCCTCCTCACTCTCCCCGGACTGGACCACACTGCACAGATCCTCCTGAGTGGGGTCTTCGCTGCTGTCCAGCAGGACTTCCGGTGGCTTCCCCGGGGTGCTGACTTCCTCTGCAATGGTGCTCGTCTCTCTGGCCTCAGAGTCGGGCGCCTCCTCTTTACAAATCACCTTTCTCCTCCATCGCTCTTCTTCCTCCTTAACACCCTCGGGCAAAAGAGGAGCCAGCAGAGCTGCTGCCACCCCTCTGCGCTCCTCCTCGCTGTTGGACAGCGCCTGGATGCCCTCGTTCACCTCCTGTGGAGAAACACCGGGCTCTGCTGGGAGTTCCCAGGGCCACCGGGGTCCCTACATGGCGCTGTTTCCACACGGGATGCGCATAAATCCGACCACACCCGACAGGGTGTGCCTGTGCCCTCACAGACACCTAACAGGAACAGCTAGGCAGGCAGTGGTTAGAGCAGGGTGTGGCTGACACGCCCGCGACCTCAGTGCTCTGGCGGAGGGAGGCAGGGGCCCCGAGAATTTGAAAATTCAGAGAATTTGAAAATTCACGTTGCATCTGGGCAACAGAACAATGTCTCCAAGAGGATGGGTGTATTACAAAGTAGTGCAAAAGCCCTGGGCTCATTGGGTTCAAACCAAAATACTGGGCCAGGGATTAGCTCAGTGGTGCCGCCACCTGCTTTGCAAGAACAAGGTCCTGAGTTTGATCCCCAGTCCAAAACAGCCCACCAAACATGGTTTCCCCCACAAAAAAGCTGGGTGTAATGGCACAGGCCTCTCCTCATAGCACTTGGGAGGCTGAGACAGGAGGATCCCCATGAGTTTGAGGCCACACAGTGAGTTCAACGCCAACCTGTACTACCTGGCAAAACCCCAGCATAAAAAACCACAAAAAAAAAAAAAAAATACATCTGAGGGGCTGGGGATTGAGCTCAGTGGTTCCGCCACCTGCCTTGAAAGTGCAAGGTCCCGAGTTCGATCTCTGGTACAAAGAAAAAAAAAAAAAAAAAAAAAAACAAAAACAAAAAAAAAAACGGATACAAAAAAGCCATCATTTTCAAATTTGAGATAAAATTTTCCTTCTCTCTCTCTTACAGGTTAAACTTTCTTTACTTACTGACCAGCCTACAGAATCACTCAAAGCCTGGCCTACAAAGTCAATTCAAGGCCAGCCTGAACTACACAGAGATCCTATCTGAAAAAAAAGAGGCTGAGGATTTAGCTGAGTGGTTCCACCTATGCCTATAAGCACAAGATCATGGGTTAGACTCCCTGTACAAAAAAGAAAGAAAAAAAGAAAACCACTCCCGTGTTGTCAGTAGAGAAGTGGTGGTGAACCAATGGCACGTGTGCTGCAGCAGGCTGATTGCATCACTGAAAGCTCTGCGAGGTTCGCCATCACTGACACAGGTCCAGCAACCCTAACTTGAAAACCTGGACTGCTCTGGAATCCGAATCCTTCTGAGCACTGCTGTGCCACTGTCAAGTGGAAAATTCTACTTTTGACTCCATGTTATGACTTAGGCCAAAAAGCAGGCACAGGCAGGTGCAGTGGCACACACCTGTAATCCCAGCCCTCTAGGAAGCTGTGGCAGGAGGATCGCAAGTTCAACCTGGGCCACCTAGTGACTTAGGGGGCTAAAAAAGGGGGCTAAGGATGTGGCTCAGTGTAAAGGTCTTAGTCTAATCCATGGTGTCATAAAAACAAATGAACAAAAACCAGAAAACGCAGATGCACTAGCTAAGTGTCATGGCACGTGCCTATTATTCTAGCATGCAGGAGGCTGAGGCAGGAGGAGTCAAAGTTCAAGGTCACACTTCACTACATAAAACTTGGTCGCAAAAAACATATAACAAAACCCTCAGAACAAAATAAAAACAAATGAAACAAAGACACAGTACAAACACTGTACTGTATAAAATCGCCTTTAAGCTGTGTATATAAGGCACAAATTCTGTACTTAGACGTGGCCCCATACCCACGTCTCTGCATGTCCACACGCGCTCCAAAATCCAAAAAGGACCCCTCCACCTGCAAACAGCCCTGCTCCCCGCACTCTGGACGGGGGTACTCTACTGTAATGTTAAATTCTTGGGGTGTCTCGATTTGTTAATTTAAGCAAACGCTCCGTGGAGCCGTGGACTAGCAGCAGAGCAGTTCTGCTGGACGTGAGGATCGGGGGGTTCCAGGGCACAGGAAGCCCCAGCAACCAGCCGTGACCAGGGACAAAGGGAACCGAGAGGCACCGAGCTGCACAGCAGTAACTGCCCCATGCAGACCGGTGTGGCAGGCAACTCCCAACACTGACCTTCTTGACTTCTCGCTTGGCGAGGGTTGGTCCGCTCTTACTATTAGAGACAGGAACGGTCCTCTCCTTTGTGTACGTGTCTGAATTTACCACGAAACTAGCTTCAGCACCTGTCCCAGAACTAGAAAACAAACCCAGTTCCCCCAGGCCGCCTACCCGGGCTGGTAATGCTGCAGCCCCTGGACCTGGGAGGCAAGGTCCTGGGGCAGCTCCCAGGTGACCTGGTTGGTCTGTGTGTTCCAGTAGTAGTAGCAGCCTGTGTTCTCATCCCAGACTTCCTGCCAGTCTCCCATCTCGATTCCCACTGGAAGAAAACAAACCACCCGTGAGAGGTGCAGCTCCAAAGCCCAGGCACCTCACAGTTTCTCCAGCTCCGCACTGGTGCGAATCCTACATTAGGGTTTGGCAGTGCCCCAGGCGCCACACACACAGCCCTGCACGGTGACAGCCAAAAGCACATCTCTGGGGGTGACACGTAACTGAGAACAGCTCACAGCTGAGAGCTCTGTCCTGACTCGGGTTACAGATTCCGTGGACGTTCAGTCACCTTCACACACATGGTGAAGAAAGCGGTTTGCTAGGATACAAAAGTGTATCCTGAATCCCAAATGCTTTGTTTTGTTTTTTTACCGGGGATCAAACTTGGGGGAGGGCTTGCACTTCCAAGGCAGGCGCCATACCCCTGGGCCCCCACATGCTTCTTTTTTTTTTTGTACCAGGGATAGAACTCGGGCCCTTGCACTTGCGAGGCAGACAAGCGGAACCACTGAGCTAAATCCCGGGCCCTCCAGATGCTTCAGTAATGGCTTTTCTCACTTTCCTGGCAAACTCCACTAGAGTGTAGACCAGTACTCCACTACCTGTCAAAAGGCAAAAGATGCATCCTGGAGTTCCCAGGCACCACCCTGCCACCTCCAAGGCACAGCCAGAGCCCAGTCCTCCGGCCGTGTGAGGAGGACCGGGCCGGGGCTCACCTCCTGCCAGGGAGCACTGCGTGTCGTACTGCCACTCCGGGGCCGCGGCTGTGGCCGCACTGGTGCCGTTGGACGCGGTG